>NC_069731.1:14096420-14426920 GCF_027358585.1 Pangasianodon hypophthalmus | reverse complement strand
GAAGCCTTGCACTATATGGCATTATACCATTTTATTGTGTGCATTTATGAACATTTATATACAGTTATAGATGATTATCAAGATCATTATAAAGCATTAAGAATATTTTATAAATCTTTATGAATGCACAAATAATGAATTATGTAATAATGCATACCTGATTCATAGAAAGTGTTACCAACTTATTTATTAATGCTGAGGTTTATCATTTGTAACTGTTAACTTCTGCAGAAAAATTATTAAATAAGGGAGCCTTAACGTAATGTTCATTAGTTATTGGGATATGAATTATGTACACAGAGGCTATGATATTGCCAAGTTGTCTATTTCTTGATGACCCCGCTGAATGAATTCTAATGGGAACTCCTGAACACTAGTATTTGGGATGACACTTACAGTCTCTGGTTCAAAGCAGAATGATGCAAATAGAGTGCAGACGGAGGTCTAATTGTTATTCCTTTTTATAGACAAGGTTTTAGGGCTTAGGTTTAAGGCAGAAAATCAAGAGGGTTCTCTGGGCTCTGTTAATAAGACATGCAAAAAAGCTATGCAGTGCTAATTAAAAGTGTCCCAATTTTTCTGCAGGTAACATTTTCTTTTAGTAAGTGGGAGAGGGAAAAACTGATTTTCTTAATATTTTGTCCTTTGATTGGGAGTCTCAGCTTATGGTATCCCTCCAAAGACTAAAGATCTGAAGAGGAGGAGGAGATGATTTGGGGGCAGATCTCTCCATAATTGGACAGATGAAAGACGTTGCTGCTGGTGCGCTCTGCCTTATTAGGTGCTAACGTGAAAACCAATATTTCAGTTCACGTCAAGGTGCAGTGGGAGAGCGCAGGCTTCCTGCTGAGAGTTTGAGAGCATGGCAGCCATTGTTCTCTGTCTTTCTCTTCCTGTTTAATTCACCGCCAGAAACCCCCCTGTTTTAAGGGAATGCAGATATGGCAGGTAAAAGCGAGAATGTCAAACCAATAGAAGATATAACTCTAGAAAGAGACACAAATGTAGGGAAAATAAAACATTTCTGCCATGATTTACGGAATATCTGAAGATATGATGCTGCCTTTTGAAGTGATGGAAAATAAGCGGGTCAAATACTTATATAAATAAATGTATTTGTTATATTTACATACATGAATAATAAATCGCTTTATCTGATTAAAATATGTGCCAGTAACATCTGCAAATGGAATAAAAACTATTAATCTGGCCTTTTTTCTTCCTTCTTGCCCTGATCATGAACAGCTGACAAGATACAGTCAATCTCCAGAGCAGATCATCTGCAATAAAATCTTTAAAATAAAAAATAAAATCTGCTCTGTGTGATAAATCATCTGGCAAAGCTGACATAGGATAGTTGCCATCTGGTCAAAATAGTATCCTAGGGTGCATTAGGTCACAAGGAATGCTCTGCAGTCTTGCCTTCAGAAGCTGAAATTTCAACTGATTGATTTACAAAAGTGGGTTATATGACTTTTGGCAGAAATCCAGGGTTTAACCACAAGGTCATCCTGGAGTTATCTGGCCACACCTTCTGACTTATTGCCAGAGCAGTTCTCCCACTCTTTTTGTTATTGCAGGAAAGGCAGTTTTCAGAGACATACATTTCAGACTGGCATCTTGGATAGCCTCATAAGAACCAGAGGGAAGTCCCACACCAGGATCTTGGGGAATTGTGGACGCTAGAATCATCTCGCTCTTTTCAGAAAGAATGTAATAAGTTTATGAGCCCCAGATACCATCCATAGTACTTTGATGCACTGCAATGGCTGCCACATACACCTTTATTATAGATTGAGACTTTTCACTGCCAAGCAGTCCCTGAAGAAAGGTAAGTATTTTGGAGATTTGGTAATGCATTGGATCCTGTTGTTGATGTGCACCAAAGGGCATACAAGACCTGTGTACTTGGGGACCTTGTGTTCAGGAGTGTTTCCTGGACTACTAGGTTGTAGTACTTAGCTTGCAATTGATTCAGAGGGGCCAAACTCACAGGCACAGTTGGCCACCACTTCTGGGTATAGGCACCACTCTCTATGTTTACTACACCATTGTATAACTCTGCTAGATGAATTGCTCCCAGTTAATCTAATCATGTCCTTGATATATCCGACTGTCGAGACATTATGATAACGTGTCACAACTGGTAAGAAAACCTTAAGGCGTAGGTGGACTGCCCTTTAATTTCAGCTGGTTGATGAATTAATCTGATCCCATTTCTGTAAAGCTTGTTGTTTCAGCAGGCTCATGGAGACTTCCACTGAGCCTGCCTTCAACAATCCTAGCATCCTCAACAGGAGCCAGTATCACACATATTGACCTGGCTCAGTCTGGCAATAGTTGAATCTGACAGGCAGATATATTAATGACTGCCATATAAAGGGCTGAGTGAGTGGCTTTCTCAGCATTCTAGCTCCATGCTCTTGAATTGTGTGGCCTGTTTTGGTGTGAAGAAGCTCTTTACTGTGTGGAGTGCCAGATTGTGTGCGATGAGGGTGGACTTGTCCTGAACGGCCTGCTCCCTGGTGGGGGCACATAGTGGCAGGTTTTCCAAGTATGTTAGCATACTGTAGTCTCTGGACATCAGGGGAGGTAATGCCTCTTGACACTAAGTATGAAAGGTAGAACTTTGAATTGGCATGACTGTCCTTGTATGGCAAGCTATAAAAAGCTTCTGTGTTCAAGGGTGTTGGGGACATGAAAATAGGCATTGTGCAGGTCTACTGATGTGACCTAATTCTATGGTCGGATGGCATGAATTACATTTGATAACCTTAGCATATGGAACAGAAGGTTCTTTAGAAGCTAATTCAGCCCTGGTCAATATAGAATTGGATAGAAACTGCCCTCCTTCTTCTGAATAAGGAAGTATGTTAAGTAAAACTGCTTGTTTTGAATGGTGTCTACCTTTTTGATTGTGCCTTTGTGCAAGAGAGAAAAAACTTCTTGGGTCAGAGCAAGCAACTATGTTGAGGCATAGACCTGAACTACGAGAAGGTTTGGGGCCAGCAGTGGAACTGGAGTTTGTATCTCTGCCACATGGTCCATGAGTTCGATAAGTCTGAGAGCATGGCAGCCATTGTTCTCTAAATAAATCTATTTTCTATATTTATATACATAAATAATGTATATTCATATACATAAATAAATTTTATTTGATTAATTACTAGAAATTAATGTAACAGCTTCAAACAGTAAAATCTACGAATCTGTTCTTTTTTCGTCCTTCTTTCTCACTAGCTGAAAAGCTACAGTCAACCTCCAGAGCAGATAATCTACAATAAATTCTTGCTCTTCATGTGATCTGGCAAAGCTGACATCAAATAGTTGCCATCTGGTCAAAATAGTACCATAGGGTGTGTACCAAGCAGAAGGGCATGTTGCCAGCCTGTGCCCTTCATAGCTGGCCAAATATATTTATCTATAACTCTGGAACTGATGGAACTCTGATTAGGTCATGGTACTGCATAGTAATTACAATGCACCGTTTTGGAATGGCAGTAATGTTGAATTGTAACAAAAATGTGTATTTTCTTAGGCTCTTGAAGAGCAGAAAAGCATTTTTCCCTATCATCAGGAGATCACAAGTTCAAATCCTGACAATACCACAGCCATCTGTGACCGGGAGTCCTGTAGACAATAATTGGGTCTTCTCTCTGGTTTGGAAAGATGGTGTTACTCTCTCCCCTGTCAATTAGAGTGACACTAGGCAATTGTTGTCATATGCGAAAGAGAACAGTTGGTGCTTTTCTCCTAGTGCATTCAGCTGCCCTGTGACGTTGTACAAGCGGCACTTTGGGGAAAAAAAACAGTAACAGAGCTGCATAAGTCTTGGACGGAGCATGTGTTAGCCCTCACCAGTTGGTGGCTATCGTGAGAACAAGCTAGTAGACGGAACATATGCAATGACCAAATTGGAAGGATCTGGGATCCTCTTGCTACAAATATGATCTAATCTCTGTCTTTCCAGTGTGAAATTAAAGAAGCAATCTTTTGACTCCAAACATGCCTTGAATGACAGATTACATTTAGGATAAGAGCACCATTTTGCACATCTCATTTTAACCAATTTGGATTTCCGTCATGCGCATCATGGTATCAGTATATAGTAACATCCCTATGAGACAGAATTCAGAATAAGAATGGATTGTGCTGAGCTTGGTGCAGGTGCTGTGCCCTCATTACTGGCCACACATGAGGTGTGTGTGAGGTGAGAGTGTGTCATCATTTCCCACTGGACCGTCATGTCCTGCTACATCAACCCTTCTTATCACAACAGTGTGCTGCTTTATTGGTGATGGTGTTTACAGTGTCATCTCATAACATCTCAGAAACAAATGTCAGAGAAGAAAAAACACCATGAAGGAAAGATAGAAGAAAAACAAAAGAAACTCTATGCAAAAACTGCTAGTCTTATTTATAGAAAAACTTGCGAAATGATTAGTATTCTATTGTGAATAATTATAGTATTCAGAGATTTACAGAGTACTGTACATAAATCATATATAAACAATATAACCAAACGCATTGTTTATGGGGCGTGGTAAATAATCAACATAGAAGACAAAACACTCAAAATAATTATATTATTACAGCATATTCAAATTAGGTGTATGAATCAATGAATCAGTATTAACATAGAAACTGGCAGTCCATTGGAGAATATATCTTAAATATTCTCTTTAGGAGTGTATCATAGATTAAAGACATACAGTGAGCAGCTCAGTCCATGTCCGTGTCTGGTTTGGTTCCTCAAAAGGACAGAGAAGGAGGGTATAGAGGAAATCCAACAAATACCCAAAGATCACAATTTCACAATTGCACACTTTGGTTTATTTTTGGGATTGTCAAATTATAAAATCAGCTATTATACCCAATCTTCATAACTGCAAGCTGCTTGGAAAGTTTGCATAAAAGTATCCCTTCCTGGGAACAACCCATAAAGTGCAACTCCTGGATTTTGCAAAGCATCATTGGAAGTGTAAGTGTTAAATTCTGTATTTACTTAATATATGTGCTGAAATATAATCACAAATATTATTGCCTTGTTAGCAGCATTGATTTTCCCACACTAATTGGCTTAATTGCTACGTTGTTAATTGCATTTAATTGGCATATTTGTTTTAAAATGGCAGTTTGGCTGTGAACACATCTCTAGCTGGGTGTGATATGTGACAGCACTGCGAGTTTGTTACTGTTTGTTGACCTCTATTCACAGCATGGGTCCTCTTCTCATTTCAGAGCCCTGCTCTCTCCCTCTCTATCTCTGAAATCCCACATGATTTGATTTTCTATTGCTGTGAATCTACTGGCTCAGTGAACTCTCATCAGATTAAACTAGCTCTAACTGACTCTGATCTCCCCGACCACCATTCTGACCTCCCTGCACAACCACTCATCCATCCATCCATGAATCCATCTAACCATCTGAATCCATCCATCCACCATCCATCCATGTATTAATGTATTAATCCACAGTATATATATATATATATATATATATATATATATATATATATATATATATATATATTCTTTTATGCATCCATCCATCCATCCATTTGTTAGTTAATTCACCTAGGCATCCTTCAATCCACAAATCCATCCATCCATACATACATACTTTTTTTCAAACAATTTATCCTATCCATTAATCCATCCATTTATTTATCCCCACCCACACTCATCCATCCATCCATCCATCCATCCATCCATCCATCTGTCCATCCATTCATTTATCCATGCATTTAAGCATGCATCAACCACCCTATCAATGCATCCATCTACACATCAACCAATTCATCCATCCACCCACCCAAAACCCTTCCATCCATCCAATCTCTACTGTTGGAATATAGCCCTACTCGTATATAGCATCTACTATTATTCTCAGTGGAGTGTGATTACTCTTAAATTGCAATGCATATGTATCTTTTCTCCTGTGACTATATGGTTTTGGACACATCCTCAGTGGACAGATGAGGGTGAGCCTGTTGTGGTGTTGTTTATGTGCCCTATATAGTGACTAGAGTGTGTTCTTTGGAACACATCCACAGTGGACTGATGATGATACGATGCTTGTGATGACATTGATCTGGCATACGTAGTGAATAGGGTATGTGCTTTGAGATATGTCTGCTGTGGACTGATGATGTGGGGTGCCGTTGATGGTGGTTTATATACACCGATCAGTCATATTATTACAACCACCGAGAGGTGACGTGAATAACATTGATTATCTCATTACAGTGGCACTTATCAAGGGGTGGGATATATTAGGCAGCAAGTGAACAGTCAGTTCTCGGAGTTGATGTGTTGGAAGCAAAATAATGGGCAAGCGTAGGGATCTGAGCAACTTTGTCAAGGACCACATTGTGATGGCTAGAGGACTGGGTCAGAGCATCTCCAAAACGGCAGGTCTTGTGGGGGGTTCCTGGTGTGCAGTGGTTAGTATCTACCAAAAGTCGTCCAATGAAGGACAAACAGTGAACCGGCGACATGGTCATGAGTGCCCAAGGCTCACTGATGCACATGGTGAATGAAGGCTAGCCCAGGTGCCATTGGCAGGTGCCATTGTAATGAGACAATCAATGTTATTCACTTCACTTGTCAGTGGTTTTAATGTTATGGCTCATCAGTGTATTTATATGATAGAATGTGGAACAAACTGCATATTGAACGAAATGATTTTAGAACACGACTAAATGTCTTCCCTATATTAATGTACTGCATAGTGTTTTCTGATTCTTTGGTGTATGTGTAGGGGGACATTTGGGCTACGGTGAGACAGTTTTTTCTATAAGTTTTTTTGTAGTAAATTTCTTTATAATAGTTTGCAATTTAGTGCTTCTAATTAGGTACATATTTTGCCCCTGCTGATTTTGCTGGCCTTTGCTATTTTATGTGTGTGTTTATTCCTTAGACAACTGTTCACTGTGAGTTTTTAAGCTCTGTATGACTCTAATATAGGTTCCCTTGATTTTAAAAAAAAAACAACAAAAAAACAAAAAAACTCCGGGCCAATATTTCTCTTTACAAAAATTAAAATACAGGCATTGATGGATGCGTGTGAGTTTGTTTGGTCTTGGTTTGTAGTGTGTAAAAACAGATGCACACTAGGAAACAGAATGATAAGGGAATCAGGATCATTAATAATGTGCAATAAAGAAGCACAAATTAATTTAACATTTCTCAAGATATTTATCATGCTGCCAAAGTCTTGCATATTGATTGGAGGTATCTGATTTGCACACAAAGAGCACACACATCAAGCTTGTATGCTTTGATTAACATTTCTATTTCATTAGTGCAGTCTTTAGGCCAACCTTGAGAATTCATTAATAGCCTCCCCAACTATTGATTTGTTTATATATATAGAGATAGATAGATATAGATATATATAGATATAGATATATAACAGAATAGTATGTTTAACTAATGCAACACTTTGACCTGAAGCATAAGGCTGAGCAGATGTCCTGTTATATTTTATAAAATATAATTTATGGAATATCTTTATTGGGGCCAATAAGCACAGTGACCCTGATTCCGCTATTTAGTAGCCATCTTTCCACTGTAGGAAAAATCAATTTAATATTACTCTGTTGGAAGGGAAGAAGAAAAAGAAACGCAGGATGAGAGAATTTGAGCCTGAGTTAGTAAGTATGTATTTAATCGTTCTGGCACTTTGGTTCTGCTACTCTGAGCAACAGAGCCCAAGGCTGTGTGACTTTCAGTGCTATTCATCAAGGCCTGCAGCTTTGTATGACTGTATTCTTGTTCTGTTCAGACAAAAATGACCCCTTTATAAGGTGGATTGGTCCTTAACCTATTTTTTCCATTACTGATTTACAGAGCCTTGCATAAGTATTGACCCCCTTGAACTTTTAGTAGTGTTACAGCCTGGAACTGAAATGGACTTAACTGGGATTATTTAAGTGAGGAAAAAATCAATATAGTTTGCAAAATGGCTTCTCTGATTAATGTCCTCCTTACCCCATGACAGACGTTTGGTGGAGAGCCTTCTCTAGGTAGAGTCGCGGTTGTGCCTTATTCTTTCCATCTTTTTATAATGGATATAATGCTCTGTAGAATATTTCGAATTTTTATTATTTATAATTGATTATTTATGATTGATACTTTCCCAGAACTTTGTCCGGACTTGTTTCGACAGCTCCTTGGTCTTCATTAGGTAGGTATATTCACTAACAGACTTCTGCAATCACAAATTTTACAATTTTTAATTTTTAAAGAATTTTGCAAACTATATTGTCCCCCAAACACTTCAAATATTATGGGCTATTTTGTATACATTCATGACATACGGTATAATCCTAATTAATCCATGTCAGTTCCAGGTTGCAGCACTACAAAAGTAAGAAACTAGTAAGTAAGAGGTGAATACTGTACATTTAATGCCACTCAGCTTAATGGCTTTCCCTGTCATGTAATAAAGCCAGCTTCCTGGAACTGCTTCCTCAAAGCATGACTGCGTCTAACAATAGATATCCATATCAGAGCCCTGGGCTAGAGAAAGAGTGTGAAAGTAAGTGTTCCCCATAGACTTGCATTGATTTTTTGCAGATTTGAAGGTTCTTTTCATTAAGATATTGACAGAATCAAAGGTATTTTTGTGTTCAGCAGAGAACAGCTACTGTATTTCCTTACTATAGCTTTTTTCCATTGAAAATCACAAAGTTTTATTGTGTCCATAATATATTATAGTACTAGCTGTGTGTATGTAAATACTTGAACCTGTCAATGAACTGTCTAATTCTAAGTTCTATGTATAACTGGTGTTATAGATGTAGTATGGATTACATATATACATTATAAAATAAAAATATATTTTATGATATAATAAAATTTATAAAAAAAATTTTCGAGACCTGACTGGTAGGTTATATATATATATATATAAAATCTGGAGTTTGCAGATTTTATATATGTAATGCTTTTATATATATAAATATATGTATTTTATATATTTAATATATATTTTATATATGTAATGCTTCTTTAAAAAGCACAAATTTAAGGAACATACAATAAATGGTGATAATGTTTAAATGGGTCATTAGTAGTAAATCAGTGTGTACATTTCAGCGGCAATGGATAAAATTCATGTTTCTTAATTCATGTCCATAGCTAATGTTCAGGCCATTTCATGAAACAAAAGTGTCAGTGAAATAAAAGTGTCAGTGAAATTAAAGTGCTGGTCCAATTCTCTCAATCTCTTATTTCCACTCCCACCTGTATACACACACCTGCCATCAGGAGGATCCCTGAGCGTGGGAAGTGACTTCAGGCTCTGTTTCCATCAAGATCGTTTATATTGATCATCACTGAGATGAAGAGAAGATAGATTGGGGGATTTTACAATAAATAGTACTGTTGTATTGCTGCAAAATCTAAAGATATTGCTAAGTAGTGAACACTACAGTCACTCCATGTATAAGAGATGTGTTCGTGTGCATCCTTACCGCTGGCATCAATAAAGCTGTGTGAAGCGGCTCCCTGTGGGTGGAAGATTCACTGTGAGCTGTCATCAGCCGAACACTTCAAGTGTCAAGGTTCTCCAGGCGTCAGACACGTGCACACACGCACGCACACATGCAGACATGCACGCATGTATGCACGTGTCACTAAGCTGAATCAACCTTGACTTCCCTTACTACACAGAGCCTGAATTTGAGCAGCAAGTAGAGAAAATGAGACCATGAAAACATGCAGCAAGATTATTTATTTGCTTGTTTATTGATTTCTTTCGTTAATTTTACCTCTTTTAGCATTATAACTTCTTATGAAAAACAGATTTTAACTATACTCATTATGTGGCCTGTAGTCATACTGCTCATAACTTTAACCTTATTATATAACCTTAACATATTATATAAATTAGGTCTCATGAATAGTAAGAAATATATCAGCATGATCTCACACTTATAAATTCACCATAGTTCAATTTTTATTTAAAAAATGATTAAGGTTTTATGATTTAATTCATATGAAATTCAACCATATTGCTGTCACTTTTTTAATTGTGTGTGAACAGTTGTGTTTTTGTGTGCATTAGAGGTCCACAAATACTGCTTTTTTTGAAGCCAACTAGATAGCTAGGTAGCTACATCAAGCTAAAAGTGCTTTTGTACTGGAAGTTGCAGTTTGGTTTCCCTCGACAAGTTACACGATACCACATTTTTCAGTTAATTTCAATTCAATTCAAATCAATTCAATTATATTTGTGCAGTGCTTTTAACAATAGACACTGCAACAAAGCAGCTTTACAGACACCTGGATGTGATGTGAAATAAACACGCACAAAGGAGACAGTGATAAGAAAAAACTCCCTGAGAAGACATGAGGAAGAAACCTTGAGAGAAACTAGACTCAGTAGGCAACTTGTCCTCTTCTGGGTAACACCAATTATATTATAAAGTCAAATATTACTAAGTATGTGGAAAAGATGTTCAGGATGTGCTGATTATTTATGATCCAGGTGAGACTATTCACTGAAGAAAGGGTGAGTCTTGGATATAAACTGTTTTTTGGGTATACATTTGGGACCATCTAGAGCAGCAGAAAGTGAGTATTGTCATTTTTCTTTTTTTCTTTTTTGCTATAACCACCACCACGTGAGCTATACCCAATTACCCATGCTAAATTCTGTTACCATTCTTGCTCAGGTACCATTCGAGCCAAACAGACCACTTAGCTAACCTGATCAAATGTCACAGAACTATCCTGATAATGTCTATAGCTGGAGTCACTTGTCTACCAGGACAAAATCTCTATAGTCTCTTGTGACTGTCTGTTACCAAAAGTGGATTTAAGAGGTAGCATCATACTGTTGAAAAATCATACTGTTATACTGTTAACATCATACTGTTAAGCAGTTTAAATGCCTTGTTTAATGGTGACACACCATTAGTTCTCTTACAAGATTCTTTTGAGGTTGGCAATCCATTAGGGTCAGTCCAAAAACAAAAACAAACAAACAAACAAAAAAAAAAAACCCAGAAAAAAACAAGGTCCCGGCAGTGTATCTGATGCTTGGCAACACAATTTTGTCACATAATAGGTCAAATATTGATCACATGCAGCTTGTTCTTCTCTGCAGGGAAGAAAACAATAAAGTATTTTGGAGAGCAAAAAAAGTTTTCAGTGTCCTGATAAAAGACCTGAAGGACCTAACTGCATTGTTTTGAGGGATGGAACAGTTATGTGCTATAGCCAGAGATAATCTTGGGTATTGGTGGCTTTCTAGAAAGTTTCAGCAGCAGCACTTTTTTTTCAGATTTTGTGTCATAGACAAACAAACATTCGAGTCTAGTCCACTGACAACTTGTACAACAAAGAAAAAACATTCCTATCAGCAGCATGTAAAAGATCTAGGTGCAAGTAGCATATTCTTGGTGGGTGGCATAAAATTTGACTGTCTATTCAATCAACTGGGTTATATTCATGTCTGCCAGCCTGGTCCTCCACCATGTCTTAGAGATGATCTTTTTTGAAATTATAGTATCAAGACTTGACAGTATTTGATGCGATGCTGGTGTGATGTCTGTGTCTGATCCTGACACACTATGAGCACAAGGCAGCTCCTCTCATCCTCTGGACCTGCCTGATTCATCCTGTTGCTCTACTTCTGCTTGGAGATTCTGCTCTTGTGACTCTCTTTTTGCCTTTGTGGATGGTCCCACATGGATACGGTACAGATTTGCACTTCCCAAAAAGTGGATAATCTCACCTGGATACTGTAGATTTGTACTTAAAACTGCTGCTGTAACCCTAACGACTGCCTTGAGCTCATCCCAGGACTTATTCACAATATGCTCATACTGAACATCCTTTCAACACACTTAGTACTGCACGCTTTTAGTCTTCTACACCTGTATACCATAATGATTTATAATCACGCTATCCGGTGTCACTCAGAAGAGGACGAGTTCTCTTTAGAATCTGGTTCTTCTCAAAGGTTTCTTCCTCATGTCGTCTCAGGGAGTTTTTCTTCACCACCGTCACCTCTAGGTTGCTCATTAGAGATCTGAATCTACACTCAGATTTCTCTGATTGTTTTAAAGTACTTGCTAAATCAAGAAACAGAACAGAACAGAAGCAAAAGTCACTTTCTTTCAGTCTAGTTCAGTTCTTTTGTCAATGCCAACATGCTGAGCTATATTTATTTCTTCTTCTTCTTTTTTCTTCTTCTCCTCCTCCATAATTTTTCTAAATGATATTTTTCATGTTAACACTACAACCGGAAAACCTTTCAGAAACCATCAGGATATGCCTAATATGTTGTTTAAACCATTAAAAAATATATTTATTAAGCTGCACCCCTCTTTTTCATCCCTCCATCTGACCATTTTTGTCCATACACTTCCAGTGGACAGTGGAAGTTTTCTCTTACTTTGACACAAACTTTTCTCTTACTTTAAAGTCAAAATCAACTTATGGACAAAACTGTACTTGATAGGCTCCTGTATGTTCTGCTTATGTGCTGTATGCCTTCACATAATACCTTTTTTCAAATAAATGTTTGTAATAGCTCTGACTTTGATTGTCTTGTTTTGTGTAGCGATTATAATTTAATGGGTTTTTTTTTTGTTATTTATAGTGATATACTGGTGGGGTCCCTGGAGGACTAGTGGTTAGGCCTCAGTGCTTTCACCGCTGTGGCCTGGCCAGGGAACCAACCCATAAAAACTGTGCCAAATCAAATATGTGGACCAATGATCCGCTGTGGCGATCCCTAATGGGAGCCACCGAAAGAAGAACAGCAATATATTGATGAACGCTGATTTACAGGATATGGCTACAATATATTTTGCAGGTTTTCATGGTAAAAATTATTTATAGCAAATTACTGATACTGATTTATAAAATGTATGCATAGTACTGCAAAAGCAGCAAAAGTCAAAGAAGCAAAGAAGCAAAGATGCTTTCAACAATCATGACATTAAACATTTCTACATAAAAATGCTATAAAGAACAGTAACCAGTAATAAACTAAAGTCAGTATTTGATGTGACAACCTAAAAACATCAGTAGTATCAGGTACAGTTTATGCACTTTTAGAAGGAAGAAGTTTTACTGAGCATAATGGAGAACCTGCCACAGTTCTTCTGGAGACTTTGACTGACTGTTGCAAAACCCAGCAGCCTTCATTATGTTTTTTTTGTCTGAAAAGTGGTCTGTTACGTTGCTATTTTTCTGTAACATACATTTTTTATTTTTTTTGGAAAAGTAATGTTTGGAAATATGAAATGTTTTTGTACTGACTCAATAATTCACAAGTCATAAAATAAACTTTTATAACAAAATTTGTACTAAATCTTTTTTAACAGAAGGCACTTAAATATGCAGGAAAAAATGCACAACTTACACAAAACCTCACTTTTTTATTTTCACACAAATATCACATTGCAGCTATAATAAATATAATAAAGTATAAATATAAGAAAAATCAATCTTAACAAAATAATACAATCAAGTCTCTTTATCCAAATCAAAAAAAAAAAAAATTCTTTTCCAAATCCAATTCCAACCTTTTAAATTTTGTTACAGCATTAGATTTATTCCTTTTTCCTCTGATCCACCAGTCCACCATTTTTGCTGATATCGGCCATGTGTATATATATATATATACACACACACAAGTGTTAGCAAGAATCAACAATTTTTACAGAATATTACTAACAATTACTAACAACTGCAAAATACCTTTATTCATTTTTTTATACAGATCCTGATAAGTTTACAGTACATTAATCCTAATTGGCTCAGTCAGTGCCAGTGTGTGCTTTCATGCAGGCATCATTTCTTGAGTCCACAGCAATTCCAACTTATTAAAATCAATAGCTCATGACACACACCGAAAATCGCCACAGAGCAAACTGGACAAAATTGAACATTAATTTTTAATAATAGCAGACTTTTTAAATCATAGCAGCGATCTTCGGACTTTGGTCTGGCCTTGGTCTCTCTCTGTCTATATATATATATATATATGTATGTATGTACTTATGTATGTGTGCATGCATGTATGTATGTATTATGGGTGTAACACAATGACACTATAATTGGTCTAAACTAAAGATGTGTGTGGGATTGTTTTTTAATCCCACTTACTTAGTTAATATTTTGATTTGTACCTGCTCATGATATTTTTTAATGAATTTAGTTGGCACTATTTCCAAAACCATAAGAAGTAGTAGTCTAATTTAATCCACCATGTTCCTGACCAGACAGTTACTAAGGATGAAAGAATGAATGCTGTTAATGAACATGGTCTCTGTTTGTCTCACAAGCTTCATATCTGACCCTTGCTTGCATCCACATGAAAGTAAAAACCTCTCACTGGCATGACATTTTTGTTGTATCCCATGGGATCCCAGTCCTGATGCACACCTCTAGTCTCAAACAGATGCTCTGTGAACCTTTCTGGAAAACCTTCTTAACAAAAAGAAAAAAAAAACTGTTTCTGCTATTTTGTAGCAGATCTATCTATCTATCTATCTATCTATCTAACAACATCTTTCAACCTATGAGACCATAACCAACAGCTAGTTAAAAAAAACTGCACAGTCTCTGTGCTTTTCTGCTTGATAAATATTACTGATTATATTTACAATAAAGAGGAATAAAAATAGACTTCTTACTGAGTGATTGATGGGTCGATCAGAAAGCACACCTCACATTTTCACCTGTCAAACACTTCCTTGATGTTTATACCTCAGTGCTTTGTGCTAATATATGGGGTGTAATATAAGGACTGTATAAGGCATGATAAATCTGTTAACTATTCATAGGATGTGGATAGGGTATTATATAACACATGAGGATTTAGTCCTCTAAAAACATTTTTCCAGAAAAATTGTATTACATGTGATATCCACTTCACTCACTGAATTTAAAGTTTGTCCTATGATCTTTTTTCCCCCCTTTTTTAGCTTTAATAGTTTGTTTTCAGTAATTGATAATGCAAAACCAACTGTAGTATCTCTCCACCCAAATGAACAAGTCTGTGCTCATCTGGGTGGAGAGATACTACAGTTGGTTTTGCATTTTGTAATCCACTGGTGCAGTAAAATTTTCTTAAACTCATATGTTGCACATTTTCCCACAATACTGTCTACAGATATCCCAAAAAAGCGACTACAATCAAAGCCTTTAAAATTCCTTTTCCTACAAACCACATTTGTGGATGTTCTATGTATTTATGTTATCCTGATTCAATAAAAAAATGTGTCCTATTACATGGGCATTTCCTGCCCATATTTAAATGATTGAAGATAACTGCTAACTGGTGAATTATAAACAGGTCAAATTTTGGACCTAAGTCTTGGCCTGCACTAAATAAATCTCCCCTTTAGAAATGTACATAATTTCAAAAATCAAATAAAGGCTTTGTTAGGCTAGATCACAAAGGCAAGTCCAGAAAATACCTTTTCCAGTAGTGTTTCCTCCACTGTACCCTCGAGGTGAGGAATATTAACATGAGCAAATGAAATTATTGATTAAGAACAAAGCTTCATGTCACAGTGTTAACAGGCAGATCTGCTTGACATACTCGGATCCAAAAAACCTGCAGAAAATTAAAAATATTTAAAACACTAGAGGCTATTAAAATGATTTTCTGATTGCATGGTTTTTGGCAGGTGTAGCTCTGAATCAGAAGGGCTTCATTGTCCAAGTGGGATTAAAGAAGGCCAAAATGAAAATGTATACAGTATTTCCTTTAGCACAGCTGTAGCCATGTACATGCAGAGTTAATGGCTGTCTATGACAGCATCAGGCGAAGATACTGTAGGAGTTGTGGCCCAAAGTGTGAATGAAGAATTGTATGTTAGAAGTGATTTGGTTGATAATACTGTATATAATTTGATTAACCGTTTATTTAGTTATTTTGAGACATGTATGTGACAATATGTTAAAATGGTAGCTATAAGCTTTCCAGGATTCAGATATAAAGCTTTTTGAGAAGCAGAACCAACTAAATTTGTTAGAAAATATCACAGATATGTGCAAACAAAAAAAAAAATCATAACTGCGTGAGAGGGATTAAAGAACAGTCCCGTGTACATCTATAGCTGAGACCAGTGATGAACTTGAGGAACTGTCAGAGCCAAAATTCCCAAACAACCCAAAGGTTTCTTTTTTTTAGTGTTTCTGGGGTATAACAAAAGGCCACACCAACTTCCTGTTTAAACCTGAATACAATATACGTATATGTAAAAATACACATACACTGTATGCTCAAATGTTTGTGGACACCTGACCATCACAGCCATATGTGGGTCTTTCCCTAACTGTCACCACAAAGTTGAAAGCACACAATTGTATAGAATGTTTTTGTGTGCTGTAGCATTACAATTTCCCTTCAATGGGACTAAAGGTCCTGTGGCCTGCACAGAGCCCTGACCTCAACCTTTGGGATGAACTGGAGCGCTGACTATCCCTCAGGCCACCTCGCCTGACCTCACTAATGCGCTTGTGGTTGAATGGACACAAATCACCACAGCTATGCTCCAAAATCTACTGGAAAGCCTTCTCATGAAGAGTGGAGGTTATGTGAAGTGTCCACAAACTTTTGGCCATATTGTGTACAGATAGTGGCATTTTTAGCCATTGTAATTTTCAACAAGAGGCATAATTCCATCACTTACATGCAGATAAAAAAACCCCCACATTTTTTCATCACATGGTGGATGAAACATAAGTAAGGGATGTAGAATACCCTTAGATCCTAAAAGATCACTTGGTCATGGACCAGCATGCTTATCATTGTCTGAAATTCCACCTGCATGTACATTTGCATAAAGGTATGATATATTTGGCATGTACTAATTTATATGAAATAAAACCTGAGAGTTGTTCTTCTCAGACACTGAAACCTTCATTAGTCTGCATCGTTAACAGATGCTGAATTCACGTTGGATAAACCTGGCAGCTGAAGCGTCGCTTTTGTTGCTGCTTCGTGAACACTGCGTCCCTCTGAAACCGCCTCTGCAGCTGTACTTCAAAAAAAGTTTAATCCCATCGGATTTGTACAGTTTTACACGTTTTCAGAAGGGATTGCTGTCTCTGGTGCGAGAACAACAGGATTTCATGGAAGCTTACATTTAGGTGCAGTGCTTGACTCTTATCCCATCGAGATCTGGATTTAGATGATGTCTTCACTGGGAAATGATGCCCTTCCTGTATGTTAGAGTATAAAAGGTCCTCAATAAACCAAATGAAGGTTTCTCACTGTGTAACACTTTATTTTGCTTTATAGCACACTCATAATATCCTGACATATTTATAGAATACTGCTTGAGTACATATGAAAAGCTTATGTCAGTATTCACGGGGTGCATGTAAATCCGGTTTTACGCTGTGGGATTACAGCGGTCTTTTAAAATTATTACTTGCCACACTGTATGAGATGATCCCAATAAAACTTTGGCTGAATTGTCTAACAGACTATGCGATAACATGTTCTCCATGCCAGCTTACATGATGAAGATCCTCTAACGATAGACCTGCGATTAAAGAAAATTACTACATTCTGCTTATGAAAATCATCAATCAGCGTAATCCAGGCTCATGAGGAAAATGGGGTCACACAAATGTTCTTTAAAGTAAGCTTGAGCGAATAAGGATAACATTTCCGTCCATTAGCATGTTTTGTTTATATTCTGTCATTGCCACTACTATATTTGTAGCTGCCCCGTGAGTTTCACGTAAATATATGACATAATCCTATGCTGTCTAATTGTTGGCTTTTGGATGATCTCAACTTGTGACTAAAGAATTCTTTTACAATGTGTGATTTTTGTCTGTGATAGCATGTTATGACAGCAAAGCCAGGCTAAAAGTCAACCAGCGTGAAACCCGGCATTCTGTTACAGCAAAATAATCAAATATGAAGTTGATTATTTTCCCATAACAGCACATCCTGAAGTGTTTTATTCCTACAAAACCACAGTGATTTTCCGAAGGCTAAAATCTTGTATTCATTAAAGAATGTCATTTGCACTTATTATCTATTTAAAGTTATATTTAATGTTAAGCTAGTTCATATTATCATTTATGCTAGAGCAGGTGTAAACAGTTATTCCCTCACCAACCTCCCATTTCTCTCTCTTTAACTTAATAAGACTAAAAGCCACAGTGTGTCGTGTTACAGAGAAACCGGAAAAGTTAAAGTCCTCTCTACGGAAGAGCTTCCCATGATGGAAACCTACTCTTTGTTACGAAGCACTGACACTTGAGACTCCTATCTCCTTACAGAAAGCTTCACCATATCCACAATTAGACATTTTTCTTTCTTAAATAACCACACTTTACAAAAATCAATTTATTATTTATAAGAATTTGATTTTGTGGAATGTCCACCACACAAGTCCTTAGCTATATTGTTCTCTAAACTGTATCATATCATCACTAGCATCACATCGGTGTCTGCCTTATATACTGTAGGTGAAAGTCTGGCTAGTATCTTCATTTTCACTGTACTTGTGTTTAAATGTGAGGTCACGGCATGTTGTACTAGTAGTACAGCAATTATATGAGAATTTATTGCATTGTAGCTCATTATTCTCATTGTTTCATCATCACTGTTCAACTTAAAGCCATAGTTAGAGAGGAAGTTCACTTCTAGATAGCTAGAATATGGAAGTCTGTTGTTCAGTCTCTGCCTTTGACCTCATTGTCTGTAATCTGTGCAATCTCTATAAGATTATCTAGTATTATGACTCCATTTCTGATGGTATGTCGAACTGGATTTAAGATTAAATAGATTTTGTGAATTTGTTTTCACTTGCGAATACTTGAGGCCCCATGCTTCTCCCTATTCCTAACTTGTGTTTTATTAAAATATGTGTGTTATTTGTGTCTTGGTGTAACAGGGCAGACACTGAATAATAAAACGAGTCATTAAATAATGGTGATGGTTAAGTGGTTAGAAATTAGTGGGATTGTAAAGAGTAAATGTTTGATATTTGGAATGAAAGTAGATCATGGAAGTGCACTCAGGACCTTATCTAGAGCCTATGAAATATTAACACAGCAATGAGTTGTGATTCGTCTTGGGACTCGGCAGCATCTTGAAGGTGAGAAGGTGAGAGACGTCCCAGGGATATCATTCCACTTGTGAACTTAAAGTTATCTCAGATTTTATGCTCTGTGTCACGGAAGGACTGCTGCACATCAGCAGCATGTTCTGTTTTTTTTCGGCCTTGAACTTCTAGGTCAGATCAACGGTTCTGTTGCTTTTTGATGCTTTAACCTCTTGTTGTGTTTGAATACAATAACCTTCCTTTGAACCAGATGGTTTCCACTTCACACTGGGAGGAGGAAACACTGGATCTCCCACCTGCAGTTTTAATTACAACCGAGCAGGAAAAGAAAACTGGAGGGTGAGTGCAAACCCTGAGTGTTAACTCTGTGTGTGTCAGTGAGAAGATAGCACAAGAAAACAGCACGAGCAGCTACAGAGATTAGATCAGAGGTCACACTTGTGCTTTTGAGTCAGTACATACTGGGGATCTGATGTTCTACCATGATGTTGTTGAGCAAATACAAATGTCTGTATATAACAGCACAGATTTTTTCATTTTTTTCACTTTTTCTTCAGTTTCATCAGTTACAAAAGACACATTTAAAATGCCAGCGATGTAATGATATATCATACATAAGTATAGAAACTTGAAAGTCTGATAAGAAAGCTTATACCACAGCACTGTTCAATTCTCAAATCTGATTGGTCAGAAGGTGTTGATTAATTTTCTATAACAGCAGCTCTGACAGTAGTGCCAGCTGTAATTCAAATCCCAAGTTTAGATTACATTCTTTTTTTCACAATTAGTTACATGCATTTATCAATATGTACAGCACATTTCTTACATGTTTACATTCTGTTTTGCAAACTAATCAGTAAAAGTTTGAAACTACCAAAGGGGTAATTTTGTAATAAAAAACTGTAAAACAAACATCCATTTTCTGTACCATTTATCCTACACAAGGTTGCAGGCAGCTTGTCCCAGGGGACTCAGGGCACAAGGCAGGGGATACCCTGGACATGGTGCCAACCCATCGCAGGGCACAATCGCACACACACTACAGACAATTTAGAGATGCTAATCAGCCTACAATGCATGTATTTGGACTGTGGGAGGAAACCGGAGTACCCAAAGGAAACCCCTGAAACCCCTGAGAACATACAAACCCTGGAAACCCCTGAGAACATACAAACTCTGCATACACAGGGCAGTAGTGGGAATCCAACCCCCAAACCTGAAGGTGTGAGGCAAACATGCTAACCAAAAAGCCACCATGCCTCCCAACAAACAAGCATGATAAATAAACAAACAAATAAATACATTGATAGCCACAGCTGATTTCCAATTTAGCCTTACTCAGGTGTTTTTTACTTCATTATCATCTACACAAAAGGGGAACTCTTTGGAGCTATGATTTTCTAATTGGGTAGCAGGCTGTATCTCCTCACAGCCCAGTTTGATCCTGAGCTTGGGTTACCATCTGTATAGAGTTTCTGTGCATGTTCTCTGTATCCATGTGGGTTTACTCCGGGTTCGCTGGTTTCCTCCCACCTCATAAAAACATGGCAGTAGGTGGACTGTGTAAGATAAATTACCCCTAGGTATGAATGTGTGTGTTTACGGTGCCCTGCAATTGACCGGCATACCATCCAGGGTGTATTCCACCCTCACGCCCAGTGCTTTTGTGATATTCTCTGGATCCACCACCAGCCTGACCAGCTTACTAAAGAGGAATGAATGAATGAATGTATGAATGAATGAACATGGAATGCACCGAATTTACCTGATTCAAATGACCACGAAAAAAAAAAAAGTGATGCACTGAATTTACCTGATCCAAATGACCACGATTCCACATGAATAAAATATTACATCAACATAATTGTATGCAAACATAAGTAAACTGAAAGACAGAATTGTGGTTTATTTTTTTGTATAATTGAATATATTTGCCTCATTTGGCTTACACTTTTATCCGAAGCAACAGAATATAACTGAGCAGTTGAAGGATAGCTTGGCCATGCTGAGAACTAAACTCATGACCTTTTGAGTAGCAGCACAATACCTTAACCACATAGTGATAATTATACACTATCACTGTGTATAATTTGTTCGTGTGTGAATGTGGCACTCATCTGAATCAATTCAGTGCATGAATTTTTTGTTGTGCTGTACATGAAAAAAATATTTAGCGCTTAATGATTTGTGATACCTCACATGTATGTGTGTCTATGTGCATATGTACAGTGAAAAAAATTATTTTTCTTGGAATTTCCATGGTTTATATTATTTATTTATTTATTTTTTAACATTTTTTCAATTTTTTTGGATTTACTCCCTGCAAAAATGACACAAAGCACACTGAAGTGTATTGCATTATTTTTCTAGTCATTCCTATAATGTATACTGTAGTACATTCTGTACAAAAAAAAAAAGGTGCCATGTTTTGTAAAGGGATGTTGGTTTGTGTATAAACATCAAATCAAAATGACAAAGCTGGTAATATTACCTGATGTTAGTGCTTTTCAGGTCATTGTGTTATGAGTGATAAAGGGTTCATGTTGACAGAGATCCTATGCTAGTGTTCTGCTAAAATGAGTAGGTTTTGAGGCATGTATGAAGTGTTTCTGTAGTTTTAGTGCATTTTGGATGTGAAATGAACAGCTGTGCTGAGCTTCATGCTGGTAAAACCAGCACTGTGTGAAGAGGTTTGAAAAAGTGATCATAGTATTGAGAAATGTGTGTATAAAAAAAGTAATTATTAAAAAAATAAAAAATAAAAAATTAATGCACTCTAATGTTCTAATGCATTATTTTTCTTATTTGTAGCAAACTAAAACTAATAATATTGAACATTTTTACACAAGACATTTATGTTACAGTCTGTAAGATTTCCACCATTGGAAAGCCTTCAGGACAGGAGTTTGCACTTTTTTGGTAGGTAACATGACAAGCTGTGTGTCTTATTAATTTCAAAAGAGAAACAGAGAGGCTGTTTATAGGTGTTATAATTAAAATGAGACGTTATACAACATTAAATGATTATGAAATGTCGAAATGTCACTTTTTAATCTAGTAAAACTTGTAATGCTTGACAAATTGCTCTAAGGAATTAAAATACCTTGAGACATACTTTGATTAGAAAATAATCAATGACAGTGTGGTGTGATGCCACCTCATTGTTGATTATTTTCCTATAACAGCACGTGATGGTGTTTTTTATTCCTTATATGCTCACACTTCTTGTTTTTAGTTTGAATTTTATGTTTAAATGAGGTCACAGTTGAAATGAAGTTCAACTCAGAGAAATCAGAGCACTTGAATAAATAAAATCTGACTTTCCAAGTGGGAATTACAAGCTTAAATGGAAGATTCCTACTAGGTTTTATAGTAAAATTCCCAGTTCCACATGGTCATGAATGCAGCATGGTCATTAGTGGCCAGCAAGTTAGCTGCATAAGTATTAAGCATGATTAGTTGGTGGGAATAGTGATGCTGATTTACACTGCTAGAACCACTGCATACTGTATAAGTAACAAAATAAAAATGCAAAGTGAGATTAATTGTAGTGTATTCTCTTCTCTATCACATGGAATTTAAATAATGCACTATGCTGTTGTTTATAATATATACATACATAGTATAGTTATAATAATATATAGATATAAAACTGCAACATTTATTATTCTACATGGAGGGAACATGGATTCTTTTTTATGCTGTTTGAACATTTACAGTATTTCAAATTCTGTTATTTCAAAAAAGTGCTATACCAATTTAATATGCAGTTATTAACCATGAGGTTACATGTCTGATTGTTGCTGTAATCTCTTATTTCAGTAGACTATATAAGTTCTAGAACGTGTTCAATATTACAAGGTGGATCAGCATCCTCATTCATTAATAGTGCTGTTGCTATGACGATTTCCATCATACTGGATCAAGAAGTGTGAAAAGGGTCTATATTATGAGATTGCCTACACCCACAGGCATGATGTACGCTGTGGACCATGGGACACATATCTTAAACACTTTGTTTGCTATGTTTGGATTTGTCCTCACCACTTTTTAAAAGTGTAGTCCATTAAAAATCTTTTATAAGATAGCATGCAGCAGGAACTGATTCAAATCATGATATTGTGAAATATGTGAATGTAAAGTTGGGCTTTATATCAGATGTAGCTGTCATCATAATAGCCAATTTACTTAGCCTGCTGGACTGCACTTTTTGGTTTACTTTTCTCTCTTCTTAATGGGCTCTCAGTGAATACAGTCTGTAGGTGAAATAAACCAACATTTTAAAAGTCCTCCAAAGCATCTATTATTCTATAGCTTTTGGGAAATGTTTAAAAAGTTGGAGTAGATGTAAACAGTCCTTAAATTGGAAATATACTTCAGAAACACTTTCGTACCTGTTATTTGTCCATTTCTACACTGAGATCAACACAATAGAGCTCAGATGGTAGCTGCCTCCCAAATGAGACATGGGAGCATAAAAAAGTTCCCATTTTATCACTTATATATCCAGCTATTGGATGGAAAACTGTAGAAATAATAACAACAGTAATCACAGTATAGATATTAACTTTATGTGAATTGCAGATAGCAATGCAAATAAAGAAATAGGAAAAAGATAAACAGCTGAGTTTGGAACAGTGATTATTTAATCAGAGACAAATCAACTTTTTGGATATGAACTCAGACTTTTGGATCATATTGTATTTTGAAAAAGATCTGAGCCACAGTTCTGAAAGACGCTTCAGAAAGACCCCAAGCCCACCGGGTTGGTTTTCACTTTACATTTCAAATGGAAGAAATACCACTATACTCAGCGGGATTTCTTGATGCAGAGAACTAGCCAAAATGTCAGAAAGGAGGGAAAGAAAGAGAAGGAGAGAGAGAGAGAGAGAGAGAGAGAGAGAGAAGTGTTGAGAGTTGGATTGAAGTAAAACAGAAAAAAAAGCGAGAGATGCTTTAATGATCTCGGCTCAGTCTCGTCCCCTCCACTCATGAGCTACAAATACATCTCTGATCCGTCAGCAAATGAAATAATATAAAACATTTACAACACCCTCTCATATGGTGTGGAATTGAAAATGACTTGTGTATAATACATGCATAGTCTGGTCCAAGTGCCTAAGTGCACTAGCAAGGACTATAGTCAAAAAGTGTGGCTTACTAAAATATGGTAGCATACTGAATGAAGGAGTATTAATATGAATTGTTGGTCATTAAGTGTTGAAACTCACATAACTTTAGCTGAGTTTTGCTTCTTGCCTTGAAGCCACAAGGCCAATGTAGCTAAAAAGTAAGGGAGGCTTATAGCTAACATTTCAGCAACAACAAACGATAGGCTACCATCACGATAGGCTAACATCACAAATTCACCTCAAACCACTTTGGTGAGTTGTTCAATATTTCAAACAGAATTGCTTATGTGGCACTGTAATCTGTAACAATCGACAAAATGATGTTATAGAGCAAATTCTCCACTGTAGTAGCGGCCATCTTGAAATAAAATCACTTTTTCTGTACAAAGGCCCAATCACAATTCTATTTTATACCCCTTCACCTACCCCTACCCCTACGTCTACCCCTTCCCCTTGTCCCTTGAAACAGAGTGTCAAGGGGTAGGGGTGAAAATAAGAATTGGGACACCACTATTATACCGTTACACGTCATCATACGTCATCTAGGTCCTAATTATCGTTCTCGAATTGGCAATATTTGAGAAAAAAGTTTAGCGATTTCTAATTATTGGGGGGACTAGCCCCCCTCAATGTCTTTGGTGGTTACAGCCCTGATCAGACAGGAAAATATGTTGTGGCACTTTCGTGCAGTCTGTAATGATATGACGTTAGCAAACTTTAGCGATTTTTTGCAAACATTTCTTTGAATAACATCACCGTAAATATGAACACACGATTGAATGTAACATAAAACAAATTATTTATGTTCATTAAAATCTTTGTTAACGTCAATAATGCTTACACTTGTGGCTCTTTTTGTTTGCTCGGGCAGCCATGTTGCCGCTGTAGCCGGTTTATGCTGAGATAATTCATACCCCTTCGTTTGAAGTGTGGTCCCGAAAAATCTTCATTTGAAGGGCTATCTGGCCCTTCCCTTACCCCTAAACCCCTAAACCAAAAGAGAATCAAGACACTCCTACCCCTTCACGTGAACGTGCGAAACGGAGAGGTAGGGGAAAGGGGAAGGGCTAAGGGGTAGAAATGGGATTGGGCCATACAGTAGTTTGGTGTCATGTCACACAAGCATCAAGCTCAGGTCAGATATGTGGGACAAAGTTTGAAGAAACCTTTGTTTAGCTTTTGTTAGTCCATTACTTTAGCTTACATTAGCTTTGTTTAAAATGAATTTTTATGGTGGTTAAATCTAGGAAGCTGTAGGCTGTGATTCTTCTTTGATTTTTGAGCAGTCGAACGATGGTGGCTATGCTACCTGCTACACCACCATTTTTAAATTATTTTCCTTATTTTCAAGCCAAGCCACTTTATAATGAAAATATTGGCAACTCTTGTGTAACAATTCATTTTGACCACATGATGCCTTTTAATCTTGTCTCAACAGTGATCGTCCTTCAGATTTTAAACTTTACAGCAGATCACCATGAATGTCATGAATGTGAACTCTCTGATGTCTTTTATATCTAGAATATTTTATCACTATGGAAGCATGTCTTGTATTTTCTTCTTCAAAGCAAGGTTAAACACTTCAGAAAGTGTCATTCATATGCTATTTGAAGTCATATTGTTGTGGCAGAAGAATAACATATTCCATTTTTTATATATGACTTTGCTAATGTATTATTATTATTATTATTGTTATTATTATTATTATTTTGTATAGTTGATAATACTTTTGATACTTTACACATTTACATTATATGTTAATAAAGAGTCTCATCCAATTTACTCAACAGGCTAATATTCCATTATTATTACATTCCAATATTCCAAGAAGGTTCATTCATCTGGTCCCACTTTATCATCAGTGTAACTGTTCATTTTAACAGTGCAGAACTAAATAGGCTCTGTTACCTACGTTTTGTATAACAAAAATGAAAGGTTTCATGAATGACTGCTGCCGATTGTATAGACTGGTTTAAGGTGTTAAATTCAAAATTTCCTGTTAAGCATGAGGTATTTTTTCAGTACTTCTTTGTCAAAACTTATTTGAGAAGTGTTACCCATGAGCTTAGTTTGTGGTCGCACGATTTAAGCTCAATGACTAAGACTGATATGCTAATTACTACTGATTAACAACATGCTAACTAGCAGTGGATATCAGGTAACCTGAATAGTACTGCACAACCTGCATGCTAAGCTAATGTCAGATATGATCAAATCTTGCTTGTTGAAGTTCTATAAGTTGCTGATGATGCAACGTAAGACTTCAGTCCTACTTGAAATCCTACTCATGTGTAACTGTGCAAATGCAAGCTATTTTACTACTGGAACAGATAACTAGCTGGCAAACTAGCTAATCTAACTAACGGTTGTGATGAATAAATCACGAAATGACAAAGTTTGACAATGAAATTCCACTCATGTCTACCAGTGAGACATTTGAGTTAGCATACTAGCACTTAACTAGCTAGCTAGTTATATGGGATGATGGAAGACCATGGGGATGTTTTCTATTTGCATATCATGCGTATTCATAAAGATAAAAGTGTAGAGATGTTTCAAGGCCATTATAATTTGTTTATTGGACATTACAAATAGTAATTTATTTACTATTAAATAGTAAATTATTCTACATATTATTTTTTAATAGGGCACTAGTGTATGAGGTATTGCTGCTTGGTAAGCTCTAGCTTGTTGGAGGAGTTTGTGTCCATTGCAGTCTGGATGAGTGACAAACTCTGTGTAACACACTGACTCGTGTCTTTTATCTTCAGCCACAGCTCTGCTATGACAAGTTTCTCTGCACTTGAGTGGCTCTGACACACTGCTATAGTTCATGAGAAGAATAAAATGCGGTCAGGACGCTGGGACTTACAGAACATTCGTCCACTCAGCTATGACTGTGTGTCAGAAAAGAGTCCCATGAGCCTCTATTACAGCCTTTTCTCCCTCTAATGGTGGATCCTCCCTTTCTCTGGATTCATGTTCTCATTTACATGGCATCTTGTGCTGGAACAAAAGAGTATGTGAAGGTTAGGCATAATAATACCCTCTGCTACTCTCCCATATAATGTGTAATAAATATTAATAGATCAACACAGCTCAGCTGATGCCTTATTAATTACAGAGGATGTGATGTACTAGATCATAATATATTTCCCTTTTTTATAACTGTATATAAAAAGAGAGAGAGAGAGCGTAGCATGCATTAGCTATTATATGACATTGTTGTTTATAACATTAGAAGTACTGAATAAAACACTAAAACACACACAGCAAAATTCCTGATGCTGATTTAACACTCAGTGTTAAAATCTCTTATTATTTTTGTGGACTCAACTGAAAACAATTAAACAATGTAATAGTTCAACAATCGTGTTAGTCACTGTTGCTGTTAAGAGAGATATTTTACCAGTTTTGACCTAATGCTTACAGTAAACATGTAGGAATTTTGTAACATTGCAGCATGGTAACATATAACAATGTAATACTGCTATACATAACACAACAGTGTAATATAGTAAGATATTTGAGCATTGTAACATTGTAACACACAACAGTGTAATATTGCCTGTTAAGTTCCCTGACATGGGGAAATTAGGAGACAGGAGGCAGGCTGGGTTGGAGCACACAAAGCGGCTTTATTTTTACTTTCACTTTTCCCTTTTACTCACTTTTCAGCGGTGCATCTTTGAATTTCATGCACATATATACAAACACACATGCACACACTGAGCTCTCTCAAGGTGCTCATCTCTCCCCTCCTTATGTTCTCCGTCTCACTGCAACACAGTACAATAATTAGGAAATTTCCCACAGATGTGTGTAATTCGTGTCTCCCACCTTCTCCCTTTCCGCCGCCATTCACAAGACGGTGCTGAACCACACCCCCGCCTCCACATACCCCCACAGCCCAACTCAGGCCGGGGAGCCGTCCGGACTGCTGCCTGGACTCCCACCCACTCCCTTCCCCTGCCGGGAGAGGAAGTCTGCGACAGCCGTCTGTGCCCCTGGCCCGTGGACCACATGGCAGTCGAACAATTGATCCGGGCATTAGCATCCTTCTTGTGGTGGTGCCACTGGCGTGGGGTGTGGTCCGAACAGAAAATGAAGGCCCTTCCCAACAGGTAGTACCTGAGGGTGAGGACCACCTGCTTGATGGCCAGATACTCTTTCTATAGTGCCGTACCTGGTTTCCCTCACGGAGAGCTTATGGCTGTACAGCACCGGGTGCTCATCTCCCCCTCTCCTCTCCTCATGAATAATTAGGCACAAAACTACAATATTAGCCAGCCCCAGGAACTGTCTCACCTCCTTTTGGGTCTTGGGTTTCGGGCAGGCCGCAATCACTGCAGTCAAGTTGGGGACGCACCTGCCCATGACCCAAGTGGAAGCCCAGATACCATACTTCGACCTGCCCAACTGCACAGTTTTTCGGGTTTGCTGTGAGTCCCGCCCGTCTCAAGGATCTCAGGACAGCCATCAAATGTTTCAGATGCTGCTGCCAATCATTACTATAAATGGTAATGTCATTGAAGTATGTGGAGGCATAGGTGTTGTGTGGGCATAGGTCTTGTGGGATTCTTTCCAAGAGTCATTGGAATGCCGTGGGAGCTCCAAACAAAGCAAATGGAAGTAAGACGAACTGGTGTAAATCAAATGGAGTGGAAAAGGCCATTTTTTCATATGGAGTCAAGGGAATCTGCCAATATCCCCTTGTCAAATCCAGTGTTGAATAAAAATGAGCTGCAAACCTAACCTTTCGAGCAGTTCGTCAATGCAAGGTATTGGGTAAGCATCAAATATAGACACTGCGTTGACTTTTCTAACGTTCACACAAAACTGGACCGACCTGTCAGCCTAGGGAACCAAGACCACCTGGCTGCTCCAGTCACTGTTGGACTCCTCGATTACTCCCATATTGAGCATGGCCTTGAGCTCCTCCCAAACTATTTGTTTTTTTTGTGCTCGGGCAGAAGATAGGAGCGGCTCTGTACTACCACCCCTGGGGCCATCTCGATGTGGTGCTCTATGATGTTAGTGAGCCCGGGGAGAGCCGAGAGCACTTTGTAAAACTCCGCTTGCAACTTGGAAATGTCCGTGAGTTGGGACGGCGAGAGGTGGTTTCCACACAAGACTGGGGTTGATTGAGCGGCTGTTTTGAGATTGACCCCTGGCCCTAGCTCCGCCATCTCTGGAACCACTGTTGCTACCACCAAAGGCACCGCCTCCCTCCATTATTTGAGGAGGTTGAGGTGGTAAATCTGTTGCGCTCTGCCTCTATCCGTATGCTTGAACTCATAGTCAATGTCTCCAACCCGCCATGTGACTTCAAAGGGCCCTTGCCACTTGGCGAGTAATTTAGAGTTTGAAGCGGGAATTAAAAGGAGCACTCGTTCTCCTGGTGTGAATTTCCTTAGCTAATTATCCCTGTTATATAGCCAGAACTGATGTCCTGTGTTATGTGACTCAGAGTGTGGAGTTTTGCTCTAAGGTCAAGTACATATTGAATTTCACTTTTACTGTTAAAAGAACCTCCCAATTTTCCCTAATGACTTCTAGGACACCGCAAGACTTCCGTATAATGGAATACTTCCATCCGTATAATAACTCAAAGGGGCAAAACCCTGTGGAGGCTTGCAGGACCTCTCATACTGCAGATAACAGGGGCTCTAGCCATTTATTCCAATTCTGCATGTCATTGTGAATGAACTTCCGAATCACATTTTTTTAAGCATGTGATTAAACCATTCGATCAGCCCATTCATTTGCAGATGGTAGAAGCTAGTTTGATTTAATTTTAATGACCAACAATTCATACAGTTCGGGTTGTGTTTTTGACATAAACGATGTGCCCTGCTCAGTCAGGATCTCTTTTGGGCTCCAGAGTCAGGAGATAACAAGGAGGAGTGCCTCCGCAACACTGTGTGTGGCGGTATTATGAAGAGGCACTGCTTCCGGGTATCATGTAGCGTAGTCCACCAGACCTAGCACAAAGCAATATCCCAGACTGCTCTGATCTAATGGCTCGACGAGGTCCATGCCAATCCTTTCGAAGGGGACCTCGATTAGCGAGAACGGGCAAAGTGGTGCTTTTGGGGTGGCTGACGGATTCACCAGCTGACATTTGCGACATGCCGCGCACCTCCTTCGAACACCACAACGAATGCCTGGCCAATAGAAGCAGGCCATGAGATGGTTTAAAGTTTTATTGTGACCCAAGTGCCCTGCCATTGAGTTACAGTAAGCCACCTGGAATAATGATTCCAAGCTCTTCAGAACCAGCAACTGGGTGGTTTCTTGCTATGTCTGAGTGTCCTGCGTTACTCTGTATAATCTATCCTGCATCTATCATCGAGGGGAAGCCCCACTGAGAGTGGACGTGTGGAGCCCTCCCCGCTCTCTGTGCCTCCATGATGCGGAGCTGACATCGATGACCCCTGAACCGCCTCTCCAGCCCATGTTGCGCACATCCCACCCCAGCTCTCACTACTGAAGGACCCACCCACAAATATTTCTTTCGCTAATACTCTAAACTCCGGCCAACTGGTCCTCCACTATGCTTTCGTGTCCCTAGAACTGAATGGTTATAAGCATTAATGGGTACTTGTGAATATCCCCGTGCACACACCTCACCTTCACCAACTGTGCATTGCCCAATGCTTCCCTTTGAACCAAGCACTGGTGGATTGAGTGGACTACAATCGGAATCCAGTGCATGGCAATTACTGGTATGCAGTACACCCCAGCTCGATCAGGGGCGGTTGATGGTGCGTCGGGGATCAATGCCCCACCTCCATCACGGTGCATTGGTCCAGGAAGTTCCCAGGCTCCCCGCAGCTCCAGCAAACCGGCCCATGCTTAACTTCCACACCTGTAGCCCTGGATTCCCTCACCTGCGGGAAAGTGGAAGACACAGAGGGAGAGAGAGGGGGAGGAGCGGTGCAGGAAGCAGGTTTCGGGGGAGTGCTGCCTGGAACAGTGCCTGGAACCTTTGCCCCTGTTCATTTTGCAGCTAAAGGAGGGCTTGATGCTATGTTTGGTGAAGACCAGCAAGGGATTCGACAATGGCAGCCAGCAGCGAGGATTCCGTGTCGGTGTTCCTCCTCATTCTCCTGGATTTCAGCAACAGTGTAGGCAGGCTGGGTTGGAGCACACAAATCAGCTTTATTTTTACTTTCACTTTTCCCTTTTACTCGCTTTTCAGCTGTGCAACTTTGAATTTCATACACATATATACACACACCAAGCTCTTTTCTCTCCAGCTCCATTTCTCGCGGTGCTCATCTCTCCCCTCCTTATGCTGTCTGTCTCACTTCAACACAGAACAATAATCAGGAAATTTACCACAGGTGTGTGTAATCCGTGTCGCTCACCTTCTCCTGCTCCGCCTTCCATTCACAAGATGGTGCTCATTCTGGTCCCTGCTTCCACAAATACACAACAACATTACAACAAAACATTATATTATTTTACCAAATAACAACAGGGTAACATTGTAGTACAAAACACAACACTGTAATATTGTAACACATAGCAACAATGTAACTGTGTAATACATAACAACATTGTAATATTGTAACACATAACATGAGTGCAAAAATGTAATATATATATATAATGCCACAGTGTAACACTGAAATATGTAACAATGATATGACATTATAATACATAACCCTACAGTGTAACGTTACGTGTAACGCATAACAACAGTTTATCACTGTAATACATAATGCACTATAGCGTAACATTGAAACACATATCAACAGTGAAATACTGTAACATGTAACAACAGTATAACATTGTAATACATAACATCACTGGGTAGCATTGTTACACACAACACAACACTGTAATAACACATAACATCAGTGTAACATTTTAATACTTAACACCATAGTGTAACATTGAAACACAGCACTAAATTGCATTATAATATTGTAACACATAATAACAGTGTAACATTCTAATTCTCACCACTGTGTAATGTTGTAATACATAACAACTTTGTACCATCATAAAACACTACACAATATTGTAACAATATAATATGTAATGCAACAGTGTCATATTGTAACATATAACAATACATTGTTATAATGTATAACATTATAACATCTTATTTACATATCTGATGTAGTAGTTGATGCAGCTTTTCTTTTTCAAATCCTGGGAGCTTTCTCCTTTTTCAGCAAATTTAATTAACTTTGAATAATCTCTTACATTACACATGTAGGAGTTATTGGATACCTAACATGTAACACAACACTGTGACATTGTATCATATAACTACTGTGTAATGTTGTAACTACTGTGTAATGTTGTAACATTACTGTATAACATGTAATCCAACAGTGTCACATTTTAATGCACAACAATACTCTGTTATGTTATATAACATTGTAGTATCACATTTTTATGTCTGTTGTAGTTGTTAGTGCAATTCCTATTCTTCGAATCCATTTGCCAGGAGCTTTTAGCTATATTGCTAAGATGTATTAACTTTGTCATTTCTGTTACATTATACATGTAAGAATTGTCAACAACCTAACATATAACACAACATTGTAACATTATAACATGTAATGAAACAGTGCCACATTGTAAATTGCAAACTACAATTCCAATGATCCCCAGTACATGACATCATCACATGATCACCATTCAAGTACATATCCTCATTCACATTCACTAGATTATTAATGGGACTGACTTGTTTGCAACTGCTGACATTCCTTCACAGAATGCAGCAGCTAGTTCTTCCAAGAATGAGTATGTTTACTCCTTGTTATTACTCCTCTTTTATCTACACTAAATTACTTCACAGTCAATGTATTAATTTAATACTGTAAGAATTATTTCAACAACTATAACACTGTAAGAGTCTATTTATAATACTTTCATAATGGTCCTTTAAATACAATGCATAACCAAACACTATTATAGTTTCAGTCACAATAACAGAACTGAATTTACTCAATCAGCTCATCTGTAATGCGCCTGTGTCTTTTCAGTAAACCGATAGAGGCAACCTGATACACATTTCTAGTGGCATCTCACTAATTTTAGGAAAACTCAGCACAACTCGATAAAGAATGATTCTGTGACCTGGATTATGTTGGGATTGGCTCTCCAGAGAAAAGCATGTGGTTTTCCTGGAGCTAGGACATGAAGCAGCACAAAAGAAACTTATACTTGCTCTCTCTCTCTCTCTCTCTCTCTCTCAGACACACACACACACACACACACACTCTGAATGAATGTGCTGAATAAATATGCTCTGCTTTCCAGAATAAACCTTGTGAGCAGGTAGCCTTACCATCAGAGCTACAGAGAGGAAGAGAGTACATATTTGACTTTTAGAAAATTTTGCTCATGGCCGACTCACCGACCAAAAGAAACAAATATTAAAATACTGTTTATATATCCCAATGCTTATGCTTGTATGTTTGAGAATTGTCATCATAAATACCTAAAGAACACAAATAATCAATCAAAAAAAAGAAAAAAAGAGAATGCTCCAACTTTCTCTTTTAGCTCATCAACCTATTAGCAGTAAAAATAAATAAATAAATAAATAAATAAATTCAATTCTGTCAGGGATGGCCATTAGCTATAGTCTGGTGTTACAGATAAAGCTTTATTTAACTGCAAAATACATTTTCAGTCATTTTACTTAAACACGCAAATTAATTACTCTTAATAAATGAGTTAGTAATCATCTTGTTGAATGTTTGCTCACTTTATAAAACAATAATTACCTGGAGATTTGTTCTGGTTAGCTAGGTCAGCCAGTGGTAGCTAAGGTAGCATTGTTGGTGATTAGCTAGCAGTAGTTACTTATTATATTATAATATCGTATTATATTTGACAGCAAAGAAAAAAAAACAAGCTATGTGCATTTTTTTCCCTGATTTTTTTTTTGGGCTCATATATAAAGGCAGTGGTCGAGATGCTACTGAAAAATCCAGTCTTGGATGCTTCTACTCAGGAAGAATCTGGCAACGTCGGATACGTGAACTACATGCAGGTGATTTTCTTATTCTGAATGGATACTAATGTAACTATTGATGTAATATTGATGAAACTCTGAATATGGCCCATAGTGAATTATTCAAATAAAATTGTTTTGGATGTAAATAAAGGCTGTAATTTTGAGTGTGAAACTACAGAGAACTCCCCTAACTGCAGACCTGAAGATTCTACTAGATCATACTAGATCTACTAGGCACACTAGATTTCACAAATAACCAAAAACAACAAAAATCATATTTTCACAATATAGCTACTTTAGAGCTTAAATACATCCACCTCTTTTCAGGAGTCCCTGCATGAATTTTGTGTTGAAGTTTAAGTTTTGACAGGGAAGTACTGCGACAGTAACTGCATACCTTGTTTTCTCCATAAATTCACCAAAAAAAAAAAAAAAAAACTGAGAGTGCAGTTTATCTGTGATAATAACATACCATTTATAATTTATAGAGCTGTGAAACACTGGTGCCTCTTCCCACACTGCCACATAATATTCAGATCCAGCAGGTTATTGATGATAAAAGTAGTCTGGATGTGGGCGGATGTGAGTTTTTTCACGTCTCTCAGGAAAATATGTAAAAATTCATGAAGTGACTGTAGGACCTGCTGTGTGTCTGGAGTATTTACTTGGTTGTCCTCCCGGAGGGGGAAAAACTGGGCAACATATTTAATACAATGTCAATCAGTGAGTCAAGGAGAATGAATAAAAGAGAGAAGACACTAACAGTCTTGTTATTTGACTAGTCTAAGTGCTCTGCTATTTTTTTTAAAATTAGATTTAAGCCTTGTTAGCTTTGGTGTATAAAATCTAATGTCCAATTGTACTGTGTATTCATTTGTTCCAGATCTTGACTTAATCAGAAGATGCCGACAGAGTACATACAGCTGTACATAAGTAACCCAGAAATTTCTAAAAACGTAGCAAAACATCTGGAAAAGCAGCAAGTGTGAAAAATGTGGCAAAGTTAATAGTTTCTGATGCACATACTGATACAAGATGGATTCAGCAGTTCCCTAGAGACTAGCTAATCACTTACATCTATTGTATGAATCAAACTAGCACAATGATGATGATAACTAAACCAGTATATAAATGAATATTACATGAAATAAATACATTAAATAAACAGAATTAATATAATAATTGTTAAATGACAGTTCAAGTGTTTCAGAAACTGCTGATTACCTTGAAAAGAGTTTACACAAAATGATGGGGAAAACAAAAAACATCCAATGAGCCGCAGTTCTGTGGGTGAAAACTCCTTGGTGATGAGAGAAGTCAAAGGAGAATCGCTAGGCTGGTTTGAGTTGACAGGAAGGTTATGATAACTCAAATAACCACTCTTTACAGCCATGGTGAGAGAAGAGCACTCTGAACACTCCAAACCTCAAGGGGCATGAGCTACTACAGCAGAAGACCACTCCTATCATCCTAAGAAGAGGAATCTGAGGCTGATAGGAACCACTCCTATCATCCTAAGAAGAGGAATCTGAGGCTGAGTGGGCACAGGCTCACCAAAACTGGCCAGTTGCAGATTGGAAAAAGATTAAGTGATGAGGTTCTACATAGAATTTTTAAAGGTGTATCTGCGTCACTACATAGGACAGAATGCATTCAGGACTTACTAATCTAGTTCCATAAAGACAAATGTCATCTTTGTGAAACTTTTTTTTATTTTTATTTTTCATTTTTCATCCGACTCCATTTTTCCTCTCATTGAGCATGTTGCTTCATGTTTGATACCAGAAATTGATAGTTAATTTTCATCTCATTTAGACTTAAGTGCAGCAGCATAGAATTTTTAATACAGGTGGTCAGGGTAAACAACACATCCTCGTAAGTCCTGTCACTTGATAGAGGAACTCCCCAGGGTTATGTTCTCTCCTTCCTTCTGTTCTCATTATTCACAAGTGGACTCACCAGTCAAAACAGCTCTGGCAAGCTTTTCAAATATGCTGATGACACTGCCATTATTGGACGGGTTTCAGATAAGGATGAATCACCATACCGACAGGAGGTAGTCCATGCTGTAACTTGGTGTGAAGACAATGACACCTCCAAACACCTCCACAACCGAGGAACTAATCATAGATTTCTGGAAGTCACTAAATCTCAAAGAACCCATCAGAATCAGGAACCATCCAATAAGCATTGCAGAATCTTGTGAATTTATAGGACCACTCTTTGGAAACTCACTTAAATGGGATTTGGAAATCGGCCACATTGTCAAGAAGGCACAATAGAACCTCTATTTCCTGAGGCATCTGAAAAAGTACAGAGAACTCAGTTCTACTCTGAAATTATTGAAAGAGTCCTGACACGGACCATCATAGTCTGGTACAGCAACACAGACTTTTGCTAAAAGAAGGCTTCAACAGATTGTAGAGAAGGCCTGAAAATAACTGGATGTGATTTGGCCTGTACATCAAGTAGAGATTGCACATTTTACACATCTTCTCTCAGTTTTATTAAACATTCTCCAACTCACAAGTTTACAATAATGCAATTACATGCTTCTGTTCCCACCACTCTTATTGTAATTTGTTGTCTTTTGAGGTGCAGTGAGATATTTGTAATTATTGTCTTTTTTTTTGGTTTTGGTCTGTAATGTTTATTGTCTAGTGATTATTTGCAGACACACCGAGCTAATGAAACTGAAACCAAATTCCCCCAACATGGCTGTGTGGAAATAAAGACTCTTAAATGTTGAATCTTTATTCAGTTTGGTATCTCCGTCTCTTACAGGAAGATCCTTTTGTGTAAACCCAAACATAGGAAGCTTAAAGTATTTAATTTATATATTTTAATTAATTTTATAATTAATTACTGCCCTAAAAAAGGCACCTTCACACATATTAGTCCATTTGTAGAGTCTGAATCAGAGTGAAATTGAAATACTTTTGGTTTGTTTGCTATCTGGTTTGGTTTAATTTGCATAATTACATTAAACAAAAAGCATAAAAACTTTGGTTGAAGGGTATTTATGGCTTAAAATATACTTTTAATAAAAAACCCTTTGCTAGGTGCACAGAGTCAACACAAAAATTTCCCAAGAACAGAGAACATGGAAAAAGACGAAGGTGTTGTTCAATAAATTTCAAGATAATTACATACATAAATAACTTGTTTAAAACATTTTGTGTACCATATCCACTGTTTATTTTTCTCCTTTTGATCATTGTTTCAAATATCCATTACAGTACTACATCTCTGTCCTTTGGCTTAGAAAAAGCTGCTCTGCAATAGGGTCCGATTAAAATGATTAAAACTGTGTTTGGACAGTTGCAATGTTGTATAATCAATAATCAGTAGTCGGTATTCTGGTTCCTCTGCTTAGTTTTCAGCCTTTTAACCTCACTGAGGTCGCTCAAGATGGAGTATGTGTATGATATCAGACAGGCCTGAACTCTCTCACTTTCATGTTGTCAGACAGTGGTCAGGTTAGTTAGATCTTGACTCTCAGGTCAGAACAACAGCTTGGATCTCGTTCTTAAATCTTCAGTTCTTGAATCGGCTTTGTATTTGGTAGCTCCTGGCAGTCTCACCAGTTGTTAGATCTTGGTGTATAAAATCGATGAACTGATGAACAGCACTGTGATGGGGGACTTGTCTTCTTTATTCAGCTAACAGAAATATTACCATGAAGCTCTTAGCACATTGAGTGCCTGACAGTACAGTGTATTTATTTGTATCAGACCTTGACTTAATCAGAAGATGCTCATAGAGCGCATACCCTGGGCACCAGCAGCCTAGAAAACGAACACATAGAGCAACATAAATCAGCAATAAATAAGTGTGAAAGGTTTGTCATCATCATAGTATCACAATGTCTCAGGATGGATCCAAAAAATAAATCATTAGATAATGGTAAATGGCTAACTACGACGATTATAAACTGGCTTAGATTGTGTTAAATACACTGACCTCTCGTTTTATTAGGCACACCTACCTTGTACCTGACATATAGGTGCATTCTGTAATTCTAATACTAAATACACTCATACCAGCATAACACACACCAGCATGAACATATGCTGAGAATAATGCACCATCCAACTAATCTGGTTAGCAGTGCATAGTGCAACAGCGAACTGACACAGAACAACTGATGGGCTAAATTTAGTAATTGTAGACTGACAAAGTGACCTACATGGTAGGTTTACTTAATACCCTGGCAACCCAGTATATATGACATGAGCTGAAACAGCATGAAATAATAGTACTGGTCAGCAGTCCTCATGCATTTGTTTTTCCTGACCAGATTATTATTTTTTTTTTGACAAGCTTTCGGTGACATAATTTAATATCCATAGGCCACATTAAATCAGTCAGGTAAGTATTTAAATACACCCTGTGAGTTTTGGGAAGAGTTACATGTACCTAGACAATCAGGACATATTATGATCAAAAAATAAAAATAAATAAATATGCAGACAGATCAGGATTGCACAAATGGCCATGTGTTATTTGGGGAGATTTTCAGTCCAGCTTTCAGCAGACTGTAAAATTTGGCTGTAATAAAAGAGCCTTGTTTTGGTCTGAATTGCTCTAGTGATTCATTATTGCAAATTGCTTTTTACATTTATATTTATAAATTTGGTAGATAGGTCAGAATGCATTCCAGTAATACAGCTCAGCATAACCTTCCAGTCATTAACATAGGACCTTAACCACTGAGCCACCACTGCAATATACAACATGATGGAAAAGTCAGAGTCCATTACTGAAAACTGTAGCAAGTATCTAACTTTATTTCAGAGTGTTAGTTAAATATTCAATCACCTCGCTGGTGTTTTTAACAAATTCCCCAAATGCATTTTACAAAGTAACATTTGATGATACATCTGACACGTTTATTATTTAGCCATGGTAATTCAGTACATGTAGCCACAGTCCTTATCCTTTACTGTTTTTTATGGAGCACGTTAACAAAAATTCGTCAAGTCTTTGGTAAACATCTTGGCTATAAGCTGTATTCTGTCCTTCATAATTAAAAATATTATTAGAGTCTTGCTAGCATCATTATTTTCTCCCGATATAATTAAAGCAAGGTGGTCCCTGGAGGACTAGTGATTAGGCCTTGGCGCTCTCACCACCACGATCTGGGTTTGATTCCTGGCCAGGGAACCAACCCCAGCCCCTGGGGTTGCACAATACAGTGCATTCCCAGTGCTGGTCCCAAGCCAGGATAAAACTGGGGAGGGTTGCCTCAGGAAGGGAACAGGAGCAGCCGAAAGAAGAAGAAGAAGAACACCATACTTAAAGCAAGGTGATGGGTGCACACAGCAGTAGCTCAGGTGCATGGGACAAGTCGTGTCTGGGTGATTTGTATTTTATTTGTAGACAAGTAGCCTCAACAACCAGAGAAAGAAAATTAAACTTACTTATAATTGTCTTTTGCAATACAAAATATAACATGCTTCAAGGTTGTGCAACGTGCCTCAGTGTTGTAACTATAGCACATACCTTCGAATCCCACCACCTGCTGCTCTACACACATGGGCAGAGGACTGATCTGGCTAGCTGTGGAATGATTTTACCAGGAAGATTAATTAGTGTGCGCAAATGGCAGCTGATTTTTTCAGAATCGGGAACATGCACGTATGTAAACTGAATAAAATGTAACTCTTCTGCTAGCACAATATGTCACCTTGCAGTTGACGAGATGTTCATTAATGACTTGGTGACTTTTTTTGATGTATAACATGAAAAACTGAACTATGGCTGCACAGTCATACCATCCTTGGAACTGGAATTCATATAATCACTCGTTTCCCTTAGTCTGAATTAATTAACTTAGCTCTCCGTATGTTAAGCTACCATGTTTTAGCCTAGGCAATTAGATTTCTGGGCAATAAAACCATGTGTCAGGGAAAGACATTAGAGCATTGATTTGTGGGCTATTTAATAAATTTTCATTTGTCCAGCCCTGTATATTATTTTAAATGAAGAATAGCTATGAGAATTATTGAACCAATTCACTGGTGAACACAAAAAGCACCACTCATAAAGTAAAATTAGTCTTTTTTTATTAATAGTTTTTTTTTTTTGCATGCTCTTCGGGTATAAATCTTTGGGCGAAACGATTCATGATTTATTGGTTTATGACTCAGTTAAAAAGTGATTTGATTCAACTTCTTAAAAATATCATAATGCATTAAATGTATTCCTTCCTCTAAGTTTCTCAGGGATAATTATTCATTACCATTTATTAACCATTCATTAATTCAGCTCCTGCTCATCCATCCTTTAACAATAGCTTAGCTATTTATTAGCTACTTTTGCTGCTTAATGTTCTTTAAAAAGGCTAAAGAGTTTTCCTAGTGCAAGCCACTTCTTTTGGTTTCTATACAGGAAAGCCAAATAACTTGTTTCTATCACAAAAATCACATAGCAGTCTGGCTTTTGTGGATGTTCAGCATTATTCACATAGCCTTTTTAAACACCAAATCTTGTTGAGGGATGTGAGGAGTAAAGTCAGCCATTAGACCAAACATAGTTACATCTCTAGTTACAAGAGCTGCACTCATGAAACTTTCAACATTTTCTCCATGTGCACTTTATTAATATCTTGTAGGGGAATAAAGTTTTGTATTAGCCAATCAATAGGAAGTAGATACATTGTGATTAAAACTTAGAATGAAGAGATTTAAAGTGTGCTTCTCACAGTCTGAGTGTTAGCTGAGGATGCATTTTCTCTAAATATTGACGTCTTGGCTCTAATAGACCATCAGTTCACAGAGTGGGTGTCCTTACTTCTGTCTATGAAATAAAAAAAACTCTGACTGCCTGATCCCACGCGCACAAGCTGAGACTGGAGGACAATAACCTATCATAAGGCAGCGGTGGTTTGGGAAGAGCATTTCTTTAAACGTTATTATTAGTTAGTAAACCATGACTCATTTATCATTTTAATCATTTTTTTAATTGATGCAGTTGAATCCAGAGTAATCAATCAGTGCATTGAGAAAATGAATGAATAGTTACACCTTTAGCATTTGCCACAATTACAATAAATTGAAATTATTTCAATTTATTTCAACAGCCCACATACATAATAAACAATGCATTTACTGTTTCAACAACAATAAAAAAAAAATCCTCCAGCCTACCTACTTGACCTGGTTGGAAAAACAAACCAACCAGCGTTGGTTATTTTATTATAACAGCACATCCCAAAGTGTTTTTTTTAATTTAGCAAAAATTCCACATTTATAGTTGCATTTAATGTTGTGGAATGCCCACGAGAAAAACAAAAACAGCTTGCCATGTTACTTAGAAACCAGAAATCGCAAACTCTGTACTGAAGACTTTCCTGTGGTGGAAAACTTACTGACTGTTAAGCACTGATACTGTAGACTCCTTCCATAAATATTCAATTAATTAATAAATGAGTGTGTGTGCGATTATGTCCTGCGATGGGTTGCCACCCCATCCAGGGTGTCCCCCGCCTTGTGCCCCGAGTACAGGCACCCCTGTGAATATGTGTAGGATAAGCGGTACAGAGAATGGATGGATGGATGGATGGATGGATGGAGTGTTTGGGCAAAAGGGACATTGTGTATTTCACCAAACTATTCCTTTAGAGGTAAATGAGCCACTTTTACTCTTTTGTGACACCATGAAGCAGAGACAGAGAGAGTAAGAGACAGAGAGAGAGAGAGACAGAGAGAGAGAGAGAGAGAGAGAGAGAGAGAGAGAGAGGTGCTTGAAGAGGAATCCTCCCCCTCCTCTCTTGGCCACTAATTGTAGTCGACTCGTCCCCTGTCAGAAGTGTTAACAGAGCGTCTCAAAAGTGAGCCGTCAACACAGTCAACACACACACAACTAAATATAAACACAGCCTCTCTCTCTCTCTCTCTCTCTCTCTCTTCAGCGCTAATGGGCTGCTGAATAATTCAGCCATGATCAGAATAAAGCACAGAGAGAGACACAGAGAGGGAGAGAAAAAGGGGGAGAAAAAAAAATCAGTCTCACATCGCTACCTTATAAAAGGGGTGGTGGTGTAATTTACTGACAACACCAACAGTTCTGCTCTCTCTCTCTCTCTCTCTCTCTCTCTCTCTCTCGCTCTCTCCTCTTCTCTTTTTATCTTGTGCATGCATGTCTCCCCCTTAATTTTATACTTTTTCATCGTCCTTTCTATTTAGTGTTGATTTCTTTTTCTTCTTTCTTTCTTTCTTTCTTTTTCTCTGTCTCTCTTTTTTCTCTTTTTAGCTTTTGAATACATATTTTTTTATCTTCCTCGCTCATCCTTTTATCTCTTCCTTGCATCTATTCTTTTTTGATTTCTTTTCTTTGTTCTCTGCTGTTTTTTCTCTTTCAGATATTTCTTTCTATGTCCTTCCTGTTATATCTTTTTTAATTTAATGCATAAATGCTAATTTGTCTCTAGTAATATGTTTTACTCCTTTTCTTTCCCTCACACTTTCTCTGGCCCTTCTCTCTTTTTTTCTTTCAGACATACGAGAGAGAGAGAGAGAGAGAGAGAGACAGAGAGAGAGAGAGAGAGAGAGATGACTTTGTTGTCTTGTAGATGGTAGTGTAGATGAAAAATTTGGAGGATGGGATTTTCATCACTCATTATGTCACGTCAGAGGTGGGTGTAGGGGTGCGTAATGGTGATCTTTCAATGTGTGTGTGCGTGTGTGTGTGTGTGTGTGTGTGGGATGGGGGGGAGGTGTAAGATTGGTGGCCTCTTCTATGCACTCTGTCATATGTTCTCAGGAGGAGTCCAGGAGCAGCAACCAGAAAAAAACACACACGCACACGCACACACACACACACACTCACACACACACAAACGGAGAGGAGAGACGACGTATATTGAGCTCCTTGGCTGTGAGAGCTTGACACTGACAGCAAGATTGTTAAATTGGTGCTCTCTCTCTCTCTCTCTCTCTAGCACTCATTTTCCTTCTCTCATTTTCTTTCTTTCTTTCTGTCTGTCTTTCTCAATTTTCATGATGCTTTCTTTTGTCTCCAGTACATTTTGTTTCTTCTCTATCTTTTTTTTACCTATTTTCTTTTTTTCCTCATCTATCTGTTTATTCCTCTTTCCCTAATAACATTTTCTTTCTTTCTTTCTTTCTTTCTTTGCTGTCTGTCCATTTTTCATAATTTTCCTAATGCTCTCTTTTCTCTTGCTCAGTATATTTCCTTCCTTCCTCCCTCCCTCCCTAATTTTCTTTCTTCCTCTTTCACTTTTCTTTCTCCTGTCATTATCTTTTTACCATCTCTCTCTCTCTCTCTCTCTCTCTCTCTCTCTCTCTGTTCAGAGATCCCCCAACACAAGGTCTCATGTTTAATGAGTCCAGACATCTTGTGCATATTAAACTAATTTGTGTGGAGCTTAATTAGCATGGTAGTGGGGGTTAGAGGTGCCGAGTCGACGCTCTCAGCACTCTGAAAACGCAGCCCTGTCACTTTACACTGTAAATATTGATCCAGTGCCTCCATTTTGCTCTTCTTCTGTCAGGTGTTTGCTTTATTTGATCTCTTACACGACCAAGCTGTCTGTTTTTTTTCTGTTCTAAGAATTCAATCTGTACCTCCTGAATTTCCACCCACTGTTTCTGACTCACTGTTTCTAATTCTTCTTTAATATGGTCACTTTTATTTAAGGTACACACACCTACATCTGAGTCCAAAGCTCGTGTGATTTCGTAGTTCATGAGTTTTTATTTTTCCACATGTAATTGTATACACGATTCATTTATTTTCACGTGATTTTTTTCCCACATGATTCATTTATTTTCACACATGATGATTTCACATATGATTTTTCCAACATGGTTAATTTATTTTCAGATGTGACTAAAAAACCCACAGAAATAATTTATATTCACATTCAAATGTGATTCATTTATTTTCATGTGATTTTCTTTTTTAAATACATGATTAATTTTTATTCATATGTTTTTTTTTAAATAATTCATTTTTACACCTTTCATTTTCAATTCTTTTCCCATAATCATTCTCAATATGGTTCATTTATTTTCATATGTGATTTTTTTTTTTTATTTTCACATGTAATAAAAAAAACATGATTAATATATTTTCAGATTTTACACATTATTTGTTTTTCACGTATGATTTTTACAAATTATTCCATTTTTCTACACATGGTTATTTTTACGTGAGATTTTTTACATGATTAATTTATTTTTACATGTGATTTTTTTTACACAAATTTTGACATTTAGATTTTTTCACTTATTTATTTTCACATGTAATATTTTTTAAACATTCATTTTTTTCACAAGCATTTTTTTTTACATGATTTATCATTTATTTATCACATGTAGGCCATATAACAAACTCAGTTAATCTGTTTCTCAAAATATATACAATATATATACAAACTATATACAAAAAAATAGACAATTAGTTGTAGGTATAATTATGTTATAGCAAGCTAAGATTTGCTTGGCAAAATAACCAGTTCACTCAAATGGGAAAAGGAATGGGAACACAAACAAAGGAATTAGATTCCAGTAGCTCCTCAGGCGAATTTGCCAACCTTGGAAGTGTGAGGCAATAGAACATTTAGAACTAGAAATAGGTTCCATGCTATCTGTCTCTGTGTCTGCAATCTTCATCTCTAATCGGATACACAACAGGAAAAATGTTCCACGTCTGCACTTTGTTATTGGATCTTGTGGGATTCCAGTCCTGATGCACATCCACACCTCATGTAGATCAACTTGCTAGTTTTTGCACTGATGTTATGAGCCTAATGTTGCTAACCAGAAAGGGAAGCTCACAGCTACCAATTTATTGTCTGGATGTCACGTTATCACTAGCTTACCTCAAAAACACTGCTCGTCTTAGCAACATTGCAGAAAATTTGGAACTAGTATCATCCCAAGCAGTTCTTCTATAGAATTCCACCTTCTAACTTTAGCCCACACCTTCTGTCTCAATGATACAGAACTGCGTTCTGAGGAAGACAGTGATTCTGACTTCAGGATTTCTTCTACTACAGTTTTTAGCTCTGCAACATCCATATTTTTATAAATATTAGTGTCAGAAACCACATTAGCAGGAGTGTTCATGTTACGCTCATGTTCATAAGCAAGTGTATGATGATGATTTAATGTAGTTTGCATGATGCCAAACTGGAAACTATAAGCATCCCTTATGTATTAGCAATATTAGTCTTGTAGCTCCAGTGTGAAATAAAGAAGGAAGCTTCAGACTACCTTTACATACTGTTAGACTGCGATTTTATTTATTTATTTATTTATTTACTAATTCTTACTAAATTTGCAGTTCTGTGACTACATTCAATCTATGGCAGGTCTAAAAAGTAAAAGTATGAGACCTTGCCATCTCCTTCATGCTATCTGTAACCAGTCAGAAGGTCTCTCTCTCACACACAGACACACACACAGACACACACACACACACACACACACACACACGTATCAGATCAGGAACGGTTCTTACTCATGGGTATAATAAAACTTATGTGATGACGCTACTAAATGCATATTTTTACATGACACCTCAGCACACATGAAAATATTTTATAAACATTATCAGCCATTGCTGTATTATTAGTAAAGGTTAATCAGTGCCTTGTGATTTGATCACACAGATGTGTCCTTAATAGTGCCATTGCACATAAAGTGTGACCTTTTCGGTCTCACTGATGGATTTAAAGAGTTTTTAAATTAGGCGAATTGTTAGAGCGAAATACTTGGTCCAGTGTTTGACACTCTGAAGGTGAGAGACAGTTGTGTAACAAACGTTTGCAGTGAATATGAACAAATAATAAGCATTAGGAATGAGAAAATGAATGATAATGAATGTAGGCATTGTTACAATAGTGGGTGGTGTGCGATGGTGACAAAGTGATGCTGGCAGTGAAAATGAAATTTGCATAGTTCTGCCCACTAAATGGGTGTAATTTCTGTCTCTTGGCTGTCTCTATCACTCACCTGTGTTGTAAGAACCTTATATCTTAATGTTCGTTTTTTTAATATTACATATTAATATTTACCCTGCTGTGCTTGATGCGTCTGATCTCTTGCTGGGAATCTTATTGAGACACGCTGACACTTGAACAGCCACTGCCGTTTTAATATCAGCCTTTTTTGTCTTCATTAGGATTTAATGCTGCCATCTGCTCTGAACTCGGAGAAGTCATAAACAGAGAAAAATGTTCCCCTCATTTCAGAGTGAATTTCCTTCACTTACCCAGGCCACTTACTTTAATACTCCTCCAGCCTGCATCCTTTCATAATTTAACATAATGATCAGTCCTGCAGGGTTCACAATTGGATAACATGAATTGATCCCGGAATGTGTTTTAAGCTTGGGATATTTCATAATTTAGTCATTTTGACTTCAGCTGAATGGCAAATTATAGTTTAACAACAACATGTTTGGCTTCTTCGCTTGTAAAAAAAATAGCGGCATGTTGCCTGTGATTTGGAAAAAAAAGACAATATATTCTACAAGAAATCCAGCAAAAAAACCCTGACCAATAATGTCATAATGTTTTAAATACACAGTGACAGTGTAAACCCTTCAACAGCATGAGTTGCCACAGAGTTGTTCAGTTTTGCAGAAAATTCAGCTACTTACTACAAAACCTTGTTTTGCTGGTGTAGAGTGCAAACTCAGCCACATTCTCAACCCAGTACAAAGGAAGTCTGGGAGATACAGGAAGAAATAGAGTATAGCATTTAAAATAAAACAAAACACTGACGTATATCCCAAACTACTAACTACTAGCTACTAATTTATTGGAGTTTTCCAACTATTCCATGGCTTATTATTCCATGGCCATAGGAATATTTCTTTCTGATTAGCTGGTAGGTGTGTGTTAATTCCTTATATGGAAACAACAACTGCTTCTAATAGACTGTAAGCATATTGGAATATAGCCTCCTTTAGTGTTTGTAAGCAAAAAGAGATGCACATGCAACCTGGTTGCAAAAAAGACCCAAGTAGCCAAAGTACTTTTATAATCTGACTGAAGAATCTATCAAGAATTTTATTTAGGAGTTGGATTGACATTAGCTAAATTGTTACCTAATTATTATAATGGATTAGCACTGAAAGACGGGGAGTGCTATTCGATTAAACTAACACTTCCTAATGGTGTAAGTCTAGAAGATTCTCTTTTCTGCAATTTTATTTTCCCAACATAAAGCATGCATACAGGCAAATGCAAAGAGACAGTAATACAATAACTGAAAAAGTGTGTGTGTGTGTGTGTGTGACAGATCATACTCATACAAAAACCTAAGAGGAAATCATATTTACACAAATTGTTCATCTGTTGGAAGTAATTATTTTAATCTTATCAGAAAGATCTTGCTATGATTGTATAGTACTGACACTAGCTCTGTTTATTTTAGCAGTGGTTTCTTCCAAACAAATTTTAAATTTGTATCTGGTTTAAACCATGATTGAACAATGGCTTTTTTAGGCAGCAATAAACCCAGCTAATATCATACATTTATTATCCAAAAAAATGTGAATAGTAGAAGTGTCATTTGTAGACAGTGGCATGGATCTAGATTTAGCTCGATTTCTATTCATTCAGACAGGATTGAGTAGCAAATTTCCAAAAATTCAAAACAGTGGGGCAGTCCCAATACATATGGAGAAATGTAGCAAGTCTAGAAGATCCTTATGGCTTATGGATATCCTATCAGTGGCTAAATGATGCTAAGCGGTGACCTAGCCTGCAATGGCTGGATATACAGTCCAGCTACCCCTAGTAACTTTAAAACCACCTGCCTAATATTGTGTAGGTCCCCCTTGTGCCGCTAAACCAGCTCTGATCCGTCGAGGCGTGGACTCCACAAGACCTGCTCTGGTATCTGGCACCAAGATGTTAGCCTATATATACTGTATGTACCTGCTTTCAACACACTTTGAGAACTGACTGTTCACTTGCCGCCTACTATATATATCTCACCCATTGACAGGTGCCATTGTATGTTATTGACTTCACCTGTCAGTGGTTTTCATGTTATGGCTGATTGGCGTGTGTGTGTGTGCTTATATATATATATATATATATATATATATGTTTTACGATTATAACATCAAGGATGTCATCAGGGCACTAAAAGTCGAGGTACTGCCCAAACAGACACCATAAACTCATTTGTAAGCTAAAAACAATTTAGCTCGCTAAACTTGTCCTTTATAGCCAACTTCTCAGTAAGAACGTGACCTAGCTAGTTAGTAGATAGTTTCTTGATGATGTTATGCGAGCTATGAAGGTTTGTTAAAGCAGTTTAAAATTAGGCATGGTACCTAACTAGCAATTTTAAGCCTAAATTCAATTGAACCCTTTCTCTCAGTACTCTTGCTTTCCATTCCGCCATTATCGATATGTTTCTATTTTATTACCATCAAACTTACAATTATAATTCATTCATGTTCAGTAACTGCTTTGTCTTCATCCAGGTTGCAGTGGCTATTTGACACTTCTCAAGCTATTTGTTGTTTGTTAATTGTCTGCATCAGCTTGCATTAGCTAGCTGCCTGATTTGGGCAAACCATGCAACTGAACAAACTGATGAATGAATCATTTAACTAAAAGGACAGAAATGACTGAAGTCACTGAAAAGGCTCAACAATTTCATTTCTATTGACAACCAGTTAAATACACACACAGTTAATAGCATTATAATTACTAATCTTCTTTACATTACTATATTCATACAAATAACAATGTTAATGTTGTTATCTTTCCAAATGCAATGTTATATAACTTTGACATACCTACAGAAAACCTTTTCCATTAGCCATGATGGAAAGCAAAAATGGAGAAAAAAGGTAGATCAGATTTATTCCCAGTTATTGTAATATTTCTTGGTAAATCTTTATCCTCAATGTGTATTTATTGCTTGTCGCTCCTCTTTGTTGTCTGATAGTGTTCAGTTATTGCCCACATTTCGTGTAACACCGTAACACGAGGAAACTCGATTTCCTCTCTGTTGAAATATCCATTTATTTCTGCACTGGATCTGAAGAACATGTCTATTAGATTCATTTTTATTAGCTTACAAAAGGAAGTAAAAATGTTGAACAAGGCAATAAGCCGGGTGCTGATAAAACAGGAAAACTGAAGCATGAATTGTTTCTTCTGCATGATGGTTCAGCATCAGTGATCATTTTCTTTTATTTACCTTTTATCACAGGTTACAATATTATGATACTGCATTGAAAAAAAGAAACATTATTAAAAGAAAAAAGTTTGACAGTTCTGTCAGTCATGGACAGTGTACAGGGGAAGAGGATTATGGGATTGTCTTAACCAAGAAGGGTACATGTGAGTTTTTGTAGCAGAAAAAGCTATAGGAAACTACAGTGCAACTAATGATGATTTAAAGTACACTGTTGACACCTGGTTATTTCATGACTTGTGTCTAGATGTATCTACACCTATAAATAAACTAGCATTTACCCAACTTGTTTAAACTTGTTAAATGTGTCTCTGCAAATAAAGAGCTGAAATATAATTCAATTCAGTTCAATTTTATTTATACAGCACTTTTAACAATGGACATTATCACAAAGCAGCTTTACAGATATCCGGTTATAGATATAGTCTTAGATTTATCCCTAATGAGCAATCCAGAGGTGACGGTGGCAAGGAAAAACTCCCTGAGACGACATGAGGAAGACACTTTGAGAGGAACCAGACTCGAAAGGGAACTATATTCAAGCAGTGGTAAGTGTGTAGGAAAGATCCTCAGTATAAGCATCAGGGTCATGATTTCAGTCTCAGAGTTTTAGGTTTAAGTCTATAATATCTACATGAAGTTATCCACTGTAAAATGAATGAGAGTTGCTTTATTGGTTATAATGGAATGTATTGATGGATTTTGCTTATGATGATGTATTGATGGATTTTGCTTATGATGTAATGCACTGATAGATTTTGGTTATGATGTATTGATGGATTTTGCTTATGATGTATTGATGGATTTTGGTTATGATGTAATTCACTGATGGATTTTGGTTATGATGTAATGAACTGAGGGATTTTGGTTATGATGTATTGATGGATTTTGCTTATGATGTATTGATGGATTTTGCTTATGATGATGTATTGATGGATTTTGCTTATGATGTAATGCACTGATAGATTTTGGTTATGATGTATTGATGGATTTTGCTTATGATGTATTGATGGATTTTGGTTATGATGTAATGCACTGATAGATTTTGGTTATGATGTATTGATGGATTTTGCTTATGATGTATTGATGGATTTTGGTTATGATGTAATGCACTGATGGATTTTGGTTATGATGTATTGATGGATTTTGCTTATGATGTATTGATGGATTTTGGTTATGATGTAATGCACTGATGGATTTTGGTTATGATGTAATGAACTGAGGGATTTTGGATATAATGTAAGTTATTGATGGATTTTGTCTATGCTGTGATGCATTGATAGGCTTTGGTGGAGAATTTTTCAATCTTATCCGGAAGGGCTTGTTTGGCTGCAGGCTTTCATTCCAGCCAGATAGGAGGGACACTTTATAGTTGATTGGAGCCTAAGAGAAAATGATTAAACATGTGGAATCCAATGTAACTCCTGCTTGGTTGGAATCAAAGCTTGCAGCGACACTGGCCCTTTGTGGATACCATTTGAAACCCCTGATGTAACATATTGATGGACTTTGGTGATTTCAGTTTCAGAGTTTTAGACTTAAGTCTATAATATCTGCATGAAGTTATCCATTGCATAATGAATGAGAGTTGCTGTATTGGTTATAATGTAATGTACTGATGGATTTTGGTTACAGTGTAATGTATTGATGGATTTTGGGTACGATGTAATGTATTGATAGATTTTGGTTACGATGTAATGCATTGATGGATTGTGGTCATGATGTAAAACATTGCTGGATTTTGGTTATGATATATTGATGCGCTTTGCTTATAACAATTTGATGAGCTGTAGTTACTGTATTATTAATGTCAATAGAGATACAATATATTAAAAATAAAATTGAGTTAAATGTACTGTAGGAAAATGGTTTACATGCAGGAAAAATTGCACACATACACAGGCACACACACACACACACGCCTGCATGTCTAATGAGATCCCATCGCACGGTTGCCATGGAGATGGTGACAAAACTGTCAAGTTTGGAACTCTTTCAGATTTCCTACGTGGAGGCTTCTGTGTTGTGAAACGTCAAAAACACACTTTCAACAGAGATCACCTATTTCGACTGCACCCATTTTTATATCTGGGCCACAATGAGCATGCCTGAGAGATGTTTTCAATAACCACCCACGTTTGGAATTTCAGGGCACACTGTGCTTTCTATGCCTTAGATTTTGGGAAACATTCGCTGTTTTGTTCCACACATTCATAGAACCACTTACATGCATTACACTGCAGCTAACACAGATTGTTTACACTGTATGATTCCCCATCTGATTTTGCTGTCACAAACCAAAATTGCACATCCTAAAAGAATTCTTTGATCATGAGCTGAGATTGGTGGTCTTAGGACATGCTCTCCAGCTGATTTATTGCAGCCAAAAACAGATCTCAAAGTGTTAATGCTGCTATGATGCTTGTCTAAAAGCCACTAACAGGAGAACAGCATAGGATTATGCCAAACTCACATGAAAACTATAATGTAAAAAATTATTGTAGATTTTACAGTTATTTGGCAACCCAAATTGCCAGTAAATTACTGTAAAATTTACAGCAATTTATCACAGCGTACAAATGTGGTACTGGCAATGGTGAAACCTAAACAAAATATGCTAAAGAACAGAACACAGAAAAATGCCCTTATCACCTAAAGAATGTTTCTGTTTATCTGACACCTTTTTTTGGAACAAACCCAAATGACACTGATTTAATGACATAAGAAGAACAAATATTCTAAAACGGAAAATATGTTATTGCACACTCTGTAAAGATATTTTAAGGATCATCACAGTGTAAGAAGTAGCAACCTTAAAAGATCACTGTTATCGCACAGTATAAAACCAGCTTTAGTATATCTATATACTGTATGTAAGAAGTAGATATTTACTCATCAGCCACTTTAATAGGAACACCTGTACTTATGCTCATTCATGCAATTATACAATCAGCCGATCATGTGGCAGCAGAGCAACACATAAAACGCAGATACAAGTCAAGTGCTTAAAGATTGGAAAAACATTGCCTGGTCTGCTTCCGATCTTCAACTGTCCAGTTTTGGTGAGCTTGCGCCCACTGTAGCCTCCTGTTCTTGGCTGACTGGAGTGGAACCCAATGTGGTCATCTGCTGTTATAACCCATCTACCTCAGGTTTTGACATGATATTACATTCTGCGATACTTTTCTTCTCACCACGGTTGTAAAAAGTGATTATTTGAGTTACCATCGCAACTCGAATTTCTCATAACAAAAGTTTTCCACCTGAAGAAATGCTGCTCTGAATGTTTTTAGTTTTTCAGATGATTCTGTGTAAACTCTAGAGACTGTTGTGTGTGAAAATCCCAGTAGATCAGCGGGTTTCTGAAATACATAAACCAGCCCATCTGGTACCAATGACCATGCCACGTTCAGAGTCACTGAGGTCACGTGGAGATTTCTTCCCCATTCTGATGTTTGATGTGTATATTAAATGAACCTCTTGACCTATCTCTGCATGATTTTATGCATTGTGCTGCTGTCACATGATTGGCTGTTTAGATAATTGCATGAATGATCAGGTGTACAGGTGTTCCTAATAAAGTGGCTGGTGAGAGTAATTATGGAGGGCATGTGACCACCAAGTGTAAACATAATAGACTGACAACTCAGTATACATAAACATTTAAACCTATACATTCCAGCGATTTGTGAGTTATTTAGAACCAAGAGTGTTGTGGAAAGTCTTTTACACCACTGCCATCAGGTTGTTTATGTTCTCTGGAAGATGGCAGTGGTGAACATTTTGACACACCCGTTCCCGTGTACTTGCACACTTGGTGAATAAGGTGATTCTGATTTTGATACAGTTCGTATCAGATAGAAAAATGACTTGCTTTTCAAGCAGTATAAATCCTGCAGGTAGGTGCTGCGGCACCGACAGAGATTTACTCTCAGAGAGTGTTTAACGCCAGTGTGTGATCTGAGTGTGGTTACAGTAATCTGTTCAAATAAGCACAGCTCTCCAGGGCTGTCGGTCTCAGAAATGTGTGTGTGTAGGCTGGAGGAGTTCAAGAGAGGACAGTGACTTGCCTGACAGAGATGACAGAGAGAAAGCTCACGTTCTTTTTAGCTTCGCAGCTGAGAAAATATGTTTTAACATTTGAAAGTGTGTATTTAGCACAAAATATGCCAAAAGGAACTATAAAGGCATTATTCATTTTCATTGGCAATTTGTTAAAAAATGAAACTTTATAGTGAATTATAAAGAGGTGGACCTCTTCCACTAACCATTAGTATTAATCACTGACTTGATTATTATATGTTATATAGTCATAGGATGGAGTTGCCTGAAGGCAGTTATAACATGTAGTGTGTTGTGCACGTCAATTAACTAGTTAGAAAAAAAAAGTTTCTTAAGGGTTCTTTGATGATGTTCCTGCAATATGCTGTCACAGTGTACCTGACATTAATGTTCAATTTATTAAGGTTGTAGCTCAAGGCTTAAATTGTGTCTGGGATCGTCCACTAACGCTAATTTCACACTGGCAAGCAGCAAGTTGCTGATGTCCTTTACAATTGGCTTACTTTCATGGGGACTGCAGATAGGAACTTAAGTTGTGACAGTAGAAGTTCCCAGGGAAACAGACTACCTGCACTGCAGAAGTGGTCCAGGGAATTCAGTAGAGCCAATCAGTTGAATTTGTTGCACTTACTACATCATAAAGCCACTTTAGTAGGAACATCTGTACACAGAGGTTTACACAGAATGGTGCAAAATACAAAAAACATTCAGTGAGCGGCAGTTCTGTGCCTGGAAATGCCTTGTTGATGAGAGATGTCAAAGGAGAATGGACAGACTTGCTGAAGCTGATGGGAAGGCTATGGTAACTCAAATAACCACTCCTTACAGAAGAGGTGAGCAGAAAAGCATATCAGAATGCACAACAATCAATCCTTGAGGCCAATGGGCTACAACAGCAGAAGACCACATCAAGTTTCACTCCTGCCAGTCAAGAACAGAAATCTAAAGTTACTAAAGGTACTAAACTGTACGTTTTATTATAGCTGGGGTACATCTTATAGTATGTATCTTTATACCATAAAAAATATGTGAAGTACATTATTGGACCTTAAGGACCACTGATGTACCTATAAAGCTTTGCTCTAAAAGTTATTTAAAGGTACAGCACATGCACCTTCCATGTAGAAGGTACAAAACATGTCCCATTGATGGTACCACCCAGTAACCAAGAGGAATATGTAATCATCTGCACTTCCAACATTGTCACTATTTTTTGCATGGACGTCCCACTTTTTGCATGGTCCGCCCTGAAATGGACACATATCAGTGACAGGAATACATTTTGCATGATGGCACTTATATGGACAGTTTAGGTGCTTCACAGTTTTTTCCTCCTAATTTCACCTAAAACCAGGAGCCTAAAATACACCCAGTCATCCGTGTCTGTCAGTAAAGACCTTGAACGTTCCTAAAGTTAATATATGTGCAGCATTATACTGACAGGTAACTTTGCACTATGTAAACTGGGGTCATCACCCTTCTTCCGGCTTAAGATTTACAACCATTGATCTGTTCTTCTCAGGGCAGTCAGCTTTCACCCGACATTCTATGCTCCAATAAAGCCTGAGCAGAATAAAAGCAACCACATTTGTTCAGAAATCAAATACATTCAGGGCTCTGTCAGTCACAGTGTGATTTTTTTTTCTGGCTAATTAAAGGGAAGATGAGGTAGGACTATGCAAATCTCGAAAATAATTAATATCATGGGTTTTATTATTACATGGATGGCAAAGCACTGAATCAATGTGCATCTTATGAGAACAGAAATGCACAAAAGACACAAAGGTTAGATTAACCCTTTCTCGCAGTACACTGGCATTCCTTTCCGCCATGAATGGAATGGAATGGAAAAGAAATCGACTTATTGGACATTTTCAATCAGTATAAACAAGTAAATTATTTTTGTTATAAGATTAGTCAAAACACTGTTGGGTTTCTGTGTGTAGAGTATCATGACTGTGTGTTTAGCTCCTGGTGAGCAGGGTGATGGGAAAGGGGGGGTGTGAGCCTCCTGCTGGGCAAACAATTCACACCTCTCCACAGTAACACTGGAACAGAGATAAAACGGACAGCACAACTAAAGCTTTTTTGATAATTAAACACCGTATACAACCACCACAATAAAATTATAACATTTAAACCTAATAGGCTAGGTAAAAAAGAAATACTTGTGAAAGACTGCAAATTTTTAAAGTCCTGAGTGTCTACTTCCATATGAGCCATTAATCACTACTATGGAGTGTGACTTCACATATCAATTCAACGCTGATGAACACACGCACCCCCAAAACAGGTGGAAAGTCCAATATATTCAATACAATAATTCCATGTTTCTTCTTTGGAGTTTTTCAATCGAGCTGTAGCTATGTCACCAAAAAAATCTGTCTCACTCAAAATCTTTACAAATCTCATTTGGAAAATAGCAGAGTCAGTGTTTTAAAGTTTTGTTTATGGTTATAGATTATAGTAAGTCATGTGTCACAAATTCCTCCTCTCATGCCTCAGCGCATGTTGTTTTGTTTAGAGTTCACTCCATGTGGTTTTGTTTACTATGCCATGTGCTTTTGTTTCTGTTCTAGTCCTGTTTCCGTCCCTGTCCTGTCATTGTTTGATTACCCTAACGTGTTCACCTGTTCTGTGTTAAGCCTTTGATTAGGTTGTTGTAATTTATGCCCTTTTGTTTCTGTCTCTCATTGCAAGGTCTTATCATACACTTGTAACATTAAGTTATCAACCATGCCTTTCATTTTCTATATTATATTTCCAAATTCAGACCTGTGCCTGATCCCTCTTGGAAATTTGACGATGGATTGGTAAAAAATACCATGCGTTTACACTCTTACGTCCTGCCACATCTTACCACATGTTACACTGTGTCATAAAATCTCTCTGTTATTACTAAAGATGTGTTCTGTTGACATTACTCAACATAGTTATGTTGACATTACTAAACACGATGTGGTTCGAGGCAGTAGTTTTCATATTACTTTCTTTAGCTTTACCCCGTCTCATCTGTGAATCTCAAAACTAAAAACTTAATTCTGAACAATTTAATGATCATTTCTCAAATTATAAAATTTCTGAGAAGTAAGGTTTTTTTTCATTCAATTCCTCGAACAGACCATTTTATTGACTGTAATCTTCCTTTCCTTCACCCACTTTAGTGTTGAGGACCATTGTGTAACCATGGCTATACCATCACACTCAATACTGCTGACCTATTTTTTCTCTACTCTTGAACGTGTCTTTTAGAGATCCATAGATGCGTGCTCACTTCATTCCTGTCTTTATGACAAATACGTGCTACTCGAAAAATAGCCACGTTTGAAAAAGGACAACAGGTCCCCAGTTCCAGTAAATGTGAGCAAATGCTAAAATAACTGACATATTTTGTCACATGTGATTTCATATAAAATTTTATCAAATGTAATCTGCTTGTTAAAAAATTACATTATCCCCAAAGAATTTGCACCCAGGCTAATTAGTGTGTAATTAGTATAAAACTGTACGCTCAGTCATAAAGTGTAATCTGTTTACTTATGGATCACTGCCTTTAAAATTAGGTTTATTTAGACTTTCATGGAACAGTAGACATTAATTATTTGCTTAATGATATTGCCTGTGCGTCTATGTTCTTTGGGGATAGCTGGATATGGATGCACTTACAACTGCAACTGCAAAGCGAAACCTGGTCATTACTGTTATATGAAGCTCAACTAAAATTACTATGCCTGTCATGCTGTGTTTAGCCAGTGAGAACTTCACAAAGGAGAGACTTTTGAATCATCATAACCTAATCAAAGGAACTCCCAGTGATGGCATCACATGCCCTGAAATTTGCAGGTTTAATCTCTTTACCTTTAGCTTCTCTTGCACCAGATTTTATGTACACTAAGCTGCCAGTTACCGTTATTATCAACTGAAATTTTTTACTTGATTAGTATACTAGCAACTGTGTGCAACTGTGTGCATAAAAATAACCTATATTGTTCAAAAATTTGCTTGCAATGAATATCATAAGGTGAGATTTCTGACACTGGCTCCTACACTGTAAAACTCTAAGTTTTTCTTCAATACCTCCAGCTTTACCACAGCAGAGGAAAGCTGAAAAACAAGATGTCATATTGTGAAACCCCCCAGTGCGTGCAGGAGCTTAATGAATTTGATTGTGGAGTGTTGACGTCATTTTTGTGGAACAGACTGTCAGAGTGCATGATTCATATTCAGACAGATGGCTTTCCGACTTCCTCTGTAAATTTAGATAAAAATAGACGAAACAACAAGCCCAAAACTACACAAACCAGACAACTGATCATTTCTCATTGTGCTTTTTTTGCACTTGACAATAGTCTATGGTCTCAGTAACAGCTGATGTCTTTTTCAAATCACGTAATCCACATCATGTCGAGGGAAACATCGGAATTACCAATATGTAAACCACAATAAAAGTGACTCCTAGTTGAGTTCATTCATAAAACAGGAGTTCTGTCATTTTTAGCCGCCAGTTGGCATTTTTGTTCCTGAAATTGATGACATGGTCGAATGGAAACACAGATGGTGAATGCAATTCCAAATCATTATTCTCTCACCACTTTTAGGCCCAGAAGCCGTCCAGAGCCTAGGTGAGCTCATCTCTCATTTTCGGCCTACTGTCTCTGACAGGCTTGAACAAGGAACCTTGTGTTTATCTGCTAAAATCCATTTACACCCGGTTTCCACAGTTTCTTAGTTATTATATCAGTATATCTGAGTTTCCACAGATTTTAGATGCTATATCAGTACATCTAATAAACTGGCAGCTCAGCTTGTTTGGGTATCATTCCTGCCATAGGTATACAAGCTAGAGATGTAGATAGTTGAAAATAACAACATTCTCTCAATTATGTTATTGTGGCTGTGATAGGCCACTTGATCACCACTCTGCGGATATAACCGAATACTAATACATTAATTAGATTGAACAGATAATGTGTCCTAAACAGGTACAAATACAGATATGGATAGGAGGTACACTACTTGTTTTTCTTTTCTTTTGTCTTGTTTTTTTCGTCTGTTGTCAGTGATTCACTCCAGTAGCCTGACCTAAACACTGCCTTACTGAGCTCCAAAATAAAACCATATTTCTACCATATTATTGTACAACCTGGCCTGAAAAGAAATATTCACAAAAGAAATATATCTATTTATAGAGCCACTGCTTTATATAGCCCACGCAGACCATGCACTGTGCACAGAGCAGCATTTCTCTGCTTTTCATTATTTTTCATTCTTACTAAATAAAAACTTTACCAGAAAATCATATGTGAATAAGCTCCAGTTTCATCTCAACCCTGACCAGGGTAAAGTGGTTACTGAAGATGAACGGATGAATTAATTACATAAAGGACAGTAGCACTGTATTCCAGCTTGCAGTGCAATTTGATAGTGAGCTTTTCTCATCTTTCTGAATTGTAACAAGGTCAAAAACTAATGTAAATCTGAAAAAATAGTATAAAAGTTAACTGATTTATGAATGACATTTAGGAATGATATTGTTATTTTGAATGACATTGTTTGTATGAAAAATTACTTATTACTTATTTATTACTTTTATTTTTTTTTCAGGTTTCTCGGGGACAGGTCACCCCAGTCAGCAAACTCCAGTTCTCAGCACACATCGTGGCCTACAAACATGGCCACCCCGGACTACACTTCCCAGAATGCACACACTCTGTTCACAGTTGCCAGACTTCTGATTGAGCACACCTTTGCTCAAACACACACACACACACACACAGGCTCTTGAAATGAGACTTTCACTCACCCACATTTTGTGAAGTATACGCTCAGTTTGTCCTGTACTCCTGATGTTATTTGCTGATCTTGTTTGACCTGTGGCTAGTTTCTCGATTCTCGATTTTGCCTTTGCCCAGTTTGTCCTGTTTGTTGATTGTCTGACCTTAGCCTGTTTCTTGACTTTGAACTTGCTTGCCATTTTGGATTCGTTTGCCTTTCTCCCATTATAAAGAAATTCCAATGGATTTGCATCTGTTTCATCATTTCTGTCCTAGAGGGATCGAGGTAGGGATTCACATTTAATAATAATAATAATAATAATAATAATAATAATAATAATAATAATAATAACACATCTTCTCTGCCAACTTAACTATGTTGCTTTATGAAGTACATTTACAAGTGCTGTTCATACATACAAATAAAATTGAAACTAAAAATACAGACAGGGCACAATAAGCAAAGAGTAATGCTAAGAGATTAACTAGAAATAATAGTAATAAAAATCAAGCATGAAAAGATATGTTTTTAGTTTTGATTTGAAAATGGTAACTGATGTGGCACTCCTGATATCTAGGGTAAGGCTGTTCCACAGCCCCGGCGCAGCGACCGCAAAGACACAGTCACCTTTAGCCTCAACCGAGACCATGGAACAGCCAGGAGAGACTGATCAAATGACCTCAGAGACCTAGGAGCTGAGTATTGAGGGTGTAGGTCCACGATGTAGGAAGAGGCAAGCCCATTAAGAGCTTTAAAAACAAATAAAAGGACCTTAAATTGGATCTTGTACTGGACAGAGAGCCAGTTCAGAGAGGCTAAAACCGGAAGGATGAGATCCCTTTTCTTGGTGCCAATTAGCAGTCTGGCTGCTGCGTTCTGAACTAACTGAAGTCGAGCCAGTGCTGACTTACTGAGTCCTATGTATAAGGAAATACAATAATCCAAGCATGAAGATATGAAAGCATAAATGACTTTTTCTATTTCTTAATTTGAGAAGAGTGGTTTGATCTTTTTCAACAGCTTGTAGCTGATAGAAACTACTCTTGGCAATAGAATTAATTTGTTGGTCAAATCTGAAGTCAGGAGTATCAGGAGTATTAGAGAATCAGTTAAACAAATATAGTGGCTCAGTTATTGAGGGAAAAAAAACTGCAAGTCTATACAAAATGCAGGCTGCCATCCTTAAATTGTTTACATTTTTATAAGAAAAAAAATCAATATATTGAGAAAAGAAAAACAAGAATTCCTTCAATTCAATCAAATCCATTTAAAATCAAGCAAAACCAATATCAGTCAAAGGGGGCACTTACTTTTGCACTTCCTTGGCTTCAGTATGCATAGTCTTATCCAGGGCTCTAATATGTACACCTATTCTCTGTGGAAGGATCAGTCTTAGATAGGGAGTGTGACCCAAAGTTTAAAAATGAAATTGTACAATACATGATTCAGGTGATAATGAGAGTTCCAATTATATTTCTTTATTTAATATTTAATACAGGTTCTGGTATTTTTTTAAAACATTTTGTCTACATTACAGAGGCAGAGAACCTCTTTTGAGGTGAGTGTGTGAAAATTTAGGCATGCCGTATCCACAATGCTAAAGTGGCGGGTATAAATTTCCATTAAATGTTAGCTACATTATCCTACGAAACTAAAAACATGTCTTGGCTGATTGATAACATTTGGGGTAAAGGGATCAGTATGTACATTCCATTTTTTCCTAGACTGTTCCTGAAAGGTTGCTTCACAGGCTTTTACGAAGTCTTATATAGAGATATTTTGTTTTTCATTTAGACATTAACACAAGGAGGATGGGATTTATTTCCCAGCACATCACTTGACTTCGTAAATGGCCGAGCTCTGGGTTTGAAAGGCGAAAACTTGGCATTCATCTTTGAAATACCTTTCAGTCCTTTAATTCCGTAGTTCGCTTTCCACAGAGACAGAGCACTTTTTGCTGCTCCATTATCTGTGAAAACTGTGCCTTCACCATAATGTCCTCTGTGACCCTCTGACTGTTCGGCACAAAGCCTTCTCTCTATTCCTTTACTCACTTTTCTCTCAAACTTCTCTCCCTTATCAATTCTTCACACAGTACTTAGAGCACTCCTGCAACTTTTGCTGTTATTATTGCCTATCAGAAATCTATTCATGACTGCGGATAGGAAGTGAGAATGCATCCAGGACATTTAGAAAATTCAAAGAATTTTTTTTTCTAGGAAGTGTGAATCTTTTCTGTTCATAAGACTTCTGTTTAGCTAACTTCAATCTTGGAAAAAGCATTACGATGCTGACAATGATATTCTAAAATAAGTGATAGTAAAACAGGTCAATGCCAAATTATCACTCAACTCAACTGTCAACCTTTTGCCAAATCTGTAGCATATGGATATGTTTCCTATGGTGCAGTGACTTGGGCAGTGATTGATTGCTAATAATCAATTTGTGCAGGTAATAAGGTCATTTGTGCAGGGATATATGAAAAAAAAATGGATAGAGTTCACCTCCAAGGATAGGTGCATGTCAAAAATGACACAACAAAATGGCAACAAGTGCGAACTTAAATGGTAGTGAATGTCATCGACTGAGCCCAGTTGTGAAATGACAAAAACTTATAGGAAAGGAATGTGACCACAACAGAACAGTGAACCAGTATAGAGAAGGCAGTCAGTGATGCTAGCAAAAGGAATGTGTGAGTCACAGTGCAGAGTACACCGCGAGAGACGCTCAATGAGCAAGTGAACATGATGATGCTTTAGCCTGATGATGATGCTTTAGTCTATCAGACTAATGAGGACTAGGAATCATATATTAAGAAGGTTGAACTGTATTCTGATGCTATTGACATTATGGAGGAAATGAAAGTCTCCACACTTCTTAGTTTAATGGGCACTAAAATTTACAGCCTTCTGTGCAAATTTAGTAATTCCTGAAAAGACAGCAAGCAAGATCTTTGACAAAATTGCTGACATTTTACAAAATCACTTGAGCCCAAAACCACTAGTGATAGATGGGAAATTTATATTCCACAAACAGAACCAGTCAAAGGATGAAAGCATTTTCTAAAACATTGCAGAACTGTGTAAACTTTTCCCAATACTGTGACTTTGGAGATTAATTTTCTGATGCATAAAGTGGCAGGCTTGTATGTGGCAGGTATAGTCAAAGCACTCAAAAGAGGCTACTATGAGAAAGAGACTTAACCCTCGATCAGGCACGGACCATTGCAATATTAATGGAGACAGCAGGAAAGGATGCATCAGAGTCACAGAGAAAGAGTTTAGAATGTGAAAATGTGAAATGGGAAAATGTCCTTGAACAGTGCAAAAAGCGAGAACTGATATCGATGTGGCAAATCCTTCCATGACACAAATGACTGTTCAGAGGAGAAGTCTGCAGAAAATGTCACCGATGAGGCCACGCAGAGAGTGTGTGCAAAACAGACAAAAACCACAACCAAAGAGAAAACTCACATAGAGACAAACGTTCCAAACATAAAACTAAACAGGTACACAAAGTGACTGACTGGGAAATTGACTCAGACAAAGGTGATCTGTCATGCCTAGAATTGCACAGTATCAAAAAGTGGCAAAACACAGCAACTAGAACTTTATGTGGTGCAAGATGGAGGGCCAGCACTTTTTGGACATGAATGGTTAATAAAAAAAAAAAAAAAAACTCAACTGGCACATGATCAAAATTCTCAATGTATCAAAAAACAACAGCAGCCCAAACAATAGCATCAATCAGACACTGTTGCAGTGGCTTCATGGTGAAGGTGTTTGAGAAGGGCATTGGTAAACTCAGAGGCATGAAGGCCAGAACTGAAGTGGATGAGGATTCCACAAAGCATGTCCAGTGCCTTACGCACTACATCCTAAAGAAGACACTGCACAGAAGAGCTTGGAAGCATCTGGCATTCTCTCCAAAGTTGAGTGAACACCCATTGTCCCAGTGATCAAGAAAGGAAAGGCTGGGGCTGTTCACATATTTGGGGACTTTAAAGTGAGCATTAACCTTGTGCTGCATACTGTACAGTATCCCATGCAATGAATAGTAGATATTTTTGCATTTGTGGCAGGAGAGGAGAGGTTTTCAAAGATCGACTTGTCTACCTACAAAGGAGATTGAAGAGTCAAGAAAGAAGTTTTCTTAATCAATACTCACAAACTATAATTTTCTTGTCTTTGGTGTTGCATTGGCTCCAGCTATTTGGCAAAGAGCACCTCTGGAATCTTGGCAAAGTGCTTACCAGGCTAAGTGAATATGGTCTGAATGCCAGGAGAGACAAATGTGAGTTTTTCTCCCAAATCCTGCTACAGTGTAACATCCACTGAATGCACTGTTACAAACAGGAGCAAAATGGGAATGCTCAGAAAGACGTGAAAGAGCATTCAAGGAAACAAAAAGACTAATATTATTAAGACTCATTATGATCAAACTCTGCCCATTATGCATCCCCGTATGACGTTGATGCTGTTTTGTTGCACACATTGAAAGATAGATCTGAATGTTCAAGGTGGTTCAAGAAGAAGCATAAGCACAGATTCACTGAGAGGCCCTTAGTCTAGTATGGGGGATAAAGAAGTTTCATCACTACCGCTATGGACAAAGGTTTACTCTAGTGACAGACCACCAGCCTGCCATGTCCATTTTTAACTCCAGAAAGGGAATTTCAGTACTATCTAATGAAAAATAAATTTGAAATTTCTGTAATTCGCATGGGTGTATCCGTTTGCCGTAATCATTAATGATGACTGTGTCGTAGCTTTTCCACTAAGCATCCATACGTGTTAGAGACGTCGACTGTAATCAATGGACTCTAATAAAGAAAAGCAGATCTTTATGACAGGCAGAAGTGGAGTGCTCGAGTGTGTGCTGTATTAAAACATATTGCAACGCTGAGCCAGTGGAAAGCAGTCATTCATCATATCGCTAAAGCCACTACGCCTTATACCACTCACAAATCACTCAGTCAGGTGGAGTTATGCCTATAGCTGCTAACCTAACTGCTTGCAAGCTTATTTCTTATGGAAGTGGTTATTATCTGATAATTGCCCTGTAATAAAACAAACATCCTGATCTTTGTTTGGTTGTGAGATGTAACATTAAAGGATCGCAACTAGTAAAACACAACAGAGATGGGAAACTTGTGATCAACTATGTTAGGACATTGGACTGATGTTCAGAACACAGCCAGCACTACATCTGCCACAGCAGTCTAATTAATCCTTCCTGTTTGGGCCAGAAATGACTCGCTATGAAATCCACATTTCAAACAGGAATCTCTACTTGCTTTGCTCAATTTTACATTAAATTGAATTTTTATTACATGGATGATTTTCAGGTCATTTTGAGCTGAAAGGGGAAATTAAAGGGGAAATTAAATATTATTTGTAAATCTGAAGCAGGGAGGTAATGTTATTGTCCGTCCCTTTCCTTATATCTCTTGCATTTCCACTCTCAATTGCGCACACACACACACACACACACACACACACACACACACACACATGCACATGCACACACACTCGCCATCAGAAGGTCTGTTTAGGATGAGAAGACACTCCTGGTTTAGCCCAGAGCAATGTAGGGGCATCCAGACGGATCCTTACCCAAGAGAATTTCCCTTGCATTTCAACAGCACTATTTTCAACATTGAGAGCCTAGATCCAACAAAGATTTTGAATTATTACACATAAATTTCCATCCAAAATCTCAAAGCTCTCAGAAATACCAAATGGTACCAAATGGTACTTTCCCCTTGTCGCTGTTGTGGTACTATTAATGGGACTTCAAGTGTTTTTGTACCTTTAGTATGTATATTTCATCAGTACACCTTTAAAAATTAAGAACCACTACTCTAACAGCTAATTAAAGGTACAGTACATGCATTTTCCTTAAAGATATATAGTAATGTTACAGAACTCTTGATGTACCTTTGATGGTACCACTCCAGCGACAAGGAAAAGTACAGTTATTTCTGAGAGTGGACTGTCTGTGTCTTTTGTGTTTCAGTGTCAAAATCCTGTCCTGTTGTTCAGTGTTTTTCCCCCATTAAGCTGAAACTCCTTGATTTAATTTTAGCACCCTGGTCAACCAGTTATTATAGAGGTAGTATGGAGTCTTTAGCTAGTATTAGCAATCCTATGCTATGTTTATTTGTGATCAGACACTGAACTGAATGAACTTTATAGCGAACCTAGCTACCTAACTTATAACAGTTCATGTTGATTTAATCAGCCATGATATGCACAGAACTTGGCATATATAATCATCTGTCTAATGCAGACTATTGTGTAGGAGTGCTTCCTATTACTAACTTTTCTCCAAGTAGTGTTTTACTAAACTGAGCTCATGTAGGCTACAGTGAGTATTAATATTTTATACAATGTTGCACTCATGTTGCACGCTCAATTTGGTGTTTTATTAAAACGCTGTAGTTATAGCACTTGCAACACTGATAATGGGGTCAGTGATTTTTTTTTGTAATACCCTCAACTTCTGTCAGCTGTCAATAACATATCTGCTAAGAGGAGAAAATTGCGTCTCTATGGACCCCAGACTCTATAAATGCAAGAAAAAAGGACAAATGAAGTGGTCCACAAGCATCCAACCAATCAGGACAACAAGGCATCACTATTTACCTCTCAGATATGTTGCCTGTCAGTTTAAAAATTCCCTGCTTGCACTAGCATTTAGATGCTCTATCCTACACAGCTTGCATGCATGAGTTTTGATGCCTCCGGCTATCAGGAGGATCTCCAAGCAGTGGGAGCGCTTTTGGAGCTCCGTTTCCATCAGTTTTGTTTATCACTGGCCATTTTCACATAACTGTATTGCTACACAAGCTAAAAACATGGTCTTGCTTGAAGGAGTGAGCAGAATGTGGGTCTAAACCCATATTTGCGGTGATGAAAATGTTATATTAGTTATACGGCTCTTTGACTAAAAGCTGGTTCCTTCAGTTGGTATGGCATGTCATCTTCAGTATTACTTTTGGGGACATTGATAGGTAATTATCTTGCTTTAAAAAATTAACCCAGCCTTCTATGGCATCATTTCCATGATCTGATATCATATTTGTTGGCATACATGCCTATTTTTTTTTTTATTTTGTATGTTTCATCATGCCAGTCTACATGTGGTACTTATACATATTCACCCATGTTAATAATGACACAATAAATTTAATTTCATAGTTTTTCATTTATTCGTCTTCAGTAAATGCTTTGTCCTGGTCAGCCTATCCTGGGAAAACTGTGTACGAGGCAGGAGTACACCTTGGGAATACACTGGTAAGCCAGTCCATGGCAGTTTCATCGTTTCTAAACACGTATGTACTGTATACAGTCGGGTCCATAAGCATTTGGGCAATATTTGGAATTTGGCCTCTGTACACCACCACAATGGATTTGAAATGAAGCACTCAAAATGTGATCGAAGTGTAGACTTTCAGCATTAATTCAAGGGGTTTAACAAAAATATTGCATTAACCATTTGGAGTTACAGCCAATTTTTTCATAGGCTACTTATGGACTTGATTGCACACAAGTGTGCACACTCCGTTATCTTTGGGCATGTAACTGTGCTCAGAATTAACCAATCACATTTAAAGACATTTTGAAGACAAAAACACAGTGAAGGCCATCATCAACAAGTGGAGAAAATGGGGTACCACAGTGACGTTACCAAGAACCGGTCGTTCCTCAAAAATTGACAAAAGGTCAAGAAGAAAAATTATCAGGGAGGCTGGCAAGAGACCTACTGCAACATTAAGAGCCTCAGGAATATCTGGACAGTACTGATCATTCCCTACATGTGATAACAATCTCTGATGTTTTTCACATGTCTGGGCTGTGCGGAAGGGTGGCAAATTGGAAGCCCTTTCTCTTAAAAAAAAAAAAAGCAAGCCTGCGTAAATCACCCCAAACCATGTGGCAAATTTATTATGATCTGATGAGACCGAGATAGAACTTTTTGGGCATAGGTTTGGTGCAAAAACAAGACAGCTTATCACCAAGAGAACGCCAAACATCAAGAACACCATACACACATAAAGCATGGTGGTGGCAGCATCATGCTATGGGGCTGCTTCTCTTCAGCTGGGACTAGGGCTGTAGTCAGGATAGAGGGAATCATGGATAGCTCAGGAATCATGGAATCATGCATATCATGCCAAATACCCATATATTTTGGCACAAACCCTCCAGGGCCTTTGTTAGACAGCTAAAGATGAATAAAAAATTCACCTTCCAGCAAGACAATGACCAAAAAAACACAAATCTATGCTAACAAAGGAATGGCTTCAGAAGAAGAAGATCAACCTTGGAAAGGCCCGGTCAGAGGTCAGATCTAAATCCTTTCGAAAACCTGTGGAGTGACTTGAAGAGGGCTGTGCACAGGATGTCACCTAGGAAGTTAACAGATCTGGAGCATATTTGCAAGAAAGAGTGAAATAAAATTGCCAAATCAAGATGTGCCATTTGGTAGAGTCTTACTCAAAAGGACTGAGTGCTGTATTACAAGCAAAAGGTACATTAGCAAAGTATTAGTTAAGGGTTGTGTACACTAATATAACCAGGTTATTATTATTATTAAGTTCTTTCTCTTTTTTCCCCTAAAATGTTCTTTACTTGTTTTTCACCTCAGTTTTGTTGGTTGCTATATCACATTAAAGGTGGAAAAAAGTGTCATTTCAACAGGGTGTGTAGACTTTTTATATCCACAATGTACAGATATACACAATATACAGCCACCTTATTAGGAACACACATCATGTGGCTGCAGTGCATACATAAAATCATACAGATCAAGAGTTTCAGTTAATGTTCTCATAACAATGGGGAAAACTCAGTGACTGGCTGTGGCATAGTTGTTGGTGTAAGACAGGTTGGTTTGAATATTTCAGAAACTGCTGATCTCCTAGAATTTTCATTCACAACAGTATCTAGAGTTTACATAGAATGGAGAGAAAAAATAGAATGAGCGGCATTTGTGTGGGCAGAACTTTACAACTGTGGTGAAAAGAAAACCATCAGAATCCACAACACATCAAGACTTGAGGTTTATGGGCTACAACGGCAGAAGACCATAGGAATCTGAGGCTACAGTGGCACAGGCTCATCAAATCTGGACAGTTGAAGATAAAAAAGACCAGTCTGTCTAATCTTTACTCTTAAATTTTACTTAAATATAGTACCACAGTACTTTCCACCTCTGCTCGTTGGTTTATTTATTGGCATAATTTAACAGCCTGGTTCATTTTGTATTTCATTTGCAAGTCTGAGAACACTACTGCAATAAGTGCAGTGTTACTGAATTGACTTATTACTTCAGTAGAAATATGTACACTTGCAGCCAAGCTATCTGGCTTAATCATGCCACGAAGACATAGTGGTACAACTGCAACCTGGGAAAGTTTATAAAAAATAGTATGATTTTTGGTGTTAAACTCATCTAGCTGGTCCATTTGTGAACATTTTTATTCCAAATTTCATATGCTAAATTTCAGGACTTGCTGTGTGGAGTGACATTTGTCCTGTGTGCTTTTAGCACCACATTATAAGTGATCTGCACTCACTTCATTCCTACATGCTAACTCTGAGATCACAGACTGTAGATAGACGCTAGTCTGCTAAAATACAGGTCATTGTTGTGTTTCTGTTTAAAAAAAAAGTTGTTTATGACTGAATGGATGCAACCTCCTTCAAAGCATATGGGCTGCAATTTATTCTTATCAAGCTGTAACATCAATGCCTGGTTATTGCACCATTGGTGCTTCTGTTATTAACTTCACCATAAATTGCCTTTACAAATTGGAGTTACCCAGAGTGCACTTGGTGAGCTGGCTGACCAGCAATCACAGCGTCTCATGCCGTCATGACGCACATTCTGCTTGAGGAGTTCATCAGTCTGAAGTACTGAAATGATTGCCAATGTTCTGTCAAAGCCAAGATTGGACTCTCTCGAAGGAAAATAGAGATGAACCAGGTTTCGCCTCCTACTCTCTTGCATTCCCTGTGGACGATTTAACTCTCACAGCAACTCAAATCTCCTTCAAATTTGATACAGCTGAGATAAAAAACACAGAGGTGGCCTTAGCATGTGGACACTACCCTTAATCCCCTTACTGACATCTGCACATGTCCTAAGCACCACTTCATATACTGCATATAATAATATAATGTCTTCTTGTTCTAATACACCTGATTGAACACACACAATAAAATGAAAATAAATGTTACTTTTCTTAATGTGCATTACCCAATCCTGTTCCTTTAGTTCTCCTGCTCCACACTGTAGTGTTTTCAAGCTTTAGAACATGAAAACATTAAAATATGCAGTGTACGCCAAGAAGCAGCAGGACTAGAAAACTGCTTTATTTTATATTAAACTATTTATATTGATGTCTGTCTCATCATTCTTTAGTGATGCTGAATTGATCGCTTTCTAATGAGGTGTGAGCCAGTACATAGTAGAAAGTCTGAACAATTTTCAGTGTCAATTTTTTTCCTCTTTCAGTGTACAAATTTTTTGTATTTAGTGCAGACAGGCTCCAGATCTTTCTGATCTGTGAGTTCAGCTAGAGTTTAGCAGTTCTTTTTTAACCTTTGCTTGACGTATGATATAACAAAACACATATACAAACATTTTCAGAAAAAATATTTTACACTATATTCCCTGGGACTTGAAAATGATCCAAACAGAGGGCCTGAAGAAGTAGAGCTGGGACACAATAATCTAGCATAACTTATACTAAGTGGCTGTGTGGTCCACTTGCTATGATTTAGCCATCCTTAAATCTCGAGGCTTTCTGTAACGCCTTTTCTAATTAAAACTCAGCTGGCCTAGTTGATAGGAGTGTAACTCTAAAGTGAAAAGGGCACCATGCTGGTCTGAGTGCAAATAAATGTAATTTTCTTCCCATGGGGCCATGCAGAACTCTTGTAGGTAAGTAGAGTTAGATTTAAATTCAGGAACAGATAGGCATATTCACAGCTTAACTCAAGAATATATAATATCCAGGAATATTCTCAACTGATGGAAACTAAATAAGAACATTAGTCAGAATTAACAGATAATGCGTTCTGCATAGATGCAAATACTGACATGATTAGGAGCTGCACTTTTTTTTTTTTTTTTTTAAGTTTTTTTTAGAAGTGTGCATTGGGACAGAGATCCTGGGGGATGCAACCAAAAATTGTGCCAGTAAGTGAGCCTAGATTTGGAGCTCATGGGTCAAACAACTGTATGAGGCATGCACAGCATCTTTAGTAACTTCCTGGTCAGCCTGGCAAAAAGAACCAACTAAATTTGTTAGAAAATATCCACACAAAATAATAACTGCATGAGCAGGATTAAAAAAAAAAAAAAAAAAAAAATCTCAGGTTGAGAATTATGAACTTGAGTGATGTAGCTGAGGTTGAGTAACTGTTCACAGACTTCACAGAATTCACAGACTATGCTGACACTGCTGGCTTTTTTTTTTTTTTTTTTTAACCTCAGCATACAGTTGAGGTCAAAAGTTTCCATACCCCTTTCAGAATCCATCTTTTCACACTGAGGACAACTGAGGGACTCATATGCAACTTGAACTAAGGTTCAAACGCTCACTGATGCTCCAGAAGGAAAAACCATGCATTAAGAGCCGGGGGGTGAAAACTTTTTGAATTTGAAGATCAGGGTAAATTTAACTTATTTTGTCTTCTGGGAAACATGTAACTATCTTCTGTAGCCTCTGAAGGGCAGTACTAAATGAAAAAATACGATATTTAGGCAAAATAAGAAAAATGTACACATCTCCATTCTGTTCAAAAGTTTTCACCCCCCGGCTCTTAATGCATGGTTTTTCCTTCTGGAGCATCTGTGAGCGTTTGAACCTTCTGTAATAGTTGCATATGAGTCCCTCAGTTGTCCTCAGTGTGAAAATATGGATCTCAAAATCATACAGTCATTGTTGGAAAGGGTTCAAATACACAAAAAATGCTGGAAAACCAAAGAATTTGTGGGACCTGAAGGATTTTTCAGAAGAACAGCAGGCAATTTAACTGTTCACGACAAACAAGAGACTCATGAACAACTATCATTAAACAAAAAAACACAGCTGTGGATCATTCAGATAACAACATAGTATTAAGAATCAAGGGGATGTAAACTTTTGAACGGGGTCATTTTTATAAATTCAACTATTATTTTCTCTTGTGGACTATATGTAAACATCTTTTATGTGAAATATCTTATTCAGGTCAGCACTAAAATAAACAATAACATGCATTTTGTATGATTCCTCTTATTTTGGTAAAATAATAAACATTTTGCAGATGTTTCTGAAAGGGGGATGCAAACTTTTGACCTCAACTGTATATCAGTAGGGCTCATTCTTAACTACAAAAAAGTCCAGAATTACATTGCTGTATTAAGATGTTAATTTATTGACATCATAACATTAATGTGCCAATCTAATAGTATCAATGTTCTTAGACGACCAATAGCATTATCAGTCAGTTTTGCAATTCACATAGGTCAGATCTCTCCTGACACATTTTCACTCTGACTTACTTTGATGCTTATTTATCAAAAGATGATATCAACATCATTCAAAGATCCATTATCTCTACACACGCCTACATACTATATATAAAACTGTAACACTGTGATATTGGTTTTTGCTTTTGGAGCTGGTGTGAAGCACATGATATAGACTAGATAAAGCTCTTGGGCATGGAACTTTAATTCTCCCATGATATCTAGCAATTATGTAGGGTTCACTTTCTGCAAAGAAAGTCATTTTCAATCAAGTAAACAACATGTTTGCTTGTATCAGACCTAATTAGTAGGTCATGTAGTGATCCATGAGCTCTCAGTTCCATTGATAAAACCATAAAGTGAGAATATATTTTGAATCAGACTATGAAGTATATTTCATATACTGGTTTAATCACTAGTGTAGAAGAAATGCTAAGGTGAGAATGCACTCTCTGGGTGTGGTTGGAATATGGCTTGTGAACTTGTATGATTCTGTCTGTTAACCTTCTGCACTTTTCTCTTTAATGCTTTTCAGTCTCATTATTAGATATCTGTGTGTTTATGGATTTTTGCATTCAAAATAAAAAATCTGCGCACTTCTATCCAAGTCTCTGCATTTATTACACTACCACTAACACATCGACACAGATAGCGACAGAGACAGAAATTATATTTGCTGTAACGCCTGTCAGATGGTTGGTTATTTCTACCACTAAAAATCTATATAAAATCTGTAAGTGATATCTGTTTGTTATTACGAAAACTTGACTGTGCTGCACTGCACACACTGGGTTCTTGATAATATTGTTACTCAACCCCCCAAATACCATCTAAAAACCCTCACACACATTTTGTAAAGTAAACTTCCATATTGTTTTACTTAATGAAACATATGCACATATGTCAAACTATACCATAACTAAATGTAACAAATAAAATGTTACCTTTAAATATAAAAGAACTTTAGAAGACTTAAGAAGACCCTTTCCAACCTTAAACTACAAAAAAAAAAAAAAAAGCCTCAACTCTCCTCAACCCCAAGGTCTCCAAAACTTTGAATTCAACAAGTGATGTCAAATCAACATGGCTGCTCACAGCATCAGTAGTAAACAAATTAGCACTTCTTACCTTGAAATGATGTATAGTTAATGCTGTACAAGCATATACAAGTATGCATTAGATCAATCAATACACAGACATGCTAGCTTGTTAAATCTATAACACTGACTATACAGTTCGATGTTTTAGGAGGTAAATATCCATCACTCATTAACGTTAGCTGGCTAGCTTGTTGCTAACAAAAGATGAACATGGGGGCGTCCATGTTTTTTTCCCCCCAGTTTGTAGCTTAAACATATGGAGGTCAAAAATGATATAATTCCGAGCTCTGACTTTCCACTTCCGAGGTACTTCCAATGCAGTATTAAACAGAGGGATAATGACAGCATTGTAAAGCATGCTACAAAAACACTAGAACAATAGAATTGGTTGTAGTTTAAGAGCATTTTCATTTGTAGATTTTTTTCCTCTCTTGATCGTTGTAAGAAGATGAAATTTAAATACGCTCTCACCCAACATGTAGAGATTTTCTTACACACTTTCCCTCAGTCATATTTGTGTTTGGCTAATAAATTTCTCCCTTTTCCTGCGACACTATCTGTCTTGGCCTCATGATTACAAATTTGGAGGGATTGGCAGATCTACAGTATCTTGAGCCAACGAGACTTTGGCTCTGATTCATTATGAAGATGATCCAATTAGGACACATCAGTATATCACAAGTTGAATGCTTAAAGCAGGTTGTATAACTGATAGGCCTAGAAGATACTGTCAACAGGAACACTTAATATGTTGTACAGTTGCGTAAGCCATTGTGTGAGATAATTGTCCAGGGGCTCTGGATAATTGACCAGTACATGAGATACTCTTCAAAATAAGAACAGCTGTTGGTTTGAAGGACTCTTGGGAGTACAAAGCTGTCTTAAAATGCTGGCTCATCCCAAGAGGAAAACAGCAGTGATGGATATTTTAAAGTGGAAATGATAATAATATTTTTTTCTGTATTTTTATCACAGTATATTGTGTAATGGACTAGATATTCAGAAAAAAAACATGGGCAGAATCCATCATACAACAAATATATTATTTCCCAGCATGTAAGAGAACTCCATGCAGAAAGTAAAAATATTTTTAGATCTATTGTTATTGATTTGAGAATGTACAAGGGATCTGTCTAACGACAGAAATTGAGTGACTAAATTTTGCATGTTCGAGAAGAGCTAAAATACTCAAACATGTTAACACCACAGAGATTTAATTATGGAAACAGATGTACGCTTAGCTTTACATCTCAATACTGTTACCAGTCTATATTGTCAATATTGTTGTTGACAGTGTTATCGATCACAGTCTGCTGCAGTAAATGAATAGCATGGATTATAAGCAAGGCAAGTTCTACCTTTACAAATGTATTGGTTCACAGAGTTGCCTAATTCATTTTGAAAGCACAAAGTGATGACTGTAGGAGTTGTTTTGACATTGATTGGATTCCTCACATGTTCAATCCACTAAATTATATAACAACAATATCTTATTTTTTTTTAGTCATAGGAACATTCAATGCTGAAGGCAAATGTGCACAAAGAGAATTTAGTGGCAAGTGCTATAAATTGTTAAAATTGTTAAAATGAGAAAAACAGTATCACTCTGTTCTCATATTCAAACCTGACTCGGTCATACGGATTTCGAGACAACATTGAGGGGGTCAGTCAGTGGAGTGAAAATGTAGATGGGGTCACAAGAGATTTTTACCAACCATTATTTATAACGTAATTCTAAGCATATGATTTATGGAATAATTTATAATAAGTAAAACCGTCAGATTATTAGTAGTGTTAAAATACCAGAACACAGCAGCTTCACTTCCACACTGGAAACACACATAGCGCTGTGTTTTTGCACTGCACAGTCCTGGTTTCTATCTAGAAACATTCCAAAAAACAATATTCATGCTATTTTGCAGTGTATGCCCTTAATGTAAACAGGACATGGGATGTAGCGTACTTCAGCAGTGCATGCTCTGGCATCAGTTAAAATCCAAACTCCATAAAGGTGAAAAGTAAAAATCTTATTGAATTAATAAACTTCATGTGATCCTATACAGTGGTAATTCATGTTTTTAGACTTACTAAACCAAAGCATAGAACTGAATGTTCCATGCACCAGCATGCATAAGCCATGATGCTTTTGGTGTAAAATGGGCTTTATACTCAAGAAACTATTATGTGGAATACAATACATGAACCCATCTTGACTGACGAACCCAAGCAGTTATTTATGGGATGCAGGGTTCAGTGATCTTGTTTGCATCAAATCAAAATAGTGATCTAAAAATTAAATCTCATTTGTAATCTTCTCTCTGAAAAGAGAGTGAATGCTGTTTATTATATAAATATGGCTTGGAGTTGTTCCTTTTTGGGTGAGCTTTGAATTGTTAATTAATTTTCCTGTTTATTAATGACACGGTGCAAATGGTATCAACATGCCCCTGAAATGGAAAGGATTTGAGGAATAAAAAAACATTTGAACGACCTTGGCATTTTCCTCTCGTTAAATGCCAGTAGAGTGTGAAGCTGCTTTGAACGCAATATCCTGATTGAGATGCTCGTTTTAAAATGCTAATAACATTAGGAACATTAAACATATGCTGATATTACATACCAATAATCATTTAACCTTTTATCAAGGTTCACACTATTATAGCAAAATTAGAAAATGATGAACTTTTAAACACACGCAATATGATCCATTATACAAAGTGACAAAGAACATGTTACATTATTATACTGTTTTTTCATAGTTATTGTCTATATTATTATACTATTATACAATGCCATGCTGTTATATAGCATACAATTATAATGCACTCACTGGCCACTTTATTAGGAACACCATGCTAACACTGGGTAGAACGACACTGCGCTCTTATTCTTCGTAGTATAGATTCCACTAGGAATATCACTTTGAGATTCTAGCCCATGTTGTCATCTCCTGTTGTACAATTTCCAGGTCTACCATATCCCAAAGGTGCTCTACTGGATTCAGATCTGATGACTGGGGAGGTCACTGAAGTTCACTGAACTCATTGTCATGTTTGTGGAATCAGTTTGAGACGACTTGTGCTTTGTGACATGGTGCATTATCATGCTGAAAGTACCTGTTATCAGATGGGTCAAATTTTAAAAATAGTGGAAAACTAGTGGAAAACTTTGCTTGATTGGTATTATGGGGCCCAATGCTTGCCAAGAAAACATTCCCCCTACCATTACAGTACCACCACCAGTAAAACTGCTGAAACAAGGTAGGTTTGGTCCATGGATTCATGTTGCTGATACCAAACACTGACCCTACCATCTTTGCATTGCAGTAGAAATTGAAATTCATCAGAAAATGAATATTTTTCCAACTGCCCAGTTCAACTGTCCAGTTCAACTGTCCAGTTTTAGTGTTTTCTGTGCCCACTGTAGCTCAGATTCCTGTTCTTGGCTGACATGAGTGTGGTCTTCTGCCTCAAGGTTCAATGCTTTGTGTATTCTGAGATGCTTTCCTGCTCACCATGGTTGTAAAGAGTGGTTATTTGAGTTACTATAGCCTTCCTGTCAGCTTGAAGCAGTCTGTCCATTCTCATCTGACCTCAGTACAGTTGTACTGTATATCATATATCATGACGAGTAACTAAGTAATTCAAACATTATCTCATTCAGTATGCTCTAAAATCGTGTACAAGTGCCACCCTGTTGGCCTACCTTTATCAACAAATGGTCATGTCCATATCTGCAACTCCCAAACTCACATGATCCTCAGCTCATGACCTCATCACCTGACCTCCATTCAAGCACCTATTCCCACTCTCACCTGATTGCTCTCATGTTAGCAATCACACTACTCCCTTTAAATAATCTGGACCCTCAGGGTTACTTTGTGAGGTCTTGCTCCAGCATTGTGTCTATGAATATTCCATGTCTTGATTAAAGCAAGTGCTATAACAATCACTGTAATGCATGCCCTTGATGGCAACAAAAATAATATGACAAAACAGTGTTTAATTTATTATTAATAATATTCACAATAAACAATTCTTTCACCATGCAATGTAATCTGTTACCAGGAAGCTTTGGTTGCTAAGCAAAATATTAGGCAAAAATTAGGGTATTAAATGGAAAGAATTATTCCTTAAGTGTAACAGTATTATTGGTTTAAAACCTGGAGCATTTATACAGAAACCAAGTATTGAATTCTGTCCATATATCAGAGATTTTAAAATGTTTTATAATAGTGTATTAATTATAGTCTGCTTCATGCTTTATGAATTAGTCATGTCTAGTTTTCTGTTTACCTGACTATTTGTCTGTCTCACATTTCTGAATATTTTCTAGTCCGTTCCTTAGGAAAAAAAAAAAGAAAAACTGTGCTTATGTTCTTCTGTTCACGTCATGACAAGAAGAAAAGTGAAATGTGGGCAAATCTCACTCTTTGAGGCTCAACTGTCTTTTCCACAAGTTGCCGGTGTGAAATGACTTTTTTTAAACCATGCGGCTGAGTCACATAAGCATGTGCAGTCATAAGCATTGATTCATCTATAGGCACAATACAATCTCTTTAGGAAGTTACTATGTTGTAGTATTGAAAAGTTATCAAACTTTTGAAGCATTGTGCAACTATATATATATATATATATATATATATATATATATATATATATATATATATATATATATATATATATACTGTATCGTTACACTCTCTGCTGAAACTTCCAGCTAAGTCTGAACAGCTGCCAAAACACATGCAGAGCTGGTCAAACTGGTAGACCATTTTTGATAACTGGTAGAAAGGAAACAGTTTCCTGAATCACTGCTACTAATGTTACATCATAGACAAGTTATTATTAAGAAAATGACAGCAAGATCACAAATGACAAAGACGACAAAACACAAATGACAACAGTAAGGCAGTTAGAAACGCATAATATGATCAATTTAGTCAAGTAATAAGACAGCTGGAAAGTATCTTACCAGTTTGCAAAGATGGTCTACCAGTTTGAGCAGCTCTACCTGTGTCTTGGCAGCTGTTAGCTTTTCAAACTGCAGTAGCTAGCACTTTATACTAATGCTAGTTTATAAGTCATTTATGAATTTAACCAAATTAATTAACAACACCTTTTACTTCATTATTAATTACTTCTGAACAAATAAGTTTGTACAGTTGGGGTCATAAGTTTACATATGCCTTGCAGAATCTGCAAAATGATCAACGACTGTTTTTATGTTTTGTGATAGTTGTTCATGAGTCTCTTGTTTGTCTTGAGAGGTTAAACTGATAAATTGAGGGACTCATACACAACTATTACAAACGATGCAAACATTCACTGATTCTCAAGAAGGCAACACACTACATTAAGAGCTAGGGGGATGTAAACTTTTGAACAGGTTGATTGGTGTAAGTGGTTGTTACTTTGTTTAAAGATCTTTTTTTTTTTAAATTTAGTACGGCCCTTCAGAAGCTACATAAGATATTTACATGTTTCCCAGAAGACAAAATAATAACAATTTACCCCAATCATCCTGGTCAAAGGTTTACTTGCTCTCGTGTTGACTTCTTGAGCATCAGTGAATGTTTGCGCCTTTTGTAATAGTTGTGTATGAGTTCCTCAGTTGTCCTCAGTGTGAAAACATCACATAGCCACTGTTGGAAAGGGGTCAAATATGCAGAAGATGCTGGAAAAGCAAAGAATATGTAAACATGCTGGAAATATGCTGGAAAAGCAAAGAATATGTAAACTTATGACCCCAACTGTAAATGAATTAATTTTTTTGTTTTTTTTGATAACTTTGATAACTTTGTTAGTGCCTAGGCCCCCATCACTCTTCTAGTGACATTGGATTTCATCATCAGGGTCTTCTTCATCAACCAGGTAAATATGTGTAGCAGAGAGTAGCAACACACAACACTTCTCTAATTGGACTTATGGGATTGTGTGATGCTGGATGTTAATTTAGAGAACATTCACTGCCTCATATTCACCCAGTTAATGAAGAAGGTTGGATGAGTTCAAACGCCTCCATCAGGATTCTTCTACATGACAGATTGTTTTGAATAGAGTGAGTTAGCTGTGTATGTAAGTACAACAGTGAGTGTCAGAAGCTTGCTGCTTTACTTAATTTGTGTATGTGTGTGTGTGTGCATGTGTCTGTGTCTGTGTGTGTTATAGAGAGAGAGAGAGAGAGAGAGAGAGAGAGAGAGAGAACAGGTGCTCTGGGCTGATTGAGTCATCGCTCACCCTGTGTTGTCCTCCGGTGTTTGTGCCTCCTTTCCCGGCAACCTGGTGACCTGGCTTTGGACACACACACACACACACACACACACACACAAAGCTCTCATCCACCCACACATAACATATACACACTCCTATGATCTGCCCCTTCACACTGTGCCACAAACTTCCCTTCAAACACACAAATACAAGCACACCATCACACCATCATTCCATCATGCCTCTCCTACGCACTCACACACTTACCATTATGTCTCCCCAGGACACACACACACACCAGCATGCCCAGTCAGTTCATTTTGACTCTACAGGATTCTCTGAGTGGAAAATGTCAGAAGTGTGACCTCACACACTCACTGCTGTCCTGCAGAAAATCAAATATGAAGGACAGAGACCAGTGGCAAGATGTGTCACTAAAAATACTGTTTCCGTCAGTCTGGATCTTCATGACATACACATGCACACAAACACAGACTCACACACTCATACTCACACTCACACACACACACACACACACACAGAGCTAAAGATCTTACATGACCTTTTATAAGGAACATACATGAGTTTTTTTATGAATACCTACACTGCTGTAATAATAATAATAATAATAATAATAATAATAATAATAATAACTACACATAGTGTATATACATTTAATGAAGGAAATATTGCTAGCAGGTTGCTATAAGTAAAGTCATAAAAGCTTTATGGATGGATGAATGAAGAAAAAAGGATTATAGGATTTGAAAAAGAAATTGATAGAAAAATCCAAAAATTGTGAAAAGAGAAGAGTAATGTATATGGACTCATATTGGAGTTTGACTAATTATGAATTTCTGATGCCTTCTTCAAACTCTTAATCACCATTTGGAAACTCAACAGACTAATAATCCATGGATAATCTGACTGATAGCTCATACGCACCCCTCAATCCGAATAGAGTAAAACAAATGGAGGCCAATCTGAATGAAGTTTCTATCTGGTAAAATAAGAGGGGTAATCATTTTAAATAATGCATGAAATACATTATGCAATATAGTGGCCAATCATGGACACCTTTCTCCCCACAAAATATTTCAAAGAAAACTAAAATTAATAATGCAGATACTACTGTTATCAATATTGCTGATGCATGCACACAAGTCATAGATCCTCATGCTGTGCTATAAAAAACAAGTACATTGCTTTTACATTCAGCCCCACTACTTAAAACATCTTCCCATATGCATGACAAGATCTGCCCAAGGAGTAAGCAGTGCTTGGATTAAAATTTGATTGTTTTTCGGATCAGCCCATTTTGATTAATGAGTAATACACACTGCAACAAAATTACTAAAAAAAAAAAAATGTGGACGACTCCAGAGCTGCTTCTTCAAATCATTTGGGTGAAGTTCATCTTATGATATCAGATTGCCTTTTCATTTTTTTCCCCCTTTGAGTTTAGATACAAGAGCTGAGTGAAGAAACTGAGAAGCAGAAGTGTGTTCAGGTGTTTTCATAATGTTCGATATGGAGAAAATGATCACTGTTACAATGACACATCTCTAACCATCTCAAGCTGCGTCTGATTGGTGTAGCAGAGTTGGATGGTTTTCAAACAGCCCAGCTAAATCTCGCTAGATCACAATTCAATTAAAAGGAACTGAAAAGCAACCTAGAACTGAGTTCCAAGTTAAAGTGTAATTAAAATTTAACTGCACTTACTGCCAGTATTTCTTCAATACTATGTTGTTGTTTTTTCAGCTGCTCCTGTTAGGAGCCGCCACAGTGGATCATTGGCACAGGTTTTACGCCGAATGCCCTTTCCTGATGCAACCCTCCCATTTTATCCGGGCTTGTGACTGGCATTGAGTACACTCCCAGTGGCACTGAGTACACTCCCAGTGGCACTGAGTACACTCCCAGTGGCACTGAGTACACTCCCAGTGGCTGGGTTGATTCCCTGCTTGGGATTCGGACCCGGGCCGCTGTAGTGAGAGCACGGGATCCTTAGCCGCTAGACCACCAGGGACCTACTTCTTCAATAGTATAAAGAAATTAAATAAATGAAGAGTGTTAAACAGAGCAGATCAAAAAGGGTGTATTTTAACTCCCTAATGCACATCACAGGTTTAAAAAAAATATTTCAAAGAAGAACATTAAGATAGTGAAGAACTGTTAGGTCCCTTAAAGTTCTGTTTATTAGCTTTTCATTGTGAAAAAAAGGAAAAAGCTTTTTTATTTGATTTTATTTTTCTGTTGTTTTGTTTTTGTTGTCAGAAATTAATTCTCCTTTTTTCCATACAATTATTTTATGAAATAAAATATTGACTCATTTTAAACATTATTAAACATGATTCACCACACATCTTGAAATCAAATATTAATGAAACAAAATAGGAAAAAAAAAAGCTTACTACAGTACATTTCATCATGAAAAGAGCTGACCTGGAAGTACACACAGGCTATTCTACAGGCTATTCTCTGGTTAAGATGTGCACTCTACAACCATATTCTGTTTTCATAAAATATATGATAAAAATGGGATCTACATATGCAGAAATAAAAGGTATTTTTTTGTAAAACAGTTAGTGCTCTATTTTAGCATTACATCAGGCACTAATCTACACAGTAATTGCTGATACATTTCTGGATCTTTCAAGATTTCATTAATTTTAGACCTGAAATAATGGAAAATAACCAAAGGAGAGATACAAGAGCTTTTTGTAATATTTCCTGTTTTGTAACATTTCTTTTAGCCGTCAGATTAGCTACATGCATCTTGGCTGTCCCTAGTCAAGTCCCATATCATTCAAATTCATTAACATTTTTAAAAGTGCTACAGCATTCACAGATCACATATGATCTGTGATCTATTGTCATAGTTTTTAGGTGTCAAATGTGGCTTGATCAGATTTCAAATACATCATGGGTACATTTACACTTGCATTTTTTTTTTTTTTTTTTTTTTTTTAGCTTTGTTGTAAACTGATGGTATAACATGAATTTATATATATATATATATATATATATATATATATATATATATATATATATATATATATATATAATATTAATTCATCTGCAGGCATTTTAAACTTCATTCAATGTTCCCATACTACAGCTGGAAAAGGTCATAACTATTCACCCTGGACTGGGTTCTATGCCATATCAAATATCGACAGTTCTTCAGAAAATTACATCTTATTCTTAGAGAATAGAATGGGTACATTCCCAAACGTGTACTCAAGTTATAAAGCAATTTGTTTCACTTATTATGAGGCAGCCATAAATTAATCTGAAATTGAAAAAATGCTAATAAATTGAAGAGCTATTGGAAGATGGCCCAAACCTGTAAACAACCTGTGAACGACTCAGGAACGCAACATCTATATTTCATTTCTGATTAGGTTCCCACACTCTGTATCAAGATTGCTCTCCACTCTTTCCCCCTTTTCAGGATATTTATAATTGATTTCAATCTGATGCACACAATATTTCTATTTTGAGATCATTTTGGAAACATGATTTTGGATCACTAGCCACTTAACGTTTTTTTTTTTCTGTAAGCCAGGTGATATATTCAATCATAAATATTAATGGTCAGTATGAATTTTGTGCTACAGGTTCCACATATATTCAGTTAGTGTATGCATGAAATAGAGATAAAACAGTGATATTACAAGTATCAGGGTGAAACATGTGCATGCACATACACTTAGGGTCAAATATTTCCAAGCGTATTTCCAAGCACACTTAAAGGCATCTTTGTCAGAAACAGTAATAAGGCACACGATGCAGTTTATCATAGTGTCTGTAACTCAGTGATTATGGTGAATACATACCTTTTTCTTGAAGTGGCCTCTTCAAATAAATTACTGCCTTTTCTTTTATCTGGAAAAGGGATCGAGTGTGAGTGGAGCATACAGTGAAAGTGTCATATTGGCTTAGATGAAATTGAGAGATTGGAATTGCTGACCTGCTCCAATGCTTCAAGATAGCAACTTACCCTAAGACTGAAGAGAAGAGAGCTGTTCACGCACAAGGGTGGCTTTAAAACAGTATTCTTACTGATGTATTGTTAATCCCCAATAGTTTTCTATATGCATTTTCTATCTTCAATTTTTTATTATTTTTTTTTTTCTGTTGGTGCAATATTTGGGAAATATTTGGTCTCATTATTTTGTCTGTAGGAAATGTTTGACCTCAATATTTTGTCTGTACGTATTGTTTGGCCTTATTATTTTCTCATCATTTTGTTTGTAAGATATGTTGTGCCTCATTTTTTTGTCTGTGTTTACAGTTGTATGCAAACATTAGGGCACATATTTTATTGATTTTTGTGAATTTTTGCTTAAGGTAATGCACACACTGACAAGCGTAAAAATAGAAAAACATGATCAGTAATTTTGGCATGTGCAAAAGTTTGTACAGTTCAGTGGTAAAGTCTAAGAATTTAATTAACTCGTTAGGCCTTAATTGGCTTGTTAAGACTATAAAAATCAAAGTGTAAATATGAAATAAAATATACACCGATCAGCCATAACATTAAAACCACTGACATGTGAAGTGAATAACAATGGCACCAGTCAAGGGGTGGGATATATTGGGCAGCAAGTGAACAGTCAGTTCTCAAAGTTGATGTGTTGGAAGCAGGAAAAATGGGCAAGCGTAAGGATCTGAGTGACTTTGACAAGAGTCTTGTGGGGTGTTCCTCACGTTTTGGTGCCATGTACCACAGCACACCATCAGAGGTCTTGTGAAGTCCATGCCCCAATGGGTCAGAGCTGTTTTGTTGGCACAAGGGGGACCTATACAATATTATATATAATAGGCAAGTGGTATTAAAGTTATGGCTGATTGGTGTAACTATCGGTGCTCCCAGCTTACAAGTTCCACTGTCCGAAATGTCATTAAGAAATTGCAGTTAAGGGGACCTGTGGGGGTCAAGAAACAAAATACAAATTCTGGAAGTAGCTTCGCTTCTACAACAACACAAAGATCCAAAACATACCTCAAAATCCACCATGAACTACTTCAAGAAATGCAAGCTGAAGCTTTTGTAATTGCCCTCACAGTTTCCTGACTTCAAGATCATTGAAAATCTGTCAGTAGATAATAAACATGCATACATGCAAAATAGCACAATAATATCTCAGAACTAGAAGGATTCTGCAAGGAAACATGAAAGTGTTTGCAAGCTGTGTATCTGCCAGAGGGGGTGTTACTAAGTACTTACTTCATAGGGTGTTGAAACTTTTGCACTTGCCCCAATTACTTTTTTAAGTTTTTATTTTTAAGTCCACCCAATGCAAAGGAACTGTACACTAATATAAAATCAATATTGTTATAGTTTGCCTTCAGTTTTTGTCTGTAGGTATTGTTTGGCCTGATATTTTTTGTTGTGTGTGTGTGTGTGTGTGTGTGTGTGTGTTGTTTGGCCTCAGTATTTTGTCTGCAGATATTGTTTGGCCTCATAATTTTGTCTGTGTTTTTTGGCCTTTTTTTTAACCTGTAGGCAATGCTACCTCATTATTTTGTCTGTAGGTGTTGGCTGGCCTAAGTATTTTTGTCTGTATGTATTTTTGGCATCATTATTTTGTCTCTCCTTATTATTTGCCTCATTATTTTGACATTAGGTATTGTTTGGTTTCATGATTTTGTCTTTAGTTTTTGTTTGGCCTCATCATTTTTTTTTCTGTAGATATTGTTGTCTTATTATTTTGTCTGTAGATATTGCTTGGTCTTATTATTTTGTCTGTAGATATTGCTTGGTCTTATTATTTTGTCTATAGGTATTGTTTGAACACATCATTCTGTCCTTGGTAAAAAATAGTTTGGCCTCATAATTTTGTCTGTAAATATTTTTGGCCTTATCTTTTCTGTAAGTCTTATTTAACTTCATTATTTTATCTATAGGTTTTGTTCAGCCTTGTTATTTTGTTATTTGTGGGTATTTTTGGTCTCATTAATTTGCTGTAGGAATTGTTTAGTTGTATTATTTTGTCTGTAGGTACTGGCCTCATTATATCGTCAACCTGTCATGTTGGGCCTTGTTCATTTGTCTGTAGGTATTGTTTGGCCTGATTATTTTGTCTGTCTATTGTTTTTTCCATAGGTAATGGTCTGATTTTTTTGTCTGTCTATCTTTTTTCCATAAGTATTTTTATAAGTATTATATAAGCTTTATATATAGTATTCTATAAGTATATTCTTTTAATATCTGCCTTTAAGGTGTCCTTGGGTGTGCAAAATGTTTTGATCAAAGAAAACATTTATTCTTATTCTTATTATTATTATTATTGAGAATATTATCATTAATGCTGAGAAGTGATTGAAAACAAGAAGCTGCATTTTTACAAATAGGCCTTTATGACATTCATTTAGTGAATTCAAACCCTGACATGGCTTGCTTTTTTCCCCACCCCATTTTCCTTGTCCTCATCATTTCCTGAAAGCATCTCTTGTCCTGTCAAGCCTCCATAATACAGTATGAGTGATTTGAGACAAATACCTGGGTGACAAATAAATGTGCTGAAAAACACAAAAAAAGGCATTAATTCAACATGGGTAAGACACATGTCCTTATGACAAAAGAGGGGGACATTTGTCAGTGTGTACCACAGATGGCCCTGCTGGAGTATTTGACAAATTAGCCTCAGCTTGCCTGTAGTGTGTGGCATTGTTAATCTGCAAGCGTTTGGCATGCGATACACACAGCGTTTCCCCCTGCTTTCCTTTTAATGACCTTCAAAACGTCGTCTATTATTCATTGCAAACATCCTGGCAAGTGTTCTGGTGCTAATAACTAATTAAGCTGTAAATGTCTAGCCTTTTTGTGTTTCACTACATTTAATGTGTAAATATTTCGTGTTATATTGATCCCTGCACATTGTAGCATTTTTCTATTTACAGTATTAGTCTTTAAACTTGTATTTTATTATTAATATATACAGTATATGCATAATATACAGTATGACTGGACAATCAAATATGGCAGTTTTCAATACATCTCAGCATCTTTCCATTTTCTAAGAATGTAGCCTATCATCCCAGACATTTTTGGTGGGCGATATTTATGTCTTTAGTTTTGCACTGGAGCTATGAAAAGAATGTTGTTAACAGTAATATAAATCTTATAGCTGCTAATTTAGCACTCTGCAAACTGCATGTCTAAATCATCACACACTACCCCCACAAGACATTGGTGCCTATCCATCAAAGTTGCACATGACTTATGGAACAACAGATTTTAGTCTGGTACACTGGGCTTAACATTTTAACTTTTAATTTTTTAAAAATGCTTTTAATTTTTAATTTTTTTGAAAAAATGATTTATTTGCTGTTCAATCATCAAAATCAATATGTGTATCATCAATAACAATAGGAAATAGAGTAAGTACAGTAGTAAACATATAAATAATAATTTAAAAAATGCAAATTGTTGGGACAGCAACACTTTGGGAGAGCAGGTAATGTTGACACCTCAAGGCTCCAGGGTTCCCGGTTTGATATTGAGCTTAAGTTACTGTCTGTGTGAAGTTTCCCATGTTTTCTCTGTGTCAGTGTGGGTTTCCTCTGCATTCTTTGGTTTCCTCCAACTTTCCACAAACATGCACGTCAGTGAAATGACTATGCTAATTTGTCCAAGTGTGAATGTGTGTGCTATTCAGGGAGTATTTCCGCCTCACGTGCTGTGTTCCTGGATAGGGTCCAGATCCACTTTGTCCCTGACCAGGATAAAGCATTTACTGAAAATAACATAGAAAATAACCATAACTGTGTGCACAGGATCCTTATACTAAAATATAGGTAATGAGGATGTAGTGTCAGCAATTATAAATGTGAGTCATATGTGCAGACATAAATCTTTATTAGCCAGTTAAGTCTTTCAATTGAGGAATAGCTGCATTTGCATACAAGAGGCACTCTGTAGCTACGCTGGGTTGAAGACATGGATGCAGAGCCTTGTGCAAGCAAACCACATACCTGGGTTATTTAAATATGCCATCATCATTAATTTTTTTGTAATTTTTACTTAATTTCATGTCAATTCACTAAAACACAAAAGATGCCCTTTTATATACCACTTCCTGTGTCTACCATTGATCACATGACAGACTAAGCACATATTAACAGTGCAGGTAGAAATTTAGTAGTATTATGTAAACTTAAATTTTATTAATTAAGAATGATCTTTTTGTTTCTCATTATTTAGACTTTTACTTGTTTATTGATTTTTTAATGACCTCAACATGATAAGATTTTACATGTAGACAGTGTCTTTTCTTAGCAGCTCTCCCTTTTGGCTCTAAATAATGAGGTTTTCCCATACTCTCCACCTCTCCACCTACAAGAGTCGTGATTTCCATTTTAGTTTTCCTGTCACTCGTTTCTGCGTTTGTATTTCACTGAGCCACTGAGACGTTGGCTGCTCTTGCCATCGACATCTGTTAGTGCTTGTGATTTGGTCCTGATCCAAATCCATGTCTCTCGGGCCCTCTGTGCTCTTTCATGAGGCATTTGCTCCTGATTTATCGAGAATGAAGGAACAACGTGAGCTTTCTTGCAGCGTAATTGTCCCCAATTTACGCAAAGCATCTCACATTGTAATTACAAAGAAGTAAAGCACCACATAACTGGAGCGCAATGCTTCACTTAGCCTGTATTCATCTGCTTAAATTAAGCTTCTCATCAGCATACCAAGATTAATAAAGGTTGCATGAAATAAAATGATAAATACAATGATTAGTGAGCATAATAAGCATTTAAGGGACAGACTCTTGCCTCAATCCCTTCAAGTCTTTAACCAAAAACTCTGTAATTGACTGTACATACATCATTAATTTCTAATTAGTGTCTAGGTTGTCTCTTTTGCTTTAATGTTAAAAAAGTTAATGACTTAACATCTAGATGTGACACTAAATACGACTTTTTAAAATAGTGCTACTGTTATTTCCATTAAACGTTTTTATATTATAAAGCTTAATTCAGGCACAAAAATCTGATAACTGAGAGATTTTTTTTAATTTCATCATTCACCAAATACTGTTAAATGATGATTCTTAAACAAGACTCCATCCTTATTTGCTAATATTAGTCCAAACTTTGTTTCTATTTGCTGAAACCTGTAGCTTAACACAGTTAAAACAGTGTACCTGTGGAAACATCTGAATCAAATATACAACTTCAAACAATAAAAAAGAGCTATTCAGGCAGATTTAAGTTTCATAACAGCTAACAGCTAAAATGAATATGTCACAGTTTTTAATAGTGGTTTTTGATCATTAATTATGAACTTGACCTGGTGGTGCAGTGGGCATAGGCAGCGTTCCAGGTTTGATTCTAAGCGTGGGTTACTGTTTGTGTAGAGTTTCATATGTTCTTAGCGTGTTCACATGGGTTTCCTCCAGGTTCTCCAGTTTTTTCCCCACTTCCTAAAAGCATGCAGGTTGGTGGATTTGCTATGCTAAATTGTGCCCATAGGTGTAACTGTGTAAATGTGTGTGTGCACGATACCCTGCAACAGCCAAGTGTCCCATCCAGGCCCTGGATCCATCAAAACTCTGACCAGAATAAACCATGAAAAAGCAGGATAAAGAGATGAACTTGCGACCACAGTATTATACGGTTCTGTGACGAGGAGGAGGGAGGGGCCAGACTGTGAGGATTAGTTGTCTAATCAGTGTGAGAGAGTAGTAAAGAAGTGGCTGGAAACACCTGGGGGACAGAGAGAGATGCACGCCTGTTTTATGTTTGTGCTACTTTTGTGGTTTCTGTTATGTTTGAGTTCTGTTTATTATTAAATGTTACGTTGGAGTTGACTTGATTCCCGCCCCCTCCTGGCCCTTACTCTTGAAATTTATTACACTGGTGATGAAACCCAGGAGGGAGGAGGGAGGAGATCTCACCTGGAGCGGTTGCCCTCGTGCTGGAGTCGCTGCCATCAGCCTGAAAAGGGTAGGAGTTGCTGCCGTCCCCCTGAAAAGGGGAGAAGCATCTGCCGTCTGCCTGGGGACGGAGGACCTGCTGCCATCCGCTAGGAGGGGGAAGAGAGAGAGATGCACATGTGTTTTATGTTTGTGATACGTTTGTGGTTTCTGTTGTGTGGCTTAAGGTGTGGAGTTTTGCTCTCAGGTCAAGAACATGCTGAAATTTTGTTTTACTGTTAGAAGGTCCCTTCCAAATGATGTTGAGCACGCCACGAGGCTTCCACCCATACAAGAACTCGAAAGTGGAAAGCCCTGTGGAGGCTTGCGGGAACTCTCACACTGCAAATAACAGGGGCTCTAGCCACTTACCCTAATTTCGGGCATCGTCGTGAACCAACTTATCAGTTTGGGGACACACCTGCCCATGACCCAAGTGCAAGCCCAGATACCGTACTTCCACCCACCCACCCACACACTTCCTTGGGTTCGCTGTGAGTCCTGCCCATCTCAGTGATCTCAGAACAGCCCTCAGGTGCTTCATGTGCCACTGCCACTCATTACTGTAGATAATAATGTCATCTAAATAGGTAGCTGGATAAGCAGCGTCCGGAATGGAGTATTCTGTCCATGAGTGTCTGGAACATCGCGGGGGCCCTGAACAACCCAAAAGGAAGGGTTTCACCCCAAAAAAGGGCATTTTTTCACAAGATATTGGAGTCAAGGGGATCTGCCAATATCCCTTTGTTAAATCTAGTGTTGAATAAAAGAGAGACGTGCCTAACTTTATTAAAGTCCACACAAAAACGGACCTTCCCATCGGCTTTGAGCACCAAAACCACTGGACTGCTCCAGTCATTGTAGGACTCCTCGATTACTCCCATGTCAAGCATAGTCTTGAATTCATCCCGAACCACTTTTTTTGTGTTTGGGCAGACAATAAGGGCAGCTGCATACCACAACCCCTGGGATTGTCTCTATGTGGTGCTCTTTGAGATCAGTGTGACCGGGGAGATGCAAGAAAATGCAAGAAAATTCCACTTGCAATTTAGCAACGTCCGTGATTTGGGACAGAGAATTTGGTTTCCATAAAGGACCGAGGTGAGCTGCTGTTTTTAGGTTTACTCCAGTCCTAGCTCCTCCCTCTCTGGAGCAACCATCGCCAAAGCCACAGCCTCACATCCTGGGAATGAAAGGAGAGATGAGAGGAGGAAGAGGGGAGAAAGAAGGAGTAAGCAGGAGAGTCAGAACAAGAGGGAGAGAGAGGAGAGTGAGGGAAAAGAAATAACTGTTTCCCCAGTCCCCAAACATGCTGTGATCTGGTCCTTGGCCAGCCAGGAAGCGGGTGCCGGACCTCCTGGCGGATGGCTACGGCTCCTCCCCTGTTCAGGTGGATGGCAGCTGCACCACCACCTCCCAGTGGATAGCAGCGGGTCCTCAATCCCCAGGAGGACGGCAGCGACTCCTTCCCTTTTCAGGCCAATGGCAGTGACTCCTCCATCGTCTGTCAACTGCTCCAGCACCACACTTCCTCAGAGCCGCAATCCTCCCGCAGTGGCGAGGGCTCTCCAACATCCCTCCTCCCACCCAGGTTTCGGCACCAATGTAACAACCTTCAAAAATGGGCAAGGAGGAGGCGGGAACCGAGTGAACTCCAACGTGAAGTTTAATAATAAATAGAACTCAAACATAACAGAAACCACAAATGTAGCACAAACATAAAACACACATGCATTTCTCTCTCCCCCCAGGAGTTTCCAGCCACTCGTTTTTTTTATTCTCTCCCACTGATTAGACAACTCAGTGCCAGGCTTGCATCCTCACAGCCTGGCCCCTCCCTCCTCCTCTTCACAGGTTCTATCTGCCATCACGGCATCATGGAAACTGGAGAGACTAGAGGAAACCCACGCAAACATGGAGAGAACATGTAAAACTCCACACAAACAGTAACCTGAACTAGTTAAGTTAGTTAGTTAAGTAGCATAATCCAAAACAATTTTACACACTAGTCTATCTTTTTATTTAATTTTTGTAGATATTGATTTTGTATGTAAATAAATGATAAATATGAACTTGTTTGATTTTTCCATTCAGAAATTTGAACTTTGTTGTTTGTAAGTCTAGCTAGCTAGCTGTCACTTCCCTCTTCAGATAGTAGCTTAGCTGCCTTTTGGTAGACACTGCTAATGTTGACCTGATTTTAGAAAAGTCTTTTGATGCACATGCTTGTGAGGGGAGACTAGGGTCCCTAGAGAACTACTGGTTAGGCCTCACCACTGCAGCCCTGGTTCAATTCCCAGCCAGGGAACCAACTCAAGCCACTGGGGTTGCACACAACAGTGCACTCCCAGTGCCAGTCCCAAGCCCAGATAAAATTGGTTACATCATGAAGGGCATCTGGCATAAAAACTGTGCCAAATCAAATATGTGGACCAATGATCCGCTGTGGCGACCCCTAACAGGTGGAGTCAAAAGAAGAACAACAACTTGTGAGAAGAGACTGAAAATTGAAGAAAAAGGAAGACCAATTACCTAAGACTTTAATCCAAAAGTCAAAAGGGAGCAAAAAAGGTCCTTTCAGCTCTCTTGGTACATTAAAATTGTTTGGCTGTGTTTAATATTTATCTTAGATTATTATGTGGCACATCCACTGTACAAGTTCCTGTTGTGAATGTAATATGTATGTGTAATTCTCATATATAGTATACAGTATACAGTATGTCTCCATAACAGACAGCTATGCTAACCCTATTTTAAAAACCACCAGCCGACACTGGTTGTCACATGTATTTTAAAAAGCACAATCAATTTTAAATTTGAAATTTTAAAGTACACTATATGGCCAAATGTATGTGTACAACTGACCATCACACTCATATGTGCTTTCTGAACATCAAATTCCAGACTTAGTTCCCCATTTTTTGCTGTTATAATAACCTCCACTCTTCTGGGAAGGCTTTCCACTAGATTTTGGAGCATGGCTGTGAGGATTTGCTCATTCAGCCATAAGAGCATTAGTGAGGTCAGGCACTGATGTTAGGCAAGAAGGCCTGGGGTGCAGTCAGTGTTCCAGTTCATCTCAAAGGTGTTCAGTGGGGTCGAGGTCAGGGCTCTATGCAGGCCACTCAAGTTCTTCCAGTCCAACCTTGGCAAACCCTGTCTTTATGGACCTTGCTTTGTGCACAGTAGTGCTGTCATGCTGGAACAGATTTTGGGCCCTTAGTGACAGTGAAGGGAAATTGCTGTAATGCTACAGCTACAGCAAAGACATGAGGAAGGCCCACAGATGGATGCGATGATAAGGTGTCAAACTTTTGACCAAATAGTGTAGCTTGATTAGGAACAACGTCAGATTAAAAAAAAATATATATATATATTATTTTATTTATTTTTTTAATCTGACGTTGAATCTTAGAATATACCTTCAGAAAAATAAAACTTACTGAAAAGCATACTATATTTGATTATAATATGTTCTTAATAAGTTCAAAATGCATTTCTCTGATGAATTTGAGAAACTGCTGATAGAACCTTAAAAATATGAAACAGTTTTTTTTATATTACAGAATAATGGTGTTCTATCTGTATTCGGCTAGTGTGCAAAAATGTACATTCTAATTATCTCAGAATTTCAAGAATAGACGTTTGAAGTAACCTTAAAGTGTAATTCTTGTTGAGCTACAAATGTACTTTAGAGTTTTGACAGCTGGAATGTTTGAAAATTTGATTCCCCAGATCTCAAAATGGCTCTTTACTTAGATCAAACCTTATAATACTAAGGTCACAAACTCTATCACTCTCAGTACAAGTAACTGAAAAAGAATACCACAGTCTCTGAAGAACATCCTTCATCTACAGATTACAAAACTAGTATATTCGGAAAGCCAACATCAGAAACAACTCTCTCTGTGCACTATTTGAGATCCACAATGATACACACTCTATTCTCTTTAAGGATCGTGTAGCTGGTAAAGTGGATGACATGATGTTAAAACACGCATAACACAAAGAGGAGTTGAGAGACGGATATCTAGAATTGTCCTTGAATCAGAATTCAAATCATGTCTCTGCCCAACATGCCTTCTTACGAAAGATTGCATCATTAAACAATCGTGGCTTTTAGACAGGACAAAGCCATTATACAGTTTGGAAAAAGAAAGGAGGCCACATTGGAGAGTTCTTATCTGCCCTTGAATACACTTTGGCCAGGAATTCAAAGTATTCACTTCATTCACCACGAGTGCTTATATTTATAGGTGAGTTGCATTTAAAAATCTGATGCTTACCGCATATCCGTTAAAATGCATCTAATTTTTTTTTCATTAATGTCAGAACAGGACATAGATTTGGACTCAAAACCACATTTAGAATATTCTAAAGTGGAAAGTCTCACCTTTCTATCAACACTAATATCCAATTTGTACTTTAAATATTAGTCAAGATATTTAACAGATATTTAAACATAAGCTGTCATCAAAGTCTGTATTGGAGAAAGTGAAGGTTGGCAAAACATTCTTAGACAACATTCAAAGGCACTAGGGCATCTATTCAGACATAAACCAAAATTAACGCTTTTTTCTGCCAGAAGTGACACTGGCACATTCCTGTATGCTCTACAGATCAGATGCAGGTGAAAATCTACAGATCAGATGCTGGCATGCATATCAACCACAGCTAATTGAATTTAAAGATTCTTTTCTGACTGCTGCAGACATTTTGACAGATGCTATCTGATTACAAACTGAACTGATTGGGTTAATGCACTTGTGTCTCTGGTATGAAGCTATTTAACAACTTTGTCAAAGCATGGCATTCACTGTCTGAGGATCACTGACTTTAACTAGCAAAGTTTTAGACATTTTTAACCTTTAACAGGCACATAATGAAATACGTGTGCAAAAATATGTTAATTCTTACTAATTGGATCACACAAACAAAATTCATTGATCTTTTTCAAATTCATTCTTTAGATTAGGAATTATGGATGTCGACCCGCCGGTTGAGTTGCTGGTTTAAGGTAACAGTAGAAGTGCCTTTTGAGCACAATGGATCAGTAGTATGGTTTTACTTTTATAACTACAAATTTAATGAATTTTGATTGTAAATCACAATCAAATATATTTAGATATTTACTCTCCCACACTCTAGACAGGACGAGACCATGACTATCATCTTTGGCGCCATCCCTTTAAGTGTTAAAGTTGCGCTGGTAAGAAAAAAATACATACCAGGAAGTGGGGGAAAGGAAGTAGTTGGCGTGCTTGTGGAAACTACTACGGTGTGAATGGGAATAAGAGAACAGTAAAAGTGTTTTGCTCGTCTACTAAAGGAAACAGAGCCCAGAGTGGATTATTTTCTGTAGCTTTCATGGACCTGTAGGATGAAGATTCAGGAGCTCTGAACAGTAATGAACTGTTTTTTGTTTTTTTTTCGTTCTTCTCTTTTTGGTTCAGACTCCAGTGCTCCTTGTGTTCTTTACAGATTATTTTGTCCTGTTTTGAGTTTTTGCTGCCTCAGGCCATTCATCCTTAACTTCTTTTCTTCCGCTCTTGGCTTTCTCTTTTGGTGCTGTCCAATTACTCTGTTATTTTACTCATTACATTTTTTTGTTATTATTTTGGGTTGTTCAGGTAAATTGAGTTATGAGAATTAAGTAGAGGTAAATATAAGAACAAAAGTTTGCTTCAAAGAACAAATTAAATGATCTGTGTTGTGGAATTTCCATTGAAATATTGTAAGCTTAGATATAAAATTTTGTTTCACTCTAAATAATTAGTGACTGATTCATTTGCTTTATTGTTTTCTAAAGGACTATGGTTGAGATTTGTTTTGATGTGTAGTGGAGACCTCACAAACTTATTGCGGCAGATGTTGTTTATCCTTTTCAACCAGGGAGTGCTAGGATACCTGGATGGAGAAATTCAAGGAAACCAAACATCCAGTTTTCAAGCCAAAATTCTTTCACTCATTAGTTCCATACCCCCTGATGTACTGATGTACTAAAACACCACATATACACTACTCACCAGGTTCCAATTAAGCAGTGATCCTACCCCCTATTTCCAGGAAAACAAGTCATTGTCAATGCACAGTTGGATGACATGTTGAAAGCCGACTCATTCACCTTGGGCTTCTCCCATCATTCTTGTGCCAAAGAAAGATTGAGGACATAGATTCTGTGTTGACCACTGAAAACTTAATGCCATCACAGTAAATGATGCCTATCCCCTTCCAACTATTTCTGAAATTCTTGAGAGTCTTGCTGGAGCTGCTATCTTCTCTACCATTGACTTGAATAGTGGCTACTGGCAAGTGGTTATGGATCCAGAATGCAAACCCAAGACAGCCTTCATCACTTCATCGGGACTATATCACTTTAATGTTATGCCCTTTGGGCTGAAAAATGCCCAGGTATTTTTCAAATGCTTATGGAGACTGTACTGGGTGAATTATAGGGAAAAATATCTAGATGATATTGTCTATTCTCCCTCGGTGACTCAACACCTGGTTGATCTTCAAAGAGTACTGAATAAACTGCAATGTGCTGGTATGACCATTAATCTGAAGGAGTGCAAATTTTGTCTTAAGGAAGTGAAATTTCTTGGACATGTGGTTAGTGCCAGAGAAGTCATAACTGATCCGGACAAAGTTGATGCCATTCATTCCTATCCTGCACCAAAGAATCTAAAGGAAGTTCAGTGATTTTTGGATTAGCAGGATGGCACCACAGATTTGTCCCTGCATTTTTAAAAATTGCAGAACCCATCAACAACCTGAAGAAAAAGGGCCAGCCCTTTATCTGGACCCCTGAATGCCAGCATGCATTTGAGGAACTTAAGAGGAGCTTGATCTCTCCTCTGGTCCTAGGACATCCAGATCCGCCACTTCCTTTCTTTGTCTATAGAGATGCAAGTGAAACAGGTCTTGGAGCAGTGTTAACCCAAAAGGTCTTGGGTCAGAAGGAGTCTTAGCTTACGCCAGTTGAAACCTAAATGGAGCAGAGAAAAACTACTTAGCCACAGAAAAAGAGTGCCTTGCAGTGGTTTGGGCATTTGAAAAATGGCAGTACTATCTTGAACCCAAGTTATTCTCTGTGATTACTGAATATTCTACTTTACAGTGGGTCATAAATTCCACCAAAACCACTAGTTGTCTTATTATGTGGGCTTTGTGCCTACATAGATTTGACTTCATTGAGGAATACAGAAAAGGGAAACTGAATTTGGTCCCAGATACTCTTTCAAAGGTTACAAGGTTGTGTGTTCTCTGGCAACAGTGATGCAGACTTCCCCTCATTTCCTCTGACGTCATTTGGAAAGAACAACAGAATTACCCAGAAATTGTGAAGTTGTTGAAGATGTGACTGTAAAGGAGGAGTATGTGGTCATTGAAGACAAAGTCTACCACTGAAGTCAGTTATCAGGAAACCAGTTCCATTATCACATTAATGTTCCACGCAACCTTGTCCATCAGATGCTTCAGATAACCCTGTGTTTGACCACATGGGGATATACAAATTATACAACTGACTCTGAAAAACTGACAGTTGCAAGCCTGCTGGTATGATCCAACAATGGGGGTGCCGCCTGACTTTGTCCTTTCTGACAGAGGCTCTCAGTTTGTCTCCGCCTTGTTTAAAGAAGTCTGTGAGAAGTGGGTTGTAACCTCCAAACTCACAACAGCATACCATCCTCACACCAATATGATGGGGCGGGTAAATCGGACCTTAAAATGTATGATTTCTGCCTACGTGGAGGATAATCATAAGAAATGGGACCAGTATTTAAGTGGGACCTAGAATTTAGGCTTTAATGCTTTAAATTCCGCAGTACAAGAGTCTATTGGTGTGACACCTGCTGAGCTCCACATTGGAAGGAAACTGCACAGTCCACTTGATAAACTAGTCCTGTTAAGAAACCTCTTGCTAGAGATGCCTTTGTATGATGTGACTGAACAGTTAAAATGCTTCTAAACGAGGGCTGCAGAAAACAGTAAAAAAGCACGACTAAGGCAGCAAAGAAAATTACAATAAAACAAGAAGAGAGGTCTGTTTCAAGCCAAAATATGGATAAGGAATTTTCCTCAGTCTAGCGCAAAGGACAATTTTAGTCCTAAACTCGCTCCAAAGTGGAAAGGTTCTTATCGTGTTGTGAAGCAGCTACAACCAGTGATCTACCAAGTGGTGTTGGAATCTATAGGAGAGGATGCAAAGACTGTCCATGTGTGTAACTTAAAAGCCTGTTACCCTACAGCAGATGAACTAGACCTTCAAGGCAAAGGCAAAGGGTCTTAGATAGCCTTGAAGAATCCTTAGATGAAGATGAGGAATTTTTTGGATTAACCTATTAAATTTTACAGGTTGCCTTCTCAAGGGGAGAGGAGTGTAGCAGGTCTGTTTGGCGCTATCTCTTTTAGAGTTAAAGTTGCGCTGGTGAGAAAAAAAAAATACAAACCAGGAAGTGGGGGAAAGGAAGTGGTTGGCGTGCTTGTGGGAACTAATACGGTGTGAATGGGAGTAAGAGAATAGTAAAGTGTTTCGCTCATCAACTAAAGGAAACCGAGCCCAGAGTGGATTATTTTCTGTAGTTTTCATGGACCTGTAGGACGACAACTCAGGAGCTCTAAACAGTAATGAACTGGTTTAGGTTTTTTTGTACTTCTCTTGTTGGTTTGGACTCCAGTGCTCCTTGTGTTCTTCACAGATTATTTTGCCCTGTTTTACCTGAGTTTTTGCTGCCTTGGTTAGCCATTCATCTTTCACTCCTTCACTTTTGTTTAACTACTGACAAGTTTGTACACTGTGCACGGCCACCGCTACACCTTTTACATCACTTTCTATGAAAAACAAACAAATACAGCAAAATAAACTATACACAACTATATTACAACTATATTCTACATATTTTAGTAAAAAGTTCAAAAAAGTTTAAGCCGTAATATAAGTTTGTGAGCTTGCCTAGTTTGTCGCTGTTTTTCTTTGTTCATTTTGGGAAATAATCCCTGAGGACTGTGGTTCATGAGTGTGGGTTTCGCTTTTAAGTAAAATCATCTTTTTGCTAATTGCTGTAAAGCAACAATTTATCTTGATAAAACATTATCTATTTAGCGACTAAGTGACTGTACGGTAATACATATTTTAACACAGCTCCTACATAAATACAGGTGCATGACAGTCATCATGCCTGGAATGGAAAGTCAAAAACAGGGTATGTGTTTTATCTTTCCACTAACTTTTGACAATTTAGCTCAATAACTTGAATGATGAATGAGGAGATGATATCAACATCCAGTTTTCATGCAGATTTCAAAAATGGAAAGCACCTCATTGTTGATGTATTATGTAAAATTATTAGTAAAAAAAAAAAAAAAAGTCAGTCTGCTTAATTAGTATATATTTGAAATACACTGATAAATGTGTGTAACCCTGTGGTTGAGCTGCCTGTTAATTAAGCAGACAGACTGTTGTTACTACCATGTTTTTTGAACCAAATCTTTACCCGACATGATCTTTGCAGAATGAAATCCTAGGCAGGATTAGAAAGTAAATAAAAACATTTCCATGTCAGTTTGGTGAAATATTTTTATAGTTTAAAGTTTAGATGTTATATATGCTGTAGGGTGAAAAACCCAATTATGGATAAAAGATTTTTTTTGGTTGTTAGAATTCAACCACTGTGACAACATATGAGTGGCAGTCTGGGTAAATAGAATGGGTTTTCCCAAACTGCCACACATATGTTTGACAATGCATCAGAGGTAGACTGATGTATGTGCCAAGCTTTTTTATTAGAACGTTTTCGTAAATCATGGTCATAAGGCATGCCTATGGTCCAAACCCAGGCACTCAGTTTCAACTGAGGCACCTACAGGATGACCTATATGCTAGGTTTATATATGATAAATTGGTCAATTGACCAATGAATAATGGTAGGAGGTTAAACTGTTATATCAAGGTATACAGTATATTTCAGTTATTGGTGGGTAATATGCTTTACTCTTTTGCAACCTGAACAGCTGGATTTGCATTTCAAGGTTACATTTTTCAAAAACAAATGCTAAAAGCCCTCCTTTATGTCCTGTGCCTTACAGTATATGCCCCACAGGCAAAGAGATCAAATGCTATTTAATGCAGTGATTCAAGAATATCTCATTGAAGAAAAACACTGAATATTTCATGCGCTTCTCTCAAGTGCACTTATTACAGTTGAGTACAAACTGATACAAGTAATCAAATTCACTTACAAACCTTGACAAAGAAAATTAAACGCTTCAAGTGCAGTGACCAAAGAGTGATTCACATCAGAGTTAAGAGCTCTGTTTATTTTCCCAACATCATATCTTTTTTTTTTCCTAACCTGATTAATTTTTGTTTAAGGCTTTGGGGCTTATTTAATTAAAAACAAAACATAATGAAAAAAAAAATTTAATTACTCTCTGATAATGAATCGCAATGTAAATGCCAGTGGGCAGACACTGTCAATGATTGGATGCTAGAAATCTGAAGAGCTTCCACCAATTGATTTTCCTCTCTTTTTGAATTTGGTGCTAGAAGGCTGGACATCTCCATTAATATTTCAGAAGGAAGTAGTCAACAGTGCCTGTTCACAATACATGTACATTACTGGATATTTTTGGCATTCATATTTATGACTACTAATGGCCTATTATTGTTTTATAATCTGTTATCACAAATCATTACAACTGTGCTTAATTCATCTGTCATTGGATCACCGTGTACTTGAAATAATCTGCATCATTAGCATTTTATAGACTCTAATAATACTTTTTGTAGTCTGTCTGATATTATCTTACAGTGTAGATGTCAGAAATGTAATTACAGTGCAACATTAATATTCGGGATTCTATTATAAAATAAAATGGCAAAACATATACCAAAAAAAAAAAAAAAAAAAGACAAAACATGTACCAAACCTCTGTTCAGTTAAATGCTGGCCATTAGGGATGGTATAAGTGAGGTTTCACTTATATCCAAAAAAAAAAAAAAAAAAAAAAAAGGTGAAATAGTGGAATCCACTTCGCTTCAACTCCAATTTAAATGGAATTATCATAACTGAATTATTATAAAAATCCAATCATATACAACACATGAGGAGGGACTTGTTTTGTTGTTAATGGAGTAATTAACTTTTAAACTAAATTTTGGTCAGTTAGCTCTGAGAGCTATGCTTTTCCTCCACTCCAACCCAGTAAGACATAAATGGGCTAGCAGGGCTCATCAATGTGAGATTATTTGCTCTTAGAAAATGTCTTGGATTATTGGTGGATTACTTGGACTTGTCTTGGACCAAACTCAACAGCACCACCAGCAGTCTTCAGAAAAAACACACAGAATGGAGAAGTGATGCTGGGGCTAATTTCTTTCTAGCCCAGAATATAGATTCATGAGTCATCCTCAAGGACATTCATGTCAGGTGATAATACAGAGTGAAAGATTTGATTTTCATTTGGGCTGATATTTTTCAGTTTGCTTTGCTGACACATTTGTAACATCAGCAATGATAGAGAAGGTGCACATTAAATATAGTCTTGGGTGTAATGAACATGAACAAGGTGGATTATTTACTATATCATTCCTTTTTCTGCCTAAAATACCCTTGAACAAGAAAATAAAAAGTCAGTATACTAGGCACACATTGTCTAAACAAAGTACAAATTACATGAAAGGACAGACAACAGAACCATAAGTTTGGTGGGGTTTTTGTTGTTGTCTGTCTGGCTTTGGAAGGAAACACGGCATGAATCCAGTAGGGCATTGCAGGCTTGCAATACTTATTACTTATATATATATATATGTAATTTATAAATGTAGCAGGGTACCAGCCTATAAGTGTGTGTGTGTGTGTGTAATAGTTTGCCCCACATTTTCTTATGCCATCAAAGACATCTCATGATATAATGCATTACTCAACCTGAATCACTTTATTGTCAAGCTATTAATAGATATTACATTTTAGCCCTCCCATCTGATATCACATCTAGCCATCACTGCTCAGCAGAGGCATCCAGGAATATGAGGATTTAAAGTGGCATATAAAAACCATGTTATTGGTCCATTTAGTCCAAATCAGCCCTGGTCTCTTTGATCTGGATCCTAAATGTAAGTCTTATTGTGTCCCAAACTAAGATTTATGTCTTGTTTGCGACTGCAATAGTTGTCTCTCGTCCTCAAAACATGTCTTTAAAAAGGCTTTGTGCCCTCTGGGAAACATCTCTCAACCCAGAACTTAGGTGGCAACTTAGCAATTAGTGATTTAGACAAACAATTTACTAAAGACTATGTTTTACAGTCACCCCAATTTTCCCAGCCCAGTGGTTGCTATTTTTAATGAATCCAGAACACTCCACAGTATTGCTGCTTCATTTCATTTTGTTTTTGTTCATCTCCTTTTGTTTTAGCAGCTACTCACCCATCCACCCATGACTCACCACTATTCAGCTGCTGCTCCTCAAGTGTCTGTAATTTAGTCCTAGCCCCTGGCTGTTTTTAGTTTACATTCTGTAGCTGCTGTGTTGCTGAATTATAACAGTTTACAGCAGATCTGTCAACCTACTGTTTCAAAAGCTGCTGTTAAAAATCCCTTTTGCAATTTAAAACCACACTTTAATATTAGTCACTGCCTCAGATATTCCTCCTATGGCACATGGGTTGTCTCATACTTATTTGTACACAGGGACAATGTAGTATAACATAAAGTGCTGCCCAATGCTAGAGGAAAAAAGACCCACCTAATTGTTATTTTTAATATAATAGTAGCATCAAATCAAATCCTTACTGGCTTATAATTAAATTATCCAAATATCATCACAAGTCCATATGTGATCTTATATTGGAATAAATGTGCTGATGATATCTCTTCAAAAAAATATGAATTTTACCTTTGAAATCCTTTGATTAATAAAGTATGAGAAGTCTTGATTTTTTTATATACTTTAAACACATATTAATTAGATTCCATGACTATTATCATCAAAATGTCTTCAAATATAGTTATAAGAAACTTTTTTCCCCATTATTCCTGAGTGAACTCGTGCAATATAAGCACATTTTACACCAGGCTCAGGAACCATTGAAGTTCAGAAGTGAACATCTTAATATTATATTGAAAACCAGTATAGAATATTTGTACAGAAATGAAAGATCCTGCAGAAATGGAGTTTTGCATACTTGATGTGCACCCTCTTCTCTGTGATGGTGCTCCATCATGTCATTGTTAAGGTTAAGAGGCCATTGTCAGCCAAATTATGGTAAATTAGGATTAATTAGGAACCAAAGTGAGACAAATTAGGGATAATATGGACAAAGTTAGGAGAAATTAGAGACAAAGCTACTTATTAGTCTTGGATTAATAAAAAAGCCTTCAGTTGTATTCTATTTCAAAGCTAAATCTACAATTTGCAAACCTGGTAGGGTTAATGGGAAAAAAAGGGGTTGTCATATTCTTTACTGTGTGTCTGTGTGTGTATACTTCTAACATTAATACATGCCATACATATTTAAACATTTTTTAAACCTTTTATTGCTGCAGACACTATGCTTCTAATGGCACTATCTGTTTCTGTGTCTGTTTAGTGCTCCAAATATCCAAATATCTGTATTCAGATTGAAACCTAAGTGGGCATGTCCTTTTTTGTATTATTATTATTATTATTATTATTATATGAACTCTACCACTGCACCCCCAGAAACACTGTAAAACACTGGGGAAAAAAGAAGGAGAAACACCACCGGTGTCAGCATGATCTGGGATTTCTGGCTCTGACAGTTTCTCAGCCTCAGCTACATTACTCAAGTTAATTAATAATTAATCTGAACTAGAGATGTGTGCAGAACTGTTTTTTAATCCTGCTTATGCAGTTATTTTTTTTTGTTTGTTTGTACCTGCCTGTGATATTTCCTAACTTTATATTGTTCTAACTAATTTATTTGGTTATAGTTCCAAAAATATAAACAAACTAGTAGCCTAATTTAAACCACTGTGACCCTGACCAGGCAGTTACTAAGGATGAGTGAATAAATGCTGTACATTCATGTTAATGATCGTGGCCTTTGTTTGTCCCATAAACTTCATATCTGACCATTGTCTCACACGAAAGTAATCCCCCATGTGTCTTTTTTTGATATAATGCACCTTTTATTGATATCTATCTATCTATCTATCTATCTTTCGAATATTATTTGTTCATTACAAATAATGAATTTGTATTCGATTACATTCATAATGTAGGGTCTGCATATCTGTACAGTAACTGGACAAAGATTTCCAACATATTAAATGTTCCTGTTTATATTGCATATCATCTGCTCTGATCATCAGTTATGTAACCCGCTTTAGGCGTTCTGCTTGTGATATACTGACGTGTCCTAATTGGAATGTCTTTGCAGTGAATTAGAGCCAGTGTCTCCTTGGATTGAGATGCTGCAGCTTGGGTTGTCTGTCAATCCTGATCTATTTGTGAGGTGTGAAATAAAAAAAATGCTGAATTAAAGTGGAAAAAAATGCTCTGGAATACATTCATTTCAGGACAAGGAAGAGTGATCACCTTTGTGTGATTTTGGGCTATTTACTAAAAACATGAGGAGAGCTTGAGAGTAAATATTATTTGACGCATTACATCAATTTTACTACTTTGATGGATTAGATCAATTTTACTTCTGCAAGACTAGCTCATTTTTGTATACTCGTAATCATATGCCATCCTTCATCTCTTCTTTCAACATGCACACACATCCTCCATCAGGAGGATCCCAGAGCACAGGAAAAAAACCTTCAGGTTGCAATTCCCTCAGGAATGTTAACTTTTATCCTTAATGGGATTTTCAGGGATTTTAAAATAAAGTTTACAGCTACAATGCTATGAAATCAAATGAGGTGTCCTGGTTCACTGGGACAGAGCATGGCTAAGTGTTAAAAACTACAGGAGGGTTAATATTGGTTTACTAGCACCTAATTTAATGAGGCGGGCATTGTCTCTTCACAAACACCATGACTGACACCAATACACACACATACACACACACACACACACACAGCCGACTATCCTTTAGCAGAGGACACTGTGGAAGGGCACGACAGCAGGACCATCTGGTATTTATGTAGACTAAGAATAAAACCTCCTCCTCATCATTATTTCTTCACTTCTTACTTCAAGACAGGTTAGTTGGATAAATGCGGGGGATCGTTTAAGACACATGGCTTTTGACGGATGAACGACAAAGGAAAAATGGGGGCTAATACAAGCCAATTTAGGATATAGGAAATAAAGGACCAGTATGTCCTGGATTAGATTGGATTATGGACATTGTTGGGAGCTTAGGGGCCAATATGAGCCAAATTACAGCTATTTAGGGAACATTAGAAGGCAATATGGCTTGAACTAGTCTAAATAGGAAATAGAGTAGAGTATGAGCCAACTTAGGACAATTTACAGGCCAACATGAGTTAAATTAGGAGAAATTATTGGCCAATATGAATTAAGTGAAACAAATTAGGGACCAATATGAGTTAATTTATTGCAGATTTGGTGCTAATATGACCCAGATTACAACAAAGTAAGTGCTAATGTAAGCCAAGTTAGGTGAAGTCAAAGTTCATTACTCAATAATTGTTTTTACACTATAAAATATACATATATATTTTTATGACATTTGTTAAAACTGTGTGAGTTTTAAGGGATAACTTGAGAGGTATACCTGAACTAATATAAAATATTTGTGCTGCTATTGGCCACAGTGTTATATTCTGTTACATATTTAAGCAGGGGCACCAAAATTAAATTAAAATTGTTTTAAGATTGTTTTTATATAAACATGTCAAAAAGTGAATATATATGCAGTATTTGACATGTGCACATGAAATCATCTGGCACGTTGGTCTGCTGTGAGACATATTTGCACTTTTGCAGGTGTTTAACATTCTCACTTGAAGGCAGGGATAAAAGCACAGCCTCATTAAATCTCAAGCAAGGCGTTTAACGCGGACTGTTAATTGGGAGACTTAACACCACTGATTATAAAAACATAAACAGTAGAAAGGAATTTGATCAAGCATCTTTTAAAAAAAATGTCACGGTGCTTGTTAGTTGTCAGAGTTTAAAGGAGTGTTTTAGAAAAAAACGTACATTACATCTTGCTAAACTATACATCCGCTCGTCTGTCTAATTTGTAATTTATATGGATTTGTAATCCATAATATGAAAATGAAAATACAAGCAAGGTCAAAACCAGGAAATATGGAAGCAGGGAACAAGGCTCGGACTTAATATTAAAGGCACAATAAGACTTTTTAAAGAGTAACAGAAACAACAGGGCAGGAAAAAAATAGCTTATCAAGGAGAATCACAGATCAGGTGAACACATTAGGGTAATCAATCCAAGATAAAAACCCAAGGAATAACAAAAAGTACAAGACAATGTAAACAAAAACAGCTGCCATGAACCCGAAACAAAACTTGTCACGCTCAGAACTGTGCCACTCACTGAGTGGGGAATTCCTGACAACTATTAGTTGCTAACATTATCAGCATATTTCACCAAATGTTGTAAAAGACATACCAAAAATTGAACCAGCCATTATTGGTATTATGTACACACAAGGGTATCTCATTTGCATATTACCTACTGCACAGAACTCTGGGAATTCATGAGTGCACTGATAGTGGTAACTTTTAAATCTTAACAGGGTGTTTTACCTAAATGCTATATCACTGCGGTGGTTACCCATGATACACATTCTTACATTTAAATAATTCAAATGATAAAATAAAGCTACCTTATCTATAGGTCATATGTGTTTAATGTCTCTGTGTCAGGTGTTAGTTAAGCATACTGATTGGCATAAAGTACTTTAATATAGTATCAACTGAAAAAATAGTGTAGCATTATTCAATTCTCTTTTTCAGTGATTTCTGTCTCTTGCTAGAATGAATTCTAATAAGAAGTTGTTGTTTTTTTTTTTTTGTAATATCAAACACTAGAACTTAGGATATAGCCTTTCTATACACTAGCTAAGGTGATGAGAAAAAAATCCTTGTCTCACCCTCTGCTTTAATGGATAATCTCACCAGGATACTAAAGAATTTAACCTTCTGCTGCTGTAATCACAAAGACTGTCCTGTGCTCATCCGAGGACTCTTCTTCACAATAAGCGCAAACTGAGAATCCTTTCAACATACTTATTGCTGTTGCTTTTACTCTTCTACACATACAGTATACTGTAATGCCACTATCCTGTGTTACACAGAAGAGGATGGGAGCCCTTTTGAGCCTAGTTCCACTCAAAGTTTCTTCCTCTGGGAACTCTTCCTGTCCATTATCATCTTTGACTTGCTCATTAAGGATCTAAAGCTATATCCAGATTTCTGTAAAGCTGCTTCTCTACAGTGGTTATTATTAAGAGAAACAATATACAAATAAAATTGAAACGAACTGAAAAATGAGAATACTGAGAAAGTAATCAGAAATGGTGTGGATGATTGTTGATGGTGGGTCTGGTGGGCCCAATGACTGTATATATACATGGACAAAATGGTGCCACGGACTCCCATTATGAGGTTTTGAAGCTAAATTTGGTCAAATTGACAGTCGCCATCTTGATTGGGTTTGTGCAATAGGTCATAGAGCCAGAGCATGCATAGTAGACACTACCATTTGGACAGTGGGTCCGTCTCTTGCCTGCCCATACTGGTTGTTCTTCATGCCTGGAGCATGCACTCTGAGGGATATTACCTGAACTTCAGATGGCATATCTTATGCTAGCTCAAAGTGGTAAGTATACCATTGTTAATCATTCGTAAAATTCAAAATTGTAGTTGTATAATTTGCACAAGCATGTTGATTTTTCCATTGTCAGGAAAAGATTTTAGAGCTTTGAGTCACAGCTGACTGATTTGCTAGCTAGCTGACATGATAATGTAATGTACCAACTGAAAATATACTGATAAACAGCACTTCACTGTTCTCCATGGTTTACATTTACCCATCTGAATGGTGAACTGTTTAAAATGGAGTGACTGGTTAGCCTTACCAAACTACTATGAGTGTTAGCTACGGTCATATACAGTCATTAGTAAATTGTTATGAAATTTAGCAAGTGATACGTGAATTGGTTTATGCCATTACTTTATTCACTTATGTTGGTTTGCTAGTTATAATAGCAGAACAACAAGCTAGCTTAGACATCAAAATGAGCAGAATAACTGCAGATATCTCCTCACTGAGGTTCAGTTTACAGCGGAACAAAAACTGGCTTTGCTAGAGAACTTTCGAGAACTTCGGGTGCATCTTAGAAAGTGTGTGTGTGTGTTCAAGAGGCTTTCATGGGCTGTGTTCAAAATGTACTCCATCCAGTGACTAGAGGGCCTCGGAGACACTTGTCTTTACTTTTTTCACTCCTGTTACAACGTCCACCCATATATACAGTCATCGGGTAGGCCTTACACGTACTAAACACTTCCATCATCTCGGTGTGAAGCCACACTTATAGTACACCTATTTCTTACATCCAAACCCAGTCTCATTAGTTAAAATTAGTCGCTTTTTGTACTGCGGATAATGAGTCTGTAAAGCCAAATCTACTCCCTCAGCTCCCTGAGGATGTTTCTGTAATTAGCATTCATCTCCATTGCCATGTTCCTGTTTATATTGGTTCTTGTTATACATACAGAAGCTCTACTTGTGTGTCTCAGACCAAGTGTCATTCTGGAAAATCAGAAAGTGTAATCAATTATAGATCTCCAAAATGAGGACTGAGAGATTGAGAAAACCACCTATGCCATCCCTAATAAGAAATTTAAATGCAGAGTTACAGACTGTTCGTGATGAATTCCCCCTCTCAGTGCACAGCCGAGTTCCAAGCGTGACGACTGCTGCTTTCATGTCATTTTGTTTTGGGTTTACATCATGTGATTTTTGTTTACATTGCCATGCGCTTTTGTTTCTGTTCTAGTCCTGTCTCCGTCCCTGTCCTATCATTGGTGTGTTACCCGATTGTGTCCACCTGTTTTGTGTTAGCCCTTAAATAGTTTCTGCATTTATACCCTGTTGTTGCTGTGTTTCACAGTGAAATTGTAAATGTGCATTTATTCCAAGCCTTAGATCCTGTATTCTGTGTTTCCTCTTTTTGGCCATCATTCGTGTTTTTGTTGTTGATTATGAATTACACTTGTTTTGATTATCCTGCAGCCTGTTACTTTGTATATATTACTATCTATTGTGTTACAATTTATTTTGGTTCTATATACAGCTTTTATCTTATTTAGTATTCTTAAATGAAAATGAAAATGTAAATGCTCAAGTAATTCAGTTTTGTCAAAATTACAAATGTGGAATAAACTGTGGAATAAAATCAAAGAATGTGACATATAACAGCCGCCACTGTTGGGCCCTTGAGCCAGGCCCTTATCCCTCTCTGTGCTGGGGCACTGTATCATGGCTGACCCTGCACTCTGACCTCAACTTCCTAGCAAGCTGGGATATGTGAAGATTTCACTGTACTGTAATGTAGTATATGTAACGAATAAAGCCTTCTTCTTCTAAAACCTTGTGTGGATTTAACCCTACTCACCTTGTCTCTATTGAGAGACATGATTTTTTGAATATGCAAATGTCTATAAATTATTGTTAAGATCACATTGTTCAGGGATTTTTGTACAATTCCCTGATATAACTGTTATTGTGTTATAGTGCAAGCTCTAGCTGAACATTTTTTGTATTTTTTTGTTTTCTGTATTAGATACACCACTAACAGGTAACTTCTCAATCTGTCTCACTAAACAGCTAAACAATCATTAATCTAGAAATAGATCTAAATTAAAAAAAAACCTTTCTATTATTATAGTAGTCTCATGTTGCAGTCAATTAAAGCTCATAACTCAGAATTTCCACTAGAAAAAAAACCAAAAAAAAAACCAAAGAAAACGCCTCCCAGCTTGTAATTCTCTTGGGAGGATGTCCTCAGCCAGGATATGATGTCATGTCAGCATGGCTGCTCACACCATCACCACTAAATAAATTCTCATTTTGCTGCTTTCACTTTTGCTACTTTTTATTTTTTTGAGTTTATAGTAATACTTACTTTAAATCAAATGACACAGATATATTAGTTGGTTAAATCTATAACATTGACAAGCAGAAACATCAATGTGTGTCAATGTTTTTCCCAATTTGTAGGTTGGTGTCAATGTTTTTCCCAATTTGTAGGTTGAACACAAGTTCAAATTACATAATTCCAAATTCTGAGTTCAGTAGAATGCAGCATTAGATAGATAGATAGATAGATAGATAGTTAGACAGATAGCTTTATGATACTTTATGATAAACAAGAGATTACAAGGAAATAGACAATGTAAAGAGAACACAGAAATAGAGTACCCATATGGCAGTAAACTAGAGAAAATAAGAAAAAAACAAAATAAAATAAAATGCTAACTAGCAATAAAAGTAAGTAAAGTGGATTTTGTGCAGGCAATGATCATAAGATGACTATCATTAGAATGTGTTCATGAGAAAAAGAATAAATAATAATAAAAATAGTAAACACAATAAACTATTTGTAATAGCCTATTTGTACTAGTGTGAGGATATGTTTTTCAAAGCACTTTAGTAAGACACACTTGATAAGGGTGTCTGCTAAATAATGTAAAAGTAAGTGTAATGTAAACGTAGCATCAGTGTGTGACCTTGTTATTGGCATTAATTAAGTGTTCATTTAAATCAAAAGTGATCATCATTGAAAGGCAGCAGAATAAATCAACAGCCAGTGCTTTTCCCATGCAACAAACTTTTGAAGTTTGTTAAAGTTTGAAAATTAAACAAGGCCCGTTTGCTCTTGATTTCATTTATATAGATGCAGCATCTGCAGAATCTCTTTATACGCTATGATTGGTAAACCAATAATCTCTGTAAGCACTATTGAAAGCTTAACTTTTATTGCTCTGCATTCCATAACATCTTACATAGCAGACATAAGTTTTAATAATTCAATCAGATGTCTCTTTTCATTGAAATAATATGATTTATACAGCGCCTGTAACATCCTCAGCTATTAAGGGCGAAGTGATTCATGGAGGGGGTTAGCTCTGAGTTCAGTTTGAATTGTTAATCTGATGTGTTCTACTTCATAAGGACTTTTTAGACTTCTGTCTAGACTGCAGCGAGATGAATTTGTTCTTGTGAAGGTTTATTATAGCGTGACCTTTCAGCGGCTTCATGTCCACAAGTTTTCAGGCGCTGAATGAGTGGCTAACACCTGTCTCCTCACATGGGAAATTAGACAATAAATATATTTTCTTCATATTTGTATACTTGTCTGAGCAAAATGTCTGAAAGTAAGGGCACTAAAAGACACCAAAGACTGCCACTTTTTCCTCAGGGCATCTCTAATATGCTTTAAAGTGTATTAGCCATTAGCTAATTAGATAGACACATTAAGACAGAAATAAAGCAGATATCTGTTTTTTTTGTAAAGTAATTAAATTTTTTCCCAGTTGCTTGTACGTTTCTATCTCACATGCACACATATCTTGAAATCTTTACTTCCTTAGCTCATAACTTCACAGACTAATATCCAGGGCAGTGACGTGGTTTTCATAAAATGCCAACTCCCATTGCAGGGTAAATTTGAACTGAGGCATATTTAGCTAATTACGATAATTAGCCGAGTCAGCAGCAGAAGGAAACAGCTGCTCCGGGTAATGTGTGTACAGGGTCTGCGTTAGCAGTGTGGAAAAAAAAAAAAACAAAAAAAACAGCAGACTATATTGCTTTACACAGGCTGCAGTGTGATCTGCTGTGGACAAATAGCATGGGTTATTAGCAAGGCTAGCAGTTTTAGTTTTGAGGGTTAAAGACTTGAGACATTAGCTGTGTGTATTTGTGACTATTTGATGTTTGAGTATACTGTACATAAGTAAGAAAAACAAGTAAATGTAGTACAGTAAAAAAAAAAAAAAAAAAAAAAGGTCGGATAATCAAATATATTTGCAGAGCAATGGTGACGTTTTGCAGTAACATATTCCCATCATGCACCAATGAACATAAGCAGAGAGGTTTGTAGCATAATCAGTTTATTCTAAGAGTTATTATAGTGTAAGTTTAGTTGTAGATTCTTTTCTTAGTAATTTATTAACACATATGAATTTTGTCTTAATTCTACCGTCAATGTGACTTTAAGTTGTCTGTATAAAAAACATGCTAGTGTACTACATCATCAGTATTACTCATTTGTGAGCTTATGCTTGGATTCAATATTTCCCAGATTTTAATCTATTTTTAATGTTCTTAGGTTAAGATAAACATACACTCACCGGCCACTTTAATAGGGACACCTGTACACCTGCCTGCTCATCCATGAACTTATCAGAGAATGGCCAAACTGGTTTGAGCTGACAGGAAGTCTATAGTAACTTAAATAATGGCTCTTTATAACTGTGGCAAGCAGAAAAGCATCTCAGAACACACACCATGCTGAACCTTGCAGCTACAACAGCAGGAGACACGTCAGGTTTCACTCCTGCCAGCCAAGAACAGCAATCTGAGGCTACACTGGGCACAGGCCCATCAAAACTGGGCAGTTGAAGATGGAATTATCATCGCCTGTATCATCATCATCATCTTTAACTGCTTGTGACCACTGTAGTCTCAGATTCCTGTTTTTGGCAGGCAGGAGTGCTTACTAGGTTACTAGGTTTGGCATGATGTGCATTCTGAGATGATTTTCTGCTCACCATGGTTGCAAAGGGTGGTTATTTGAGTTACCATAGACTTCCTGTCAGCTCGAACCAGTCTGATCATTCTCATCAATACAGTGTTTCTTCCTGAAGAATGCTTCTCAGTGGATGTTTTTTTTTTCTCACTAGTTTTTGTAAATTATAAAGACTTTAGAATAAAATAAGTTAAATAAAACGTTGCAATAATTAATCAGAGGAATTCTAAAATCAAAAATAAAGTGACAAAGGGAACAAAGGGACTACTTTCAATTAAATGGGAAATGAAAAATATATGCTTTCAAATGCTTTTTAAAACAATGTACTGAGCTTGACTGCTTAATGCAAACTGGCATGCATCAACAAAAAAGGAGGCCTCTCCAGTTTGTCTGTATTTTATAGAGAGGATTTCAAAAACCGACATTCACAGATCTCAGATCACATGTTAAGGTATAGACAGAAAGACATTCAGTGAGGTTCACAGTTGTTAAGGGATTTAGAGCTTTGAAAACAAGTCAAATAATTTAAACTCTGTCCTGGAAGATACTAGTAACCAGTGCAGCTCTTTTATGTGCTCTTATGTGATTTATTTTACAGTATACAGTTAGGGTCATAAGATTGCATACGCCTTTAAGAATCTGACAGATGTTAATAATAATAAAAAAATAAGAGGGATCATAAAAATTGCATTTTGTTTTTCATTTAGTGCTACCCTTCAGAAGCTACATAAGCTACTTACATGTTTCCCAGAAGATAAAATATTAATAATTTACACCGATAATACACCCCCCCCCCCCCCCCCCCCCCGGCTCTTAATCTATCATGTTGCCTTCTTGAGTATCAATGAATGTTTGCACCTTTTGTAATAGTTGTGTATGAGTCCTTCAGTTGTCCTTCAGTGTGAAATGATGGATCTCAACATCATATAGCCACTGTTAGAAAGGGGTCAAATATGCAGAAGATGCGAGAAAAGCAAAGACTAGGTATTCCTAGTTTGTGACCTACCGAGCCAATATCAGAATGTATTTTTGATAGACTTCAAAGCACTATTGTAAGTCGCTCTGGATAAGGGCGTCTGCCAAATGCCATAAATGTAAATGTAAATGTACAGGACCTGGAGGATTTTTCTGAAGAACAGTGGGCAGTTGCAGAAGACTGCTGGAGACAAACATGGGACTCATGAACAACCATCACAAAACATTAAAACAGTTGTTGATCATCCAGGTAACAACACACAGTATTAAGAATCAAGCGTATGTAAACTTTTGAACTGGTTCATCTGTGTAAATTCAGTTTGTCTTGTGGACTATATGTAAACGTCTGCTATGTGAAATAGCTTATTCAGGGCAATACTAAATAAAAAAACAAAATGCAATTTTTTATGATCCCTCTTTTTTTTTATTATTAACATTTTGTAGATTCTGCAAGGCATGTGTAAACGTATGACCCCAACTTTATCATAGATTTCATAAACCAGTATCTTGCAGCAGTAGAGTCAAATGATTTCCTTATCAAGATACATTTTAATAATTTTTCAGAGTTACATTGCCCTACAAAAATAAATAAATAAAAAATTAAAAATTCTAGCAGATTTCAGTCTCTGATGTGACATGATAGAGACAGTGACAAGATAAGAATTTCTTATCACAAACGAATGCTTTCTTGCTTTTTGTTTCTCCAAGTTTTAATCTCTGTTAGTTTCAACAGACCTTTATAAAGCCATCTAAGTTTTCAAAGAAAGACACTTTCACATTTCTTGAAGACAAGTGCATAGCACATAAATATACAATATAAAATAAGACAGAAATGAGATGGACAAGCACTAAAGAGCTCAACTAAATTGGCCTATAATCATGGACATTGCAAGTACAAGCCTAAAATCAATCTTAAAAAAATTATAGAGTTGATCAGGATTTTTCATTGAAAAGTTCTTTGCTGTAGGACAAGGGCTTATTTTCCCTTTCAGTTAGTGTGAGTGCTACTTTTTTGTGGCAAGTGACTGATGTATTACTTGAAAATACAGCCTGTAAGTTTGATTCATTTTCCCGGCGTGCTCAGCAGTCAGGCCTGAGCGGCTCGGTTTCAAAAGTAAGTAATGGCAGGTTATCAAAATAGGTCTGTGAATGTGCACGGGCAAATTAAAGTCAGATGATTGATAAAAGTAGAAATGAGTTCAACAGTGCTAACTCTTAGAAATGGAAGAAAAATGTTACTGTATGTTCTAAGAAATGCAGGGAAGTGGCATTTGTGTGGATTGAGGCAGTGGATGTAGTATGTAATTTAATGGTTGTCAATTGTCAACGTGTGACCAGCTCCAGAAATGTATTGTTGAAACAAAAAAAATATATATGTGCTTTAATATCACTTATCACAAAGTATCATTTATCACTAGGATCCCAAGTTTCAACCATGAATATACAGTAGTGTCCAAAGTCAGTATCTAGAGTTGAACTTAAACTGACTTTAAAACTGGGGGTCTGGCTATAATTAACAAATAAATAACAAATTAAACAACTCATACAGTACATACCAATGGTAGCAAATGAGAGGACTCATGAATGGAGAATGGTAAGATTTCAAGATTTCAATTTCTTTTGACTAATTAGTGTTCTGATTTGGTTCATACAGTATTGATATACACCTGATATTCAAGGCTATTGGAGGCTTCAGTTAACTAAGCTGACTAGCTAAGAACAATCTCATGTCATAACGTCTTTGTTATATTATGTAGCTAAGAACAATCTCATGTCATAACTTTTTTGTTATATTATGTAGCTAAGAACAATCTCATGTCATAACTTTTTTGTTATATTATATAGCTAAGAACAATCTCATGTCATAACTTTTTTGTTATATTACATAGCTAAGAACAATCTCATGTCATAACTTTTTTGTTATATTACATAGGTAAGAACAATCTCATGTCATAACTTCTTTGTTATATTATGTAGCTAAGAACAATCTCATGTCATAACTTTTTTTGTTATATTATATAGCTAAGAACAATCTCATGTCATAACTTTTTTGTTATATTATGTAGCTAAGAACAATCTCATGTCATAACTTCTTTGTTATATTACATAGCTAAGAACAATCTCATGTCATAACTTCTTTGTTATATTACGTAGCTAAGAACAATCTCATGTCATAACTTTTTTTGTTATATTATATAGCTAAGAACAATCTCATGTCATAACTTTGTTATATTATGTTGCTATTATTTATCACTAAAGTTTAGTCCTACCTTCCTTGTTTCCTATACTGTAAAAACTGATTCTGACTCACTGCAAACTATACTTAATTACCTGTCTAAAATGCATACAATGATAAAGATTTTATGCTTTTTATATGAGATATGAGATATTTCTATGCTCATTGAACATACACTTTAAATAATAATCAAAACTCAGCAAGCTTGTTAAAATCTACTTAATTTTTATAGATTTCAGACTAACTAACTAGCTATCTAAAATATTAGTGAGTCAACTTGATGTGTAGACATGGACTGTGGCATTTCAAATGTGCTTATTCAGATCATTAGCCACATAAAACGATGCATGATGTGCTGGATTTGTAAAACTGATTATCTTATTTCAGTTGGAAAATGGCTGCAAAAAAAAAAAAATTCAATTAAAAACACAGAAATAGGGTAAGCCTGTTATCTAAGCCTGTTATGGTTTCAGCAACTGAGGTTAGTGCTTAAATGATTCTTTAATCTGTGTTTGGTTCGCTTACTCCATTCGAAATGAAATTTCTTGATGATAATAATGCTTTACACTGAAGTGTTTTTGTTCTGTCAGGATTGCATGGCATATGCAAGTCTGATAATTGCGTGCTAATTGCTCTGAAGGTGAATAAATGCAGATCTGGCATTTGAAGTGTGAAAGTGAAGTGTGATTTATTTGAGTGGTAAGTGGCTTCATATTTTAAGAAACTTGAAAGAAAAAAACAAGTCAACAGTTTGCATTGATCTTTCTGTGTTGTAGTTCTGTGTTTCATAGTACATCATTTTGACTTAACTGTCACCTGAATAAATTGCATGGAAATATTTTGAGTTGATGGTTAAATAAATAAATAAATAAATAAAATTGAATGAAATTTATTCAGGTTTACTGTAAATAGCTTAGATATGTCCAATTTCCTTAAAAGAATATAAAGTTAATTCAACTCAGAAAGATCCAAGTAAACCGTTGCCTTAAATTATTAAACTAATTTTAACACCTCATTTTTTATAGCGTACTTAGCAGCCATTTTCTAGCAGTGTCTGATTTCTCAGTAGACAGTTATATTCCTTACATAGTATTCTATGCTATATTCCAAAGTGCACCTTAAATCCAGTGTAAAATTGACGTGCACTATTTCCACTAAGTGGATCCACTATCTCCACTAGTACCCCAATATATAACGATTTCATTCAGCCATCCGTGGTCAGGAACCAAGGGAGTGGGAGGAACGGCATACTCTCTCCTTCCCCTGTCAATCACAGCAACACTAGCCAGTCAAGAGCATCTGTGAGATCATGTATGCAGAAGAGGGTAGATAGCGCTTTCCCCCAAGTGTGTAATGCCGCACCGTCATTCAGCAGTTCAAAAAGATTTGGTTGGCTTCATGGTTTGTAGCTGGTGTGAATTGGCAAGTGACCAAATTGGGGAGAAAATAAGGGGAAAATAAAATAAAAGACAGAAAGAATGAAAGAAATATGTATATATGGCTGGTGTGGCCAGCTGCGTATATATATATAAAAAAAAAATTACCACTACCTAATGAATGTTTTACATGAATGTTTTCCCTCTTCCACATACTGCACATACTGTACATACATAAATACATACATATATGCATACATAACTGGTACAACTGGCATATCTGAATCTTTATGGACTGGTGAAACTAAGATTTTTTGAGTTTTACATATTTAAAACTCATCTTTCCCTCAAAACTGAAACAATTACTTAACTGTCTTACTTTACTATATCTTCTGATGTTACTGTTAGCACATTCAATATTGTTGATGTTCTGATGTTGATGTGTTTTTGTGAAAGCAAGACATTATGATGCATTTCTATATAGTAAATAGTATATAGTCTTTATAGTATATATGTATAATTTAGTGTCTATATGGTAAACAGTGTATTATACACACACACACACACACACACACACATATATATATAGTATATACAGTATGTATAGTTCAGTCTATATAGTAAATAGTGAATGAATATATGAAATACAATTCAATACAATGAATGAGATACAGTTTCAGACAGGCTCTATTTTCTCTACCTCCTTTTATCCTACTTTTCTAGTCATTAGTCCTGTGTATGTTGCTAATTACCAGCCTGTTTGACCCTAGCCTGTTTGTTTGATAATGATTCTCTTCTACTTACAATGCCTGCCAGCGTTTTGACCTCAGCTGTGGACTGTGACTGTGATTTTTGGAAGAATCCTAATACGAAACCCCACCTGCCTTCCTCCCAGTTGTTGCAGATATGATGTTGAACCAAGCAGACGCTGTGTTATGTTAGAGTCATGAGAATAAAGCCCATTTGCCAGATGACGAAAGCCTTTATTACCCGAAGGAGCAGAGTGATAGTGGAACATAAACCCAGCTCCGAACAGAACAGATGGATGCTTGGTGACTGTAAACCCCAAAATGTCTGTGTACACTGTTTTATCAGTGACTTATGAAAGCGATATTTCAAAGCAAGCGGAATGTTAGCTAAATAATATGGTAATGAGGCACAGCCAACTATCTATAAATCAAATTTAAATTGGCAATTGTTTGGGGGAAATACAGCTGGTTTGGAGGTAGACAGGATGCTAAACCTGGATCCAGCAGGATAATGATGCACTAATGTTTTGTTCAGCTTTGCCTGGTCAGCATTTTCAGAAATTTTACAGCAAATCCCTGCAGATTTACACCTGACATGTGGAGTCTCTTCTGAAAACAAATTGTTTTCAGAAATTATCATATAAAATTCTGAATGAAATACCAACAACTGTTTGAAACATATCTCAAGAGTTATCAAAACCTGGATTGTATTTCTTCAATGGTATTTTTCACACATAATCCAAAGGCAAAACAGAGGAATGTACTAAATGAGTCAGTATCATTTGTTAGTTATAAAGAAGCAACAAGAATGATTACGCGCTAACAGTTGGTTTAAATTCATGCAATTTGGAAAAAGCAAAATGACTCTCTTTTTCTGTTCTCTTCAAGTTAAGACAAAAAGATACAGCTTATCATATTCCAAAGTTCTCTGTCTGAAGACATTCCTGCGGTAGAAAACTTACTGACACTGGAGACTCTTTCCATAAATGTTTATTAACATAAATATTTTTTTCTTTGCTAAATAACAGCACACTTAAAATCCATACATTATTGTGCAGATTTAAGAAAAAATATTACACATAGTTTACATAAAAATATTGTGTTTCTCTTCAAAACATGATTTCATTTCTATATTAAACTTAATTTAAACACATTTGTAGTTACAAGATTGAATTATATAGAGTCAGCATGATCAATTCAATAGTATTAATGTAAATTAATTATATTATGTAATGACACTCCTGTTGCAGAACACCAGTGACCTGAGCTTGATCCTCAATTCTAGTGCAAGCGTGGAGTTTGATTTTATTCAGCGTTGTGAAAATACATGACCAAATCACGTTGGATGTACGAAAACAAATTGTGTTAATGTAACCCTTCAATCACGTGGAACCGGTGTATGGATTTGAATTAAGTAAATTCAATGAGGTTTTTTTTCCAGTGTAATATTAGACTATGTAGATTGTCCACAATATAAGTATCTGTAAATGAATTCTTACTATAGAAATGATAACATAGTATAACAAGCACATTTATATAAGCCTTTGATTTGTCTTATAGCTGGAACTACTGTTAGAGCTGCTGTTATAGAAAATCAACACCTTCAACAGCACTGTAGTGCAGATGCACTTATAGCCTGTTACTTAATCGGCTAGTTAGCATTTAGCATATGAAGTGATGCTTTACGTAAATTAACGTCCTCAGGTACATCTGAGAAGTGATTCTAACCAAATATGAACTCTAGCTATATGTTATGGATGACATAAATTTTTATTACACAATTGTTTGAATGTTACTGCTGCATAAACAAGCCATTTCTAAGTTAAAGCTGTTACATACTTATAGTGCATCATGGGAATTCCTGGACCACAGAGAATAGCACTGTATGAAAACTTGGAAATAAAATAATGACTAAGTTTTGTTCAAATGGATTCTAGCATTTGGAACGTTTCATAAAATGGTGGTGAGTGTAAATAGATGTTCTAACACTAACAAGTGACAGGAATTTGAGGATTTTGTAAACAAAAAAGAAATTGGTTCTAGTTTGTGCTACTGTTTGCCTGACTGTACAAACTCATAACACAGAGAATGTAGTAACTCTAGTGGGTTGTTTTATTAAAAATGAACTGTCACTGCTCACAAAGACAAGAAAGGACAAATCTCGATGACATTTGCAGACGGAATTATTATAGATCCTTACATGCCAGGTGTCGGTGGTTGGCATTCTTGTGTGCGCTGCACGGTTCCTCTGCAGTAAACAGACTTCAAAGAGTCAGTTGAAGTGTGTGTAGTGCACACACTCACACTGAGCGCACACACTCGCACACTGCGCACAGCTGGACAATGCTGGGGAAATTACCACCTTCAAAAAAGAACAACTTCACTCCATAATGTCATCTCTCTCTCTCTCTCTCTCTCTCTCTCACACACACACACACACACACTGTTAGTGTTATAACAATGCAGATTGTCTGTGCAGATGATTAAATTTTAGAAATTAAAAAAATAAACTAAAAGAAAAATTTATTTTGACCTTCACTGCTAAGTACAACAGTACAACAACAGTAATAATAATAATAATAATAATAATAATAATAATAATAAATTCCTGGTCATCATTCTTTAGCCTATCCTGGGAACACTGGGCATGATGCGGGAATACATCCTGAATGGAATGCTCATTATTATTATTATTATTATTATTATTATTATTATTTATTGTTGTTGTTGTTATAAATATATGCTCACCTAATTATAAATGGCAAAGTATTTTTCAAACCATAAGTTGCATTGTGCAGTTTAATTTGTCCATAATATCTATACTGTCTCTACAAAAACACTGCAGCACCTTTACAGTTCTAGGCTAGTTTAGTGTTTGTCCTGTTAGTGTTGCTGTAGTTCAATGCTGCATTGTTTTCTGAGCTGTAGCCTCTACTACAGTCCTGATATGCACTAATATACACTTATCACAATTAAAGCTATTAGTAATGACAGAAGAAGAATGACTAAACATCTTGCACTCGACACACTGAACAAGCTCGTAAGCACATTGAATGAATTACATGTACCTTAGTCATAGCTTTCTGGTGAGGATTACACTCATATTTGAAGTGGATGGCCTCTGTCTGCTGTCTTTAAACAAAAAAACAAAAAGCGTTCTTCACAAAAATGAAGAGGTGGCAAAAAGAGAAAGAGAAAAATACATCAAATGAAAATGCTTTTTTAAACACACACAGGTGACAATCTCCCAGCAAACGATTTGAAAACAGGAATGAAAATAACTGTCTTTAAATCCAACCTTATCAAGAAGTCGTTGCCCATGCTTAATGTCAATGTTTAATATTTAAATCTTAGAAATATATGAGGCCAGTAACAGTATCTCAATGACAAATTTGTTCAAATGTGATATAATTAATCTAATGCAAAAAAAAAAAAAAATGCATACACCACTTCACTGTATATGTTGCAGCACCAGCTGTATGACAAACAAAACATTGTATACTGTGGAATTATACAACAGTATACACAGTTAGTTCCAGTCCACTAATTTGATTAGTCTAGCAGCATCCCAAGAGTGCTTATGTTTAGTATTACCTCACTGGGATGTTCCACTGTGTGTATCACTGCACTCGTCTGTGTTTGCAATGTAAAATCCCATTTCATACTTCAAAACATTTACTACAGTAATGTTAATGAAATCATCAGCAAACATGGCAAAAAATACTTTTCAGGAATATAACTTTTGGCTTAAAATATGAAAGCTCATCAGATAAAGATGAAAAGGAAGATGGGACGCCAATTTTACCGAAAGCACGATTAGCAGGAATGTACAAATCAATGTGAGCTAGCTAGCTAGCTAGCCGATGGGCTATAAAATGAGTGTGGCTTCTTCGGGATCTATTTCCACTAGCGGAGCAAAAATAAACAAAACATTTGGCCATATTGTGTCTGAAATGTCACTTACTAGATATTAATTTCTTGTCTATAGAACTGTTGTATAAAAGCAATATTGCACTCCCAATCATGTGGTTATACTGTATATCATACTGAATACTGAATATCATTCATTCTATAGTGTGGAATTATACAACAGTTAGTTCCAGTCCACTAATTTGATTATCATACTGATTGAATGTCACACTGATATTTAGTATAACCAAACTCTTGCTTGTGAGATCTTTCTTAAATATAATCATCTATCATCAATAAAGAGGGATTTATACACTATACACATTCCTTGACTGGCTTATTGTCTATTGAGTCATTTTAATTATAATCAGTATCTCAACATATTACATATTTATAGACTGTATAAGAGAAACAGACAAACCCTTGAGCTTTGAGCTCTGAGAATGTGATGAAGGTCAGGGTTAACAAATCTCTTATGCAGTCTGCAAGGAAACCTTGAGAAATTCATTTCTGCTGAGCCATTTAATTAAAATACAATTTCTACCTATTATAATATTTTATAGATATCTGTAGAATATTCTATGAAGTCATTCATATTGACTATATCATCAAATGCAATGCTGAGAGCCTGGTATAGCTAAAATAAGTTATGTAATTGAATTTTTGGAGCTATTCAATCCTAGTGGGGGCTGGCATAGCTTGTATAGCATTTATTTGTGTATTGACTTTGCATCAGTGTGAAACACTTCAGAGATTTCCTTCTGGAAGTGATATTTAAAATATTGCTGCTGCACATCATTCTAGACATTGCATTTTTATTTTCTTAAACATAAACCACAGCCTGAAACACAATTTATTCATCTACCCAGAGACCATTTAAATTCAGTTCATATCTTCACTGCCCATCACCCCTCCATGCCCCCATAAATACATGGCCACCAATGGGAAATTTTCTATTCGCACTGCTTTAATATTTAATCAAGACAACAGAGTCTCAAATGAAATTAGCAATCGTGCATGCTAGATCATATTGTCAGATCCGCCGCCTCGTCCTGTGTTTCGCTATCAATTACAACTTTGACTTTAAACTAACTCATTTGTGCTGGATTGCCAATTTGATTTGGGGGGCTCACTCACTTGATTTCCCTCTGCCATTAATTTAATTTGGGTGGCCCCCGTTCAGCACATTGTGAGTCACCTGTTTCCCAAAGCTCATCTCAGCACTTTGGATTAACGCTGGTATTCAGAATCCCATCACTTTGTTTCCAGCAAGGAAATCTCTTCAGCCACTATCAGATTTTGGGTGGTCATGGTTTGCACTAATAAAAATCTTTAATTAGCAGTTGCTGTGTAGATAGTTGACCCAACCCAATGCACAGTTTATTCCAATGCAATTCCATTCAAGTAATTACTTGGATTAGATATGAATGAAAATGTAAATTAAGCTATGAATGCTAACACCGTCCCTTACCTAATGTATTTGATCAGCTGTCATGACCAGCAGCCTGAGGGATGCAAGTCAAACAAAACAAGAGAGCTTGGCAATACTCAGAAAACCATAATCAGGAAATAAATCAGGCAATCTGCAAACAGGCACAACCTGGGCAAGACTAAACCAGGCAAAGCAATGCCAGAGTAGATGTGTGCATTGGGACAGGGATCCTGTGGGACCCAACAAAGACGTCACATGAGCAAGTGGTTTTTGCATAGCAGTGGGCAGTCAAAGCTTGTGAGGCAAAAAAAAAGGCCACACTGATTAACATGGGAGCTTACTGGGTGCACAGACAGGATTGCAGCAGCCAGGACGTAGCCAGGAATTAATTTAATTAAGGGATATACAAAATAAAAGCACAACGTGATCTGTAAATTGAGTTAAATTGAGAAGTTCATGCATTTGGGTGGATGGCAGTAGGAGTGGTGATGGCGCAAATTTGTTATATACGGCACAATCTACCAGCAGCCAATCTAGCGACATTTAAGACTGAATTAAGAAGAGAAAAAAGAAAATTTTATGATACCAGATCTACTCTGCTTTTTCTCTATTTCTTCAACGTCCAGTACTTCATCAGCTGTCACCTCGATATCCATATTCTGAGACAGCAGCTAGCCAATAAAATGAGATGAAACAAACTGAGGGACGTGTTTGTTCGATGTCTGGGGTAGATAAATAGGGAGGAATCATAATGATGATGGTATTAAAGGGATAGTACACCCAAAAATGAAAATTCTGTCATTAATTACCCTCACGTCATTCCAAACCTATAAGATGTTCATTAATCTTCGGAACACAAATGAAGATATTTGTAATGAAACCTCAAATATCTTCACTTCCGCATAGATTGCTGACATGCGTTCACGAGAGAACCACGATGCATGCGCATTCACAAGAGAACCTCTCACATATGTGAGAGGAGCAGAGGAAGTTTCTCAAGGTTCTGGCATCCAGGAAGTGCAAAAACAACTTAGAATGTAACGAGCGAAGCTTGCATACAGCATCCCTCTTCCTCTGCTGTAAACAGTGCAGCGCGTCCGGGTCCGGTCGTATCACGAGAATGTCCACTTGTGTGCGTCATGGTTCTCTCGTAAATGCATTCGTATTGCTTCATGAAATTGGGATTAAGCCACCGGAGACACATGGATTACTTTTACGATCGTTTTGGAGCCTGAAAGTTTTGGTTACATGGACTGTCAATGGAGGGACAGAAACCTCCCAAGTTTCATTACAAATATCTTTTTTTTTGTTCTAAAGATGAACAAAAGTCTTATGGGATTGGAATGACATGAGAGTGAGTAATTGATGACAGAATTTTCATTTTTGGGTGAATTATCCCTTTAACCTTTCATGAACATCATTATAGTGCAATTGCTGAGCAAAAATTATTTTTTGACACATACTGTATATAATCAGTTATGTCATACGTATATTTTAACCACCCATGAATAACCATTTGGAACTGTCATAGAATATTTTGGTTCAAACCAGAAAATTCAGACTCTCCCCACATTTTAGAAACATATTTTAATTAACATTAAGATTGCGTAGCTTAACAATATTGTTTGAGGAAGTGTATGAAGATTGGGATGTGTATGTATGGAAAAGTGGAATGTGTATTTATAAAAATATTAAACGTTTAAGTGAAACGTTACTAGTACTAGTAACTAGTACTTCCATTACTAGTTAGCTACAGTAGATTCATGACTCTATTCCATAATTAAAGAAGCAAAAACAAGACACCAAACTTGCATTGGCTGGAATGATTGTTTCATTTCAATTACATTGTTAGAAATATTTTTATATTTTGAGGCTATGGAATTATAAAGGTGTGTAAAATGGTGTGTAAAGTGTGTAAAAAAACCCTTTTTTTTTATATTTCTACATTAAGTGGCAAATAATAACTGTATATATAAACACACACACACACACACACACACACACACACATATATATATATATATATATATATATATATATATATATATATATATATATATATATATATGTGTGTGTGTGTATGTGTGTGTGTAGGTGTGTGTGTGTGTGTTATACAGTGCATATTCAAATTTTATTTCATATGAAGATACGATATTGGCTCTAAATTCTGATGTGTTTTACATGCTGTCCCATGCTGACTTGACCTTGAATTTTTTGAAAGAAATCTTGAATCTTTAATGCCCTTGCTAAGCTAATCGAATACTAAAACACTGTTTCCCCTCAAGGCAAAACTTCTGAGAGCTGCACACTATGTGTAACAGAAATTCTGACATTAATAATGTGTACTGAGAAACAAAAATCTGAAGATTGGATTATAATATGGCCTCTGGATATGATGCAATGAGCTGATTAAGGATATTTTGTATCCTGAGTCTGTCTAAAAGTGATGAGTATGCAAAGTGATGGGTGTTTGTAAATTCTGAAAATGGGGAGAGGGGCCGCACAAATGGCTTGTGAGTGTTTCAATTTGTCAAGCCTGAGTTAAAGCAGAATGATGGATGGAGAGATGGAGTGTGGCATGCGCTGAAATTTTATTACAACCAACATCTCTGAATAAAGACTTTTGGGGCGCTTCCTTTGAATTACCATGCATACTGCAACCTCATCTCCTTTTTAATTCCCTAATGAACACAACTCTGAGGCAAATATTCTATATTTCATTACAAACTTCCACTCCATATGGAAAGGCTTCAATGTATATGCAATGAGAGAACATGATTTGTATATGTGAGACATTAATCTATTACAGGCAATGACTTTACAAAAAAAATTAAAAATTCTTTAAACACATTGAAGTCAGAGAATATTTACATTGTTTTGATACTGAAAAAGAAAATGGAGGAGTGCAGGAGCTGTTAATTATTAAGTAGCAGTCACATCAGTGTAGAAAATGTATCTGTTTCTTCTCACATTTAAGCGCCAGCCTGAAATATATAAAAAATATTTATAGGCTTTAAATTAAACTATTGTCTAAAGCTAGCTTGTTACTAAGTAGGCTAGCAACTAGAGGCTACCATTGGAACACATTAGATAAACATAAATAACTAGCCAGCTAACAATACCATAATAATAAAATATAACATATAATAAATAATAATATACTATAATAAACTATAAATAACTATAAATAATATAGTTAACTGACCAGCTATTTATGCTTAGCTAATGTGCTCCAATGACAGCCCCATGTTGCTAGTTTATTTATTTGCAAGCTAGCTTCAAAAAGGAGTTTCTCAAATTTTTTTAAACATTTAAAATATATTTTTAATTTTTATTTTAACATTTAAGATTGAAATATCTACAAACAACCTAGGAACAAGGTGGTGTCACTGAGGCTAAAAAACAAGTAGCTAGCCAGCGAAAAATACCATGCAATAAGTATTAATATAGTTAGCTGACTAGCAATTTATGCTAGGCAAAGTGCTCTCATAGCAAACCCTTGGTTCTATCTTATTTGCAAGATAGTTTTATAAAACAGTTTCTTAATCTTCTTAATGATTTAAAGTAGGTTTTTACATTTATTTATATCTTACACACTTTGTACAGGTAGGCTAGCAACAAGGGGCTGTCATTGGAGAACATAAACTACAGTATATACAGCAATTAGCAGCTTGTTTGCTAATTGGAAAGACATCAGCATGTTTTTTAGGATCACTGTTTCTGAATGGTTTTCATTCTAATCCTCTTTTTTTGCTGATTGTATTGAGGCATTTGTTACCAGTTACATGATGCAGCTAAAAAGTACATGATGTTGAATAATCACATGTGGTGAATAAAACATGTGGTGAGTGTGTGTGGAAATTTAATAAATAATCACCAAGAGGGGGTGCTGTCTTAAAATACGGATAGATTTAAACAAGGCATTATACTCAAAGGGGTGTCACATTGATGCAGCAGGTAGCGTTGCCACCGCACAGCTCCAGGGTCCCCGGTTCAGTCCTGAGCTTGGGTTACTCTCTGTGTGGTGTTCTTCCTGTGTCTGCGTGGGTTTCCTCCAGGTGCTCCAGTTTTCGCCCAACCCTCTAAAAATGCCCGTGGGTGGATTGGCTACACTGAATTGCTCCTAGGTGTGAATGTGTGTGTGTGTGTCTGTGCATGCGCATGGTGCACTGCAATGGACTGATATCCCATCCAAGCTGTATTCTCATCTCACTCCCAGGGTTCCTCTGGATCCACCTCAAACCTGACCAGGATTAAACACTTACTGAAGAAGAACGAATTAATTATATGCAAGGATTACAGATAGAAGTGGACGATCAAAAATGACCTTTTGCTAACATCTTCCTAATTACATAGCAAACATTGAGACATTTTTGAAGCGTAAATTGTGCACATCATTCCTATGTGCATGTGCTATCCAGGTAGGTTTGCTTTACAGAGAGGCAATCACTGCAATAGTTAGACATTTCCTACATTGCGTAGTTAGAGCACCACCTGTAACTCGCATGATGACCTCAAAGGTCCTTTTTCCCTTACATAGCTAGCTAAACTGAGCTGTTCACTGAATCACATCACTCCAGGATGTATCACAGTCACCTGATTTTTGCTCCACAAGCAAGCAAGCAAGAACCTTCTGTTTTGATCCATTTGAGGCAAATTGTAATTGGTCTAAATTAAGTAAGAAGTGTTATAACTCTTTTCTATTCTCGGAGATTAAATTCACTTTTAAATTAAAATTGATTTCAAAGAGTCTCTCTCTCTCTCTCTCTCTCTCACACACACACACACACACGCACACACAAAATGCTTTAACATCATAGCCTTGTAGCTGTAACACTGCAATTGTATTACCTTTAGAGCAGGATTATATATTCACAATGCTCAGAGCACTCTCTAAACCTCACACATATACTCATATTCCCAATTCAACAAGGTGAAAATTCTCAATGCATATTATTTAGTTATTTCAGTTACGAAAAGAAAATAATGCAGCACATGCCAATCATCCTCCTCAGTCTGACCCAACTATAAATAAAAATGCAGTAATTAATGCCATCGATTCATATCCATGCGGGTTCTGACTTGGAGAATTCAATTACTTTCTATCACATTTTCAAACTCCAACTTATTCTTCCGAGTGCCGTAACTTGGTTAGCTTTGAGGCTCGAGCCAAAACCAGAAGACTTTGTGTGTGATTGATGTGAATGCAGCAGGCGGGCTATTAAAAAAGCGGTGGCTTTCATATCCTCGACAACGGCAATAAAAATATTCAGAGAGCCGCATCCGAGATGACTCTTTTTAAAGAGAGAGTTATTAGGATGTTCAATATACTGTGTAAACAACAGACATCAGCTATGTAGCTGATGACAAATAGATATAATATAAAGGTAAATTTCTGTTGCCCTTCATTATTATGAGAGATCCATGTTAATGGCTGCATTATTAAAACCATAATGGAACTGTAATTATTTAGCTATCAGATGTGATTTAAATTAAATTGCTCTGTAATGATACAGGCTTCAGGGGGAGACATGGGGTCATTATTTAAAATAACATCTCTTCCTGTAATTATAAAGCATTTGAACAACTTCTTCAACAAAGGAACAGATGATGTCCTAAAGTAGAAGAAAAGACAATATCATATAAGGGGAAGCATATATTAAACGTCACAATAAAAAAAATTGCTTCTCTCTTTAATAGTTGGTTTGAGTGATTGTTATTAGATATTTTTTTATGTTAAACTTTAATATAATAATATTCCATGATTTTATGAGGCTTAACAGTAAATACTGTGCATCCTAAAATATTGATGATATAACACTAATCTTTTGCACAGACATAATATACATTAGTCACAGGTTTATTAGGTACACCTATCTAGTACCTAATAAATTAGCAATTCGGTGTAAAAATGCTTCTAGACATCTTCATGAAACTCTCCAGAGAAGACTGTAAATAAGATTTTCCTTTTCAATTTGCAAACTATTTGTTTAGGCTTTTTAAATCTCAATAGCTGATTGCTGCAAATACTTTCAAGCTATTTCCACTACAGTATTTGACATGTAGCAATCGATTTATTTGGTTTGAGGTTGCTAAGACTTGTGCCTTTTGAAGACTAGTGAAAAAGTGTATGGTGAGTGTTCATCAGATGTTAGTAAAATTTGGAAGAGACACTGATTGTGTTACAAAGCAAACACAAATTAAAGGCAAAAACTTCAGGGTGGCTATTTTGTGTTTTTAAATGATATTGGTCAATGGTATAAACTACCATGTGGTTCATGTATTCCTTAAATGTTCTGTAAGAATATAGTGTATAATCTGCAATTTGAGACCGAATGTGTACATACATAGTTCTTCTTTTCCTTCTTCAATTCCAAATGTTTTTTTTTTTATTATTATTATTTATTTTACTAACACTAGCACTGCTTCTTCATCCTACTTCTACTTTTCATCCTCTTACTCTTACAAGTACCAGAGATGTAGTGGGATATTACAAGATTCTTATTATTGAAAGCTTTTATGTAATGTTTTTTAAGTCATGCATAAATTTGTATTTTAACAAGTGTTTAAAACCACACCATCTGTGATTAATTCTCCTGTGATGTGTAGCCATTTGCTAAAAAAAGAGACGTGGCATTTAGCAAAGAAACAAATTATTAAACCAATTAAACGACACGTGGTTGTTTGTCATGCAATCGTAATTAGTAAGCAATGTAGTGAATACAGTTGTATTGATAAGATACAGTGAGAATTTGGTGGTTATTGTATAGTTTGTATACTGTTTGAATGTAGCATGAATCTTATTTCATAGTGTTTATTAGTCGAAACCATGCAGAGGGGAAATTGAAGTCTCTGCGTGTCGTCTGAGTGTGGCTTATGAACTTCATTTCATTCTGTCTATATTCCTCACTGACATTCTGCCAACTTGTTTTTCAGGTTATGAAACCTTACAGATTTTCCGAGTACTTTGTATCATTGCATCTTTGGCTGTTTGTTCTTTTTTCTAAGTCACTCTGTATAAGAGCATCTGCCAGATACTAAATATGAATGTGCTGTAAAAGTGCCCACATTGCTGTTACTTCTTGTTCTTTTTTTAAACCCTCAATGAGGTCAGATGGCATTAAATGCTTCCTGAGCAGTTCATGGCTCAACTGAATATTTTCCTTACCCCAAGTTTAAATGAATAAAACCTCTCTGCCTATCCCATGTATACAGGAGAAATCTAATTAACATGAAAGTCAATATATGAAACACACACACACATATATATATATATATATATATATATATATATATATATATGTGTGTGTGTGTGTGTGTGTTATATGACCCTGACGTGTTCATGGTGTGAAATATATAGACTGGGAATATTGGCTGTAATTCCTAGGAAGGATATATATATATATATTTCTTATGGCATTTTGTAAATATGGCATACATACTGCAAATGCTGTTTATAAAATATCTGCTTCAGCCACCCACTATTTAGAAAAAAAGAGTATTAAACTGGGGAGCTAGAGGAACATCGTAAGGTTCCTCTGTTGTACCTCTGAGAGTGCATTTACGGTACATTGTTTTTACCTTATGAAACAACAATATTTCATTTTTATAGACAGCAGTGTGTCTGTACAATGTCAGAAACCACATAAGCAAGTCTGTTTGAGATCCTGAACAACTCGTCAGTGCTGAACAACTCTTTTGAGCTGAGTTTTTAATGATTTAGACATGGAGGTTGAACAGTGCCAAACTGGTGGCAATAAACTTCTCTACATCAATGTTGTAGCTCCAGTGCAAAACCAAAACAGCTTTAAATACTTCTCAGCTACATCTGGGGTAAGAGTAACATTTTTGCCCAAAATATGGCTTCGCTTTGCTCATTTCCCTCAACAGTTAACCATCATGTGCTGGAAATCTGTGTAAACTGACAGCTGTCGTGAAAACAAGTACAAAGTCATGTTTAAAAACATCATAAATAGCTGCAAAATGAACTCAACCACCAGTGGTGGTGAAAATTGAGATCAAGATGACAATTTTATATGACTTTATTGCAGAAAGTCATAATCAGCTGCCAGCATAACATCACTGGATAAGTGAATCCTCAGTGCATTAACTATATTGTTGTGTTCAGTATTCAGCAATGGCTGCCTAATAGCTGCATCTTTAGATCATATATATATATATATGTCTAATTTATAAATATAACAAATGTAGTGTGTCAATGTGTTATATATGTATATTGTGGAAACAAAGTTTTCAAGTGTGATATGTAAGTGATGTAAGTAATATTAAATGTAGTGTGTTGGTGTAAGTGTAGCATGAAATTATAATGGGTAGATGTGGTTTGGAAAATATAACTAGACAAAAATGTATTAACTGATGAAATAAAGACAGTCCTTTATATATCATATATCGGTATAACAGTCAATTTAATTGCAATTTATTCCACAGTGCTCAAAAGGTGTTGATTAATGTTCTTTAATAGCAGCTCTGACAATAGTGGCTTCAAAACACATGCTAATACTTGTTCTCATAATTCTCATAACGGATGATCAATATTAACAATTGAGATAGAAATACCCTAAAGTCCCTTTGCATGCACAGTGATCCTCCTGAATGCAGATGTGTGTGAAAATAAACGGAGAAAATGACCCGAACATAATCTTTATAATGTAAACATGGTTTATAAAATGCAATGTTTATGATCATTAGAGAAAGTGTCCTGAGCTTATGAAGAACATTTTTGGTATCGCTCCACGTTTAGGAAAGTTTAAAATGAGTGGTGTTGACCTAAATAGGACATGAGCTCAATTGCTACAGGATGAGAATAAAAACCATGACGGTGTTGAGAGCAAATGTTTCAGGTGGGCACTAAAGTCTTGGCACTAATAAGTGGCATCTGTGACTACACCCACCCTGAACTTGGCAAATAAAGCCATTTTCCGAGCATGTTGCCAAGCTATTTTAACTTGCAGCCTGGGTCTAATACCAAGAACTGTCTTTATTTCATCAGTTAATACATTTTTGTCTAATTATATTTTCCAAACCACATCTACCCATTATAATTTCATGCTACAGTTACACCAACACACTACATTTAATATTACTGACATCACTTACATATCACACTTGAAAACTTTGTTTCCACAATAAACACATATAACACATTGACACACTACATTTGTTATATTTATAAATTAGACATATATATATATATATATATATATATATATATATATATATATATATATATATATATATATATATATGCTACATACATAGTATATATATGTATATACTACATTTGCATACACTCACAGTCCACTTTAATACGAACACCTGTACACCTGCTCCTTTAGGCAGTTATCCAATCAGCCAATCATGTCGAAGCAGCACAATGCATAAAATCATGCAGATACAGGTCAAGAACTTCAGTTAACGTTCACATCAAAGGTATGATCACACCTTGAGGTGGATGGGTCACAACAGCAGAAGATCATATCAGGTTCCACTCCTGTCAGCTAAGAGCAAGAATCTGAGGGTATCATGGACTAATTTTCAAAAGTCCAGTTTGAGTGAGCCTGTGCCCATGATAGCATCAAATTCACTCCTGAGAGGAGTGGCACCCAATGTGGTCTTCTGCTGTTGTAGCCCATCCACCTCAAGGTGTGATGTTTTGTGCATGCTGAGATGCTTTTCTGCTCACCACGGTTGTAAAGAGTGATTACATGAGTTACTATATCCTTCCTGGAAGCTTAAACCAACATGGCCATTTTCCTCTGACCTCTCTCATCAGCAAGGTGTTTCCACCCACAGAACTGTCAGTGTTTTTTTGTTTTTTTGCCCCATTCTGTGTAAACTCCAGAGACTGTTGTGTGTGAAAATCCCAGGAGATCCGCAAATTCTGACATACTCAAACCAGCCCATCTGGCACCAACAACTTCACACTATGCTGCATGCTATATACTGCAATTACTCACATTATATTAATTAAACACAATGTAAGCAATTACACTATTGAATGTATGTGTATTCATGAAATTAATATTAATAGAATAAATGAGGTAAAAGGCACAATACCTATAAATGAGCCAGGTTAAACAAGTAATTTGTACATATATTAAGATGGAAGAGAATTTAAGACTTTGTGTTCCTCCTGTTCTCTGGAACTCTAGAGTTTAGGACTTGCTGATTACTCTAGTTTAGATAATAATCATAACTTAATTTTACACTCTACCTTTTTTTAGTCTTAGCCGAGGTGTTTAAAACTGCATTCACACTCTTTGGGTGTCAGTGACTGGTTCGCAGTCGGGGAAACTTGGTGAGAGTTCACACACGCTTCAACACAACAGGGGAGAAAATGGCATGACTCTAATAAGACTCTTTTTTTGTTACTCTTTTTTTCCCTCTCTTACAAATGAGCAGTTCTGAAATGGCTTTGCGCTTTTGTGTTTGCACTTGTCTACACTGTGATGTGAGAAACATCTGAGACAAACAAATCAAAACAAATCATTAAATGAAAAATTAGAGCCACATTGAGCACACACACACACATGTAGTTCACTTATACACTTTGGTTTATATTAGAATGAAAATATAGTAAATATCATGTAAATCAAAAAACAGAAAAGAAAAAGATTACTTTCAACCATATGGTTTAAATGAACCACCATTCGATGATATATGATGCAAGACAATAAAATAAAAGAAATAGCACATACATTTATACACTACATTTATAAGCAGTATATACACACTACACATTGCAATTATTTTAATTTTTCCATCAATAAAAGAATCTTCAGCACTTTTTCACTGTTTGGTTTCTTGGTTATATAACAAGCTGACTTTTATTTGTTTTTGTAACGAAAAGGAATAGGAAAGAAAAAAGATAACTGTTTATAGCTGCTATTAGCGTAAGTAATAACAGGAACTTAATTGCATATGCCATCCTGGCCTTGATGATCTTCCTGTAACTGCACGCCCTATCATTTTTATATCCTTACTGTACAAACTGCTCTGTGTGTGTGTATGTGTGTGTGTGTGTGTGTGTGTGTGTGTGTGTGTGTGTGTGTGTGTCTGTGTGGGTTGGGGGGGTGGGTACTGGGGGGGTTGGGGTGGTAAAGGAGACTTGGAAGACAGGTGACTTTTGACAGTGCTTCATGCTTCTTTTATTTCTCTTCTCTTTCTTTCACCTGCAAGAGGATTTCTGCATGTTGTTTACATATATTACACAAAAGTAAACTACCAAAAACTCTAAGCCACTCGCGAGTTTAAGTTCAAGTTCGAGGTGAGTGTGTGAAAAGACAAAAGACACACAAATAGGTTGGCGATAGTCACACACAGGTGAGAATCATCACGCGTTACCTGCCGGTTCGACCCGCCTCCTCTCCATTCACAGCTGACGCTTGACCGTGTCCCTGCTCCCACACTTACACTCCACACACTCTCCACACTTCACTATCTACTTTTTCATTCTATATTAAATACTACCATATACATGACAGTCATTGTGTGTGTGTGTATGTCAAAAAGGTTTTGCTAGGCACTTATTCCCTCTCCCAACCTGCAGCATTTTTTGTGTTCTTGCTACATGTCTTGTTGTGTCAGGTTTTTCCTTCTCAAGAGGTTTTCCACCAAATAAAGGTCAGGAAAAGCAGGCTTACGAAATGAAATGGACAGATCTTAGCCGTCGGCTCGCCTTTAGTACCACACACACACACGCGCACACACACACACACAAACACACATACATAGAGAAAAATCCTCTAGATTTATTTAGGGAAGAGTGAGCACCGGGCGCGTGTGTGTGTGTGTGTGTGTAACGTGTGATTTCCCATGTTGGTGAGCGTGACCAACCCGAGGCCTGAACACTGCCTCCAGTAAAGATCCAGGACATGAATGTGTGTGTGTGTGTGTGTGTGTGTGTGTGTGTGTAGGAGCATGTGTAGTGGTTAAGGGGTGTTTTCAGAATATAAACAAGGGCATTTGAAATGCTACAAAACTGAAGCTTTTAAATCAGGGTTAATCGGCAATTAACTTGAGCGTAGTTTAAAACTACTATACATTTTATAGAATGCTAGTATCTTTATTTTTATAGCACATTTCATACAGATAATTCAGCTCAAAGTGCTTCAGAGGGGGATAAGAATACAATCACAGTGTACTGGTTTAAAAAATGACATAATAATTAGCAAAAAAAAGTATGAAATTTAAAAAAAGAACTGAATAGTGATTAAAAAGTAGTAAATAAGAATTTGCAAGAAAAATAAAGAAATCTTGTAACAATAATTAAAAGGTAGGAATAAACAAGCAAAACTGGAAGACACTAAATTAATAGCTAATAGCAATAAATAAATTTCACTTCATGAGCTGCAACGTCTCTCCTGTGCTTAATCTATGTAGCCTACTGTTTTTTTGTTTTGTTTTGTTTGTTTTTTTGGTGCTGGAGTAATGAATTATGGATGTTGGCATTCAATCCTCAGACATAACTATGTATGTGTCTATTCAGAAGTTTTGCGAAAGTGCCACAATTAGGGTGGACTTTAAACAATCTGACAGCTTGATGTGACCATAATATGTTATGCTGAAATTTATGTTTCGGACTTTAAATACACTAAAAAAACTATGGAATGCCATTTGAGACCAATATTAAATACATAAATATAAATAACATAACCTAACATAACCTAACATAAGTATCCCGTTAATTTTTTAACTGACTGAAAGATATAACATCTAAATCTAAGACTTTGCTTATCTTGAGTTATGAATAAACTTAAAGTAAGTCATAAGCAGATGAATGCTCAGTCATCTTATCCTTCATACCATCAACATGCATTCTTTACAGGGAAGTGAACTAACAAAACCATTGGCATTAACAAATGAACAGACATTGAATTAACAAAAACATTGGCATTCCTATTAAATGTGTGATAAAATAGCATACATCCCACACACACGTTACGAATTCATGACATCATTTTGGTATATATTCACAAGTAATTGTCAAAGCACGATCTAAAAAAATAAAAAATAAAATAAAAAGTCTTATTGTTAGATTAAGTAAAATGTTCAGTGATTACAGTTAGGACTAGTCATGCAGATATCCTTTTAGATGTTTATTTAAATGCTTGGCATCTTCTCATTCATATATCATCATATTAACAGTTTTCATTTTTAAATTGTCTCTTGCCTTTTTATTTATTTATTTATTTACTTACTTACTTACTTACTTACTTATTACATTGTATTACATTTGACAGAAAATTAAAAACACTATTTCCTTCTTCAGTCCATATTTTCAGGCAAGTTAAATTAAAGGCAAGTGTTCGCATTTAAAGTTGGAGGTCCAGAACCTTTTGAAAAACCCAGTGTCGGATGCCTCTATTCCAGAAAAATCTGGCAACCTCGAAAGTGTGAGCAAAACCTGTCTTTGAATATGAGTAACTTTCCTTGCATAATTAACTTTCTGACTGAAGTCGCCAACTCTGAACCGCCCTGAACTTGCACACTATATTTACAAATAATCTGACACACAGATATCAGAAAACACATTGCAGGCTTCTTACAGTTTGATTTGGAAACATTATCTTCATGGAAAATTGCAGTCACTGCATGCTACAATGCTGCAGTTTTACTGCAATTCATCATAGCTAGCTTTAATGAGTTATCTTGCTGGCTTTACAATCTGCCTCCTTAAAGTAAAATGTGTGTATTATGTCTTTACCTACATACAGTGTATCAAGTCAAGGGTCACTGTGAGGGCTTTTTAGATGTGGAAATGATTTGTACCGCTCTGGATGTGAGCAGTAGCCAGCAACAATTTCTCCTCCATTTTGTTCTGTGTGAATGACAGACCATCTTCTATTGCCAGACGCATAGCTGTGTCAAAGTGTATTATGTCAAAAGTTCAGATTTGATAAACTCTTGAGCTTTCACGGATTTCCATACTTTAGGACCTGCTTCACTGTTTGTTTGTGTTTTTTCTTTTTCAAATAAACACTTTTGATGGATGATAAAATATCCTAATCATCTTATACTTCCCCTGATAGTAGCCTACTTAATAAAATAAATAAATGGGTATCAATTAACATAATAATAGACACAGACAGAAAGTAAGCACATCAGTCACAACATCTTAAACGGATTTGGTCAAACCCTGGAGAAAATATATTAGATTGAAGTGAACATATAATAATAATAATAATAATAATAATAATAATAATAAAGTCTTTAAATACAATAAATACTTGTTTATTGTTATTTTATATATTTATCATAAATGTACAGAAGTTGCAATAATAATTATTTTATAGCAAACTTCATACAAAGAAGTGATGCTTCACAAAAATATATATAATATCTATAAAAATAACAGTGCACTGATTATAATAATGATATAAGAATTAGTCAAATCACTTAAAATCACTTTAACACTCGATGTCATCTATGCTGACATACTACATTTTCATAGATTATTCACACATACCTACAGTATATCGCATTTATTGTATTTATTATACTTTGACAAGCCACTCCACAGTGATCCCAGCGAAGAGACTGTGTTCAGGTCATGCACGTTGAATTTGTTATACAAGATTTGCTCAAGTAGTCATTCCTTAATTTCTAACCACCGCTTTAATGCTTGTTTAGCACACATTTTCCCTGTAATTAACACCTCCTCCCACTCACTTCCTTATTCAATTTGCAATGACAGGCTGCTGTAGCTGTTGTTTTTAATTGCCCCCATGGTGCTGCTTTACCAAAGTTAATTGCATTCTGTGTGCACTGTGATGCTGTAGCAATATCCCCAAGCGTGGCCAAGCTTAGAAGAGCAAGAGGAACAACAATGCAACATCACCATGTATGAGTGTGCTTCTCCTGTTCGTATGATTAATATGGTTTAAAATTCTTTCCACTTTGAGCGTTTATATCCCTCAGTAGGAAACAGGAATATTAAGATCACAGCTAGATTACACTGAATATTATTATACACATTTACATACACTTACCCGAGGACCACAATGGAAATAAGCCGATGGCTTTTTTGTGGATTTTATCCTCGACAGTTTTGAAATGAGTATGAATTAGTCTTTTTGGACTTTTTTGTATTATGTTTTAAATTTTGTCAAATAAAACAAACAAACGAACACTTCACCATATATTTACACATTAGACTACCATGTGAAATTCATCACAGGTGCTTGATGACTATGCTTTGTCTTGCAGCTACTCTAGGGCAGTATTTCTTTCTCTATATTGGAAGATGTGTGTTATCAGTTGGGAGTTGGAGTTGTCTCATGTGCTGTCTCCAAAACTGGTTTCAGGCCTCTGCTCTTCTTGACAAGCTGCAAGCTGAGGCAGTTTTCAAAACCCACGAGGATGAGCTTCGTCCACATCCATTCAATGTGCCTGTGTTATGTTTGGCTGTCTGTGAGAGGTGCTAATACCTGATTGCATTTACCATTGTGGGAGACCAGATGTCATGATACACATACATACAACTTACATAATAGAAGTATATTTCATATTTACACATACACTCTACATTGGGACACCTGTACTCCTGATTCATGCAATTATCCAATCAGACAAACGTGTTAGCAGCTCAATGCATAAAATCATACAGACACAGGACTTCAGTGAATGTTCCCATCATACCATAATAGGGAAAAGTGTGATCTCAGAGACTTTGACCATGGCATGGTTGCTGGTGCCAGATGGGCTGGTTTCCTGGAGTATTTTAGAAAGCTCTGCTGATCTCTTGGGATTTCACACTCTAGAGTTTAGACCAAATGGTGCGAAAATAGGGGAAAAAAACAACATCCAGTGATCAGCAGGCAGTTCTGCAGGTACGCTGTTGATGAGAGAGGTCAGAGGAGAATGGCCAGACTAATTCAAGCTGACAAGAAGGCTACAGTAACTCAAATAATTACTCTATACAACCATGGTGAGCAGAAAAGCATCTCAGAGTGCAAAACACGCTATATTTACATGCTACATTTAGATTTTACATATGCACACTATATACAAAATATTGAAATGTTCTGAACACTGAATATACTTTCCATGATTCACAACCTTTTCTATAATATATTTAGAATAGATCCTAAAAAAAAATGGAAACAAAAGTTATGAATAGATGATGTTTCTCAGTGTTACTGTTTGGCAGTTATCCTAATGTCTCTGTATGCTTCTGGATGGAAAAGATAAGCATTTATTTATTTATTTATTTATTTGTTTGTTTGTTTGTTTGTTTGTTTGTTTATTTATTTAGCCTAATTCAGATGTGATAACAGAATTAAATTAGTAACATCAACGTGAAAATTTTAAAATACACTCAATCTTTGCTTATCACAGTGAGCTAAGAAAACTATACTTATCCAGAATCAAATAAAAAGAGACATTCCATTACAGACGTATTCTGTAATACGTGCTCAATACCTACTCAAGTATATATGTTCTTAACATTCAATTAGACAATCTGAAATCCATTCTACTGAGTGCACACCTTCGTCAAAAAGAAATTATTGAACGCTCCCTGCATTAACGTTAAACCAGCACCAAAACCAATCGAGTGCATAGCCCCATTAAAGTGAAATTATACTGTTAATCATCTGAAAGCTGCAGAACAAAATTAGAACAAAAACAGAACAAACCAAAACTGCAAAAGTCTGTCATGGTACAGAAATACTTACTGCTGTTTTCTAGTGTGCAATGCAGATGAGAACATTGAGGAATGGTGATATTTAAATAGAAAAACAAAAACAAAATGTGTTTATTATTATTATTATTATTATTATTATTATTATTTTCAAATTAGTGAAGTAGTTTTCTATAAGGATTTTTCCTTTCCTGATTCATTACAGCCCAACTGTACATTTAGACTGCATTTACGTACTAGACTTACTAGATGATAAATTTACATAATTGATTATCATAAGTAGTCTTAGTGATAAATAACAGGTCATCTTTAAGACACTGGTAAAGATCTCTAACAATGTGTGTTTAACTTTTTGGCTTGTGAATAAAATATCACTTCATACATGTTGATTTTTTTCAGGTCTCATATTTGGTCCCCACACTCAAACTGCACTTATACACTTCTCTTACATTACACATTACATTTCCACCCTACACTTGCACACCTCATGTAAATACAAAACCAGAAAACTGTTATTGTAATAAAGCACAACCATTTAAATCGTCAACATACACACTTCATACATTTACACACTCCATTAGCCCACAAGAGAGAATGTGAAGCCATCACAGTATTGCAATAATGCACAATCAGATTACAAGGAACATCCCTACCACACACACACACACACACACACACACACCCCATAAATTGCTAGATTAAGAAATGAAGCTTCACAGATGCTGAGTGTTTTCACTCAGTGATGTTAGGAGGAAACAACTTGACTGGAACTCTCCATGATTAATAAACATTTGTGATGGAGATGTGTGTGCCGGATCGATGAATCACTAAAGCTTCAGCTGCCACTTTCATATTCCAACTGAAAGAAGACAAATTACAGGTGATGTTATGTTCCCTACGCTGGAGGCTTTCCAAAGTGCATACTTAGTTGACAACCATAAATGGAGGCAGACCGAATTTTTAGAAGATTTTTAGTCACTGTTAATTGTGACACAGTGAGACAGCTAGCAATTTTTCAGCAGATACTTGACTTTTAGATGGCTTTGAAATATGTAATATCTCTGGAACTCTGCAGTTGACACTGTTTTTGAAAGGAAAAATAAAAAAAAAATCATTAGATAGATAAATAAACCTCATATATATGTAGGCAATCCCTGTATTCTTTGTACAGTGATGAGGGAAAGGTGCAACACATTGGCCCACACACAAACCAGCTGGGATTTTGAGTGAACATTGAATATCAGAGATTAAAATGTGTAGTGAAAAATGGTACCATTTAACATAAATTAATATTCCATAATGACAATATTGGCCACTAGATCATTATATCAACCAATAAAATTCCAACAATGTGTCACATGATCAGCATTGTTTGGTTAAATATACAGTAACACACTTTGGGTGACATGGTGAGAAGCTACATTTTTGACTGAAATAGAGACAGTAGAGCGACATAGAGAGCGACATTGGGTCACAAGGAAGAAGGTTTTGGACCATCCATATACTGTATATATATATATATATATATATATATATATACATATATATATATATATATATATATATATATATATATATACACACACACAGTACTGTGCAAAAGTCTTAGGCACATGCAAAGAAATGCTGTTAGAGCAAAGATGCCTTCAAAAATAATGAAACTAAATGTTTCTACATTAAAAAACTACTATAAAGAGCAGTAAACAGTAATAAATGAAACAAAGTCAATATCTGGTGTGATGAACCTTTGCTTTAAAAAAAAAGTAGTAGTCTCAGGTACAATTTGTGCAGTTTTATAAGGAAATGAGCTGTAAGTGTTACTTACTTCTTGCAGAAGCAGCCACAGTTCTTCTGGAGACTTTTACTGTCACACTTGCTTCTTATTTTTGCAGCAAAACCCAGCAGCCTTCATTATGATTTTTCGTCTGAAAAGTGTCTCTTATGTAATATGCTGCTTTCTTTACTGACATTCAAACATTATTCTGTAACATTTAATTTTGTGCTGGAAAACTAATGTTTGGAAATCTAAAATGTTTTTGTACAGAATCAATAATGTAGAAGTCGTAAAATAAAAATCAATAACAAAGTTTGCACTGAAAAAAAAAAAGGGTGCCTAAGACTTTTGCACAGTACTGTATATGCACAAGAAGCATAAAGCGATGACACTATCTATATATCTATATATCTATATATCTACTATAACAGTATCTATATCTGTATTCAGATTTAAACCTGAAGTGGGTGGATGAATGAAGGATGAATGAATGAACGCTGCGTGTTCTTGTTAATGAATGTTATATTTGTCTTGTGAGCTTCATATCTGAGTGCTTGCTCACGCCCACACGAAATGAAAAATAATCCCGACAATAACAATGCACACCACTAGTCTCAACTAGATGCTCTGTTAACCTTTTTGGCAAGCTCCTATTCGTATATCTATTTGTATCTCTTAAGAACGCATTATCTGTTTGCCTGTTCGTTCTGAATAATGTATTTGTGTTTGGTTACATCCCTAATACACCCCATTTCTACAGTATATTTATAGTGTTTGGATTACAAGTTTCAAGCAACCAGTGATGCAGTGTTGCTCTAATTATGAATTATGAATCATATGACATTTCAATGAAATGTCTTATCTGATTGTTAAACATGCTTTACTTTGTTGTTAAACTTCCTAAAAAAACCCTCATATTGTATTTCAAAATTATGATTTCTGTTGGATAATATATTATGGATACAAAATACATGCATTCAATTTAAGAGATAAAAATCATTTTTTTGCATTCTCATGCTAAAGAATGCACGACAGTCAAGACCATTTTGTCTTTTTTAACATACCATCACTGCTGTCGTTAGATGCGAAATCGTTTATCATAATAATGTGTGGGGTGCACGGGAGGAGCATATTAGCTGAGATATTTTTCAAGATTACGTGCCCCTTCTGTGCAACCTTCAGATTTGTCAGCAGAAGAGCAGATATGGGTATATCAATAATCCATGGCATTGTGTATTTCCCAACTGATACTATTATAAAGCTCGGGATGACAGCCTGCCTCAACTCCATCATCTCGTCCGCCGGGAGCAGAATCTCATAAAGCGCTCTCAACATAGACATCTCATATAAAGGGTAATAACTCCAGCCAGTTAATACCACAGAATTAGCTGAAAGTAGAGCAGCAAAGGCGAACAAAATGGGAATGGAGGGGTTTAGAGTGAGAGAAGACCCTGTAGGTTGCTAAAGAGAAGGAGGACTGTGACAAATAATGGGGTGAGTGGATAACTTGAAAGATTGCCTGCATCCCAGCAAGTTTTCTTTGCTCTTCCTGGGAAGGAATATAAAAATCACTAATATAAAAAGGATAAACTATGAATGATTTGGTGTGACGATGAAAGAATGGAGACTAAGTGTATATGTAAGGAATAAAACATAATGGGGCATGCTGTTATAAGATAATAATCAATGATGGGGTGGTGTGATGCTGCCCAACTCATCAAGGTTGATTATTCTCATATAACAGCACATCTCAGCATGTCCCTCTTATACCATCGCAGTTTGCCAACATTTTTTTTTTATTTGTTAAAGAATAACATGGTGTACTTTTTATCCATTTATAGTTACATTTAATGTTGTGGAATATCCACAATACAAGCTATTTCCTGTTATCTCTTTCATAACAGTTATTAACAGTTAATCCTTTACATTCTTTTGAAACTAATATGACAGAAAAAATGCAGCATTTTTGTGGCATCATGTGTACACTGAGCTGCCAGTTTAGTTAGGAACACACACCTTGTACCCATAAAACTTGCAACTCAGTAATTGAGAGGCTATAAGACTGATAGCCTAATGGGAATAAATACCTAAATCAGGATAAAGTAGACCACTTAGGGTTAATCTGAATTCAATTTCTATCCAATTGAAAGATGTAGATATTATGCTTAATCGGTTCATTAGAAGAATAATTGGCGTGTGAACTTTTGAACCTAATTAATTTCACAATCAGATATCTGCATAGAAAAGAAAAGCAAAGAGAAGTGGGAAAAAAAAATCACAGATGATTCTGTAAAAAGTGGCAGACAGGTCACGTTCAAATCTTCAAATCTGTTCAAATCTGTCTGTCTATGCTCCATATCCTTGCACATGCTCGCAAATACAATATCATTTAAGCTCTGATATGAGAAAAAGTTGTATGAAGGTGACAGCTAGATAATGCTGGCTATGCAAAGCACAACAATGTACCCTGTAGCCTGTAGTTCAGCCTATTGAGATTTCTGTAGTAAAAATGTGGACATGATTCTCAATTTTAAAAGCAATGATGATGGAAAAAAGTGCACAGTATACAGTATGTATGCATTCAATGAAAAACAATATTATTATTTTTTTGTTGTTGTTGTTGTTGCTATTATTACTGTTTTTATTTAGTTAGTTAATTAGTTAGTTAGTTATTTTTACACATCTGCATTATTATAAAATGCCACACAGTTACAAATGGATGTCAGTCATTGATCTAGTGATACTGGCTACTAAAACATGGAAAACACAGACTAGTCATGGTTGATTTTAAGCCTTTGGGCATCTAACATTTCAAAGCAGAATGATGCGAGATATGAATGTTTCTTCTAATTCCTGAATAGACTACAACAACAGCCAAAAGGAATAATTTCAGTTTCTCGTAAAATTTCTTTGCGACGGTATTTGTGCACACCATCCCAGACCACATATTTTTTTCATGACCAGTTAATGACAAGTTTTTTGACGACCATTAATTGTTAGAATGAATGATAATCATAATAGCTCTTCTGCTTTTTTCCATCAAGAGAGCACTGATTTGAACTTACAGTTTATTCCAGAATTGTCTCTAAGCCATGTAAATCAATTCCTATTTCTGTTGTCATTTTAACACAAACAATAACCATTACATTATGTGTTAATTAATGTGAACACACATTACAGTAGTCAGGGAACAGTGAGCTTCAACAACTTTTCGTTATCTTTGTATTCTCCCTCAGTTTGTCAGGATTTAATTTGCAATGCCAGGTGGCTGCAGTTATCATGCCATAACCAGCAGAGGCCGAATGACAAAGCCCCCCCAGTAGAGACATTCACTGTTTGCATTTCTGGGGACAATAAAGAAGACCATCTGCTCCTGTCGTTTGCGCTTTATTGTTAACTGTCTCTCCTCTGCTTTGAATTCATGCTAGTATCCTGGCAGCATGATGTGATGCGATGGAAGATGGCGGGATTGGGAGATGGAGTTGGAGAAGGGATATCGCTCACCACAATCTTTTAATTGCAATTTTTTTGTTTGACAAATTTTCCTAACTGATTACACAAACACTGAGTAGTAATTTACTCAGACTTAGTAGTTTACGCAGAGGTCTGGCCATCACTGTAGTGGATTGCAGGTCCAAGGAATGTGATTAAACAAAAACCAGTGTCTTGTGAATAAAAACATCACAAAATGTTATTGATGTGTAACTTTCTGAATGGTTAAGGTTAGGGTGAGGGACAGGGATAGTGCATGAAGCTTTAGTTACTTTAGTCATTTTCATGCTACTAAAGAAATCATATGTGTATTCAATATATCTGAAGATCTCAAGATATATGTAAGAGGGCATTTGCCACTTTAGGGCAGCAGATCATTGTGGATTTTGCCAATGACTAGAGCTCTGCAGCTTTGACTTCATTGACTATACAGTACAGTAGTTTCCATTTATGTGTACAATTACTCAATGTAGCCAATCTGTTGCTCTGCACTTTTTTGTCAACTGACCAGATATTATTTGGGTGATAAACCAGTCTCAGCACAGAAGTGACATTCACATGGTAGTGTGTGTCCCAGTGACATACTATAAGTGTATCAGCAGTGGAATTGCTACTATACTGCTGGGGATTTTAGGGACTGAGGGCCTGATGTACTAAGCAGTTTGAACCCATTTTCAGACACAATTAGTCTGCATTCTGCACTGAAAGCCTTGTATACTTGTGCGAAACTGACATATGAGCCTAAGTCATGCAAAGCAACACACTTGAGGCCACTGCTGAAGAAAGATCTGGAAACCTCAGAGGTGCTGCCCCAGAAAATCAACTTAAAGATGTGCATAAGACAACTCTGAATACAAGTAACTTTCCCAATGTAAATATTGAAGTAACTTTTGGACTTAAGTTGCCACTCTGAATATTGCCCAAAGTGCATTTCTCTTACACATACACATTCATTTGCAAGACGCACAAAAATGGTGCAGAATGGGAAATGAAAAAAGTATTATTGATACAGGGAAAACTACTTTAGTATATGATGTTCCTGAGCTGCTATGAGTAATGGCAACTCACAGCAATTTACAGTCAGAGTGGAGTTGTCAGGTGCAAATTGCTAGGAAATTTCAAACGCCAGCTCAGATACGTCCTATGTCAGTATGTCTGAAAGTATTACGATTGAAGAACCGCCCCTAAATTTCCAGTATGACTTAACACAGAGCCACAGACATAACAAAGAAGCTTCTCCGCCTTTAACCCTCTATGCGTCAGAAATTATGAGCTATAATATGCCTCAAAGACACAGAAAGCCCCACAGACAGCTTGCAAGCTCATTCTACAAACAGCACACTGATGGATTATATTTGAGAGAGCTAGTCTTAACTGGTTAGCTTGCTACTATCTACTTTGTGCTGTGTTTGCAGAACAAGCATACGGGGCACTGGACGACTCTTAACGTTGTAGCTAAAATTCGGACTCTTGTTAAAAGAGATGTATACAAGAAAGTTATTATTCTGATAAAACTTATTCTTGTTATTCTAATTCTGTAATCTGCAAACAAATCCCAAGAACATACTAAAGTACTGTACCAATCACAGATAGAAAGAGTGAAATTCCAAAATCTACCATGCTGTAGCTTTAACAAGAAGTTCTTCATTAATGAACTTCCAATTCCAGTTTAGTCCCAAGCTTTTCGATAGCTCTATTTTTGACCATTTCCACCATTTCACAGAAGCCTCACACAGAGCACATTTAGTAGGTTGTACCCAAGCACAGTCTGTCTGAGGAGCTACAGACATGGTTGATAGAAGGTCAATGTCACTGTGACATTGTGAACGCAATTTGGAGCTTGCATTTTTGTGCTGTAGCTGCTGATGTACTTATGTCTGACCCTGAGTCCAGTTGGCCAGGAAACAAACAAAGTCACTTTTTGACTCTTTGTATGATTTTATGCATTGAGTTGCTATGGGCTCTTTGTATAGTGAAGGATTATTAGCTTATAAAAAGGATTGTACTTTGGAGCTCTTTCTGATAGTGAAACAGCTATGTTGTATGGGTCAACACTTAATTTTTAATGGTTCCTTCAAAGGGACAACAGAAAGAAACCCTAAAAATGACTCCAGATATTGAAGAGTGTACGTACAGTGTGTACTTTAATATAAGTGTGATTTAATACTTGAGAGTCTTTTTTTAATGTGTTTATTTTTGTAAGTGGAGACCAGACGCCTTGTTAGAAGTATCAGTTAGTCTGCTTTTTCTTCATTAAGCAATTAAAAAAACAGTATAGTGTATAAACAGATTACTATTAAGTCAGCAAATTCATATCATGTTCTTATACAAACTGCAATCAAAATATTGTAGGGATTTGTAATTTTTTCAGAATTATTTATAGTAGAAATTGTCAAATCTCACAAATCTCACCACATGGCTGTGGTTTCTACTCAGAAGATGTCATTCATATGAAAAAAGTTGTAATTAAAGCTATAAATGAACATCCTGCCCCTCACTCTACCCCTATCCATCCAGAACTTTACACACCACATGGAGCATAAATAATCGTTATGAATTTGCCTTCACAAGACCATGTTGGAAAAGGTCACAGCAACGTGGTCGTTTATTCTGGAGCCTTGATTTGATGTCAAAGAACTGGGCTGCAATGTAGAACATTTCCAAAAAGGCTAAAGGGAAAATTAAAAGATCTGGCCCTGGACTTCAGCTGATTTTAATGTCTTCTCTGTCTATATAAATTGCCAGTGAGTGTATTGCAAGCAAAAGGGGAGCGCTATTGCATTTTTAGTATTATAGATATGTCACAGTAAGGCCATTTCTTATTTGTAGTCCTCAAGACAAAAATGCTTTTGTATTCCAAACCCATGCACAATAAATATTTCAAAACCTCATAAAATATTGCCGAGACTAATGCACGGTTATGTGCGGCGCATGGTGAGAGTCGCTGTAAACTCGCTTTCTAATAATGTTCCCCATTTCACCCAGCCTCCTGAGAGTAAATCTAAATCACACGACTCGGACAACGTGACAGCTGCTAGTGACTGCCGAGCAATATTTCAATTATTCTTTCTCATTGGATTGTTTTGTTTTAGCTTTGCATGTTGTAGTCATCAAGGTTAAACCCTCGGGAAATTACACAAATTGCTCTTTTCTTATGCCAAAACAAACTAAGAAATTAGGGGAAAAAACTCTAGGGTGCTAATTATGTAAAAGTGTAGAGGTCGGACAACACTGGATTACTTAATGAGCGCTTCAGAGAACAAAGGGAATCTAAGTGGCTTTTAATAAGGACAGAGACCACCAGCAAGGCAAAATGCCATCTCAGAAAATTATATATTAAATATGACAGTGTGTGTGTGTGTTCGGTGCATATTTTCAGACTCTGAGCATATTATTGGCTATTACATTTTTCTTAAAAGGTCAATTTATCTCATTTATTCTTTATTGTATTATAAAAAGGACAGTAAAACATGGTATTTATTGGACTGAGCCAAAAGCAGTGTCTGAATGTGTTAAACTGAAGGATGTGTTCTTATTTTAAAGGAATAGTTCAGCCTAAAATAAAATGTTCAGAATGTTCTCCTTATAGCAAAACTAGCTGATCAACCAAGACATACAGTATTTAGTGTGTGAAGGCACATTTTCTCAATACGCTTGAGCTATGAGGGTAATGTACCTAACAAGTAAGGGAAAGTTTCCAGTTTCCAGTTTAGCATCATGCAAATTATATGTTGAAATCATCCATTTTGAAATCGTAAGAAATAAAAATCCTGATTTTAAGATAACTGGACAGAAACTGTGTCATCAGATACTAATTCACACCAATAGCATGTTAGTGCTGATACACTATATGGCCAAAAGTTTGTGGACACCTGACCATCACACCCATATGTGCTTAAACATCCTATTCCAGATTTAGTCCAATCTTTGCTATTAAAATAACCTCCACTCTTCTGGGAAGGCTTTTCACTAGATGTTGGAACATGGCTGTGGCCTGGGGTGCAGTTGGTGCTCCAATTCATCCCAAAGGTGTTCAGTGGGGTTGAGGTCAGGGCTCTGTGCAGGCCACTCGTGTTCTTCTGCTCTAACCTTGGTAAACCATGTCTTCATGGACCTCACTTTGTGCACAGGGGCACTGACATGCTGGAACAGGTTTGGGCCCCTTAGTTCCACCGAAGGGAAATTGTAATGCTACAACATACAAAGACATCATTATATGTATACAATTGTGTTTTTCCAATTTTGTGGCAACAGTTTGATAAAGACCCACATATGGGTGTGATAGTCAGGCATCCACAAACAATTGGCCATATAGTGTTTTCAGTATGAAATTAGTGCATCTGTGACATAGAACAGTGTATACTTCGTGTATACTACACCAAATCTTTAATTTGATGGACAGCCTGCAAATCCAACTCTTCTGCAAAATTGATAGGTTCCCAAAAGCACCTCTGATAAAACAAAGTATATCGATACATAGCTGCCGTTATACACAATTAATCAACACTCCTGACCAATCAAATTTAAGAATTCAACAGCCGGGATTCATGTTGTTATCTTATTGCAATACATTCAGTATTTGTAATAGAGAATCAGCTTTACATCAGCTGTTCTCCCAGAGGTTCTATGTCACTGATTTAAACAGCTTCTGAGTTGGAATTACAGGTCAAAACCACCTCTAAACACATTCTGATGCAAAAGCACTCCTTTCAGTCTTGGACTTTCCACTTAACAAGTGTTGTAGGTGGAAAGTGCCATTCCACTCCACTTCAAGCAAGAACTAATGGAAAAAAAAGAAAAGAAAAGTGGTATATTTGCCTGTTATTTGTATGGTAAACCCATTATTCAGGTATACTTTGGTAATAATATCTTAAAAGCATTATTTAGAAAAAAAAAAACATTGAAAGATTTGTATAGAATTGTGATAATATAGATAATTGTGTGGAACAGACAAGTACAGCTGGATAGCTGGGTTACTATATGAAAGAAATACATCTACTTCATAGAATTAAAAAATCTAAATCCTTGCTGATATGATATATCCAGTGCATCTTATTCAAAGGTAAAATCTCTTGAATTAATGAGTTTTCCTTCAGACTTTATCTTACCTCCTATAAGCTTTTTCCTCGTGCTGACAGCAACGTGAAAACTGTGTAATTAAAGCAGTTTGCTATCTGAAGTGAAAGACATAGTGAAAAGGGTTTTTTTTTTTTTTTTTTTTTTTTAAACTACGACCACGAGCATGTCTAGGCAGGACATTAGAAAACAACATGACATCAGAGGACAGTGTGTGGTTATATTTACACTTTTATCCAAACGTTCATGGTATTAATCACACCTTGATCTGGTTATTATAGCAGAGAGAACAATTAAAGTCTGATCCAGCCATCTGAGTTCATTACCAAGGACTGCTTTTTTCCGTCAGTTATCGGAAATGAATACAAATACAAGTTATATTCCTGAATTATCTCTCTTCAGTAATGTAAATGCAAAACAATGTGCTATTAATTAAAAGCAGTAAGAATAATGATTCCTCATAAGAAGAGCACATTACTTGAGTCAATGTGTCTCTGAAACAAGAAAGCATCTACATTGAGGCTTTTCTGCCTTTGTTATGTCAAGAGTCGCTATCTTATGGCTAGCTACAAAGGAAGGAATTTGTCACAACATATTGACAGGTGACTACTACCTGGTGGAGTAACAAGATATTAGAGCAAATTATTCTGTGAATACATAGTCTTTGTCATCAGAAATAAATAGAAAGTTTACATACAATATTACGTTAAAACAATTACAAAAAACTTATGTGTGTATGAAAACTTCTCCCTCAATCCACTGATGGTGTTTTCTGATGCCTTTTTTTTCTTCAAAGCAGGTGACATACAGAATTATGGAATACAAAACATAGCACATTTAATTTAATTATTTAAATTAATTATTTAACTATGTAATTTAATTATTTAATTTGATTATGGAATACAAAACATAGCACATTTATTTAATGCGTATAAAGTCACACAAAATGTAAAAATACTAATTCTATCATTAGCCCTAACCTTAATCTTAATACCTTTTTATACAACCTAAGGTGAGTGAATTTTATTTTTTATGAATTTGTAATTGTGAAGCCAATTGTCAAGCCTTATATTCTAACTTATGACTCTGAACTAACTGGAAATCTTCCCTGCCTCCAGATACCTCCCACTCAGTGTCAGGTGTTATACATTAAGAGACAACAACAGTTAACACAGAGCGCTAGGAACATATTGTGATTTTTTTCAAACGGCTTAAAGATTTTTTCTGCGTTTTCAATAATACATTCTTGAATAGTAATTGTAAAATAAAAATAATAAAATGATGTAGTAGTTTTTGATAAGTGATGGAAAAATAACAGGTCTCCATTGTGTACTCATCCCTGAATGTATCGTCATAAATAATATAAATAATGTCAGAAAAAAAGTGTTTCTTCAAAATAAATAAATAAATAAATAAATAAAGCATTTCATCATTTTTTTATTCAAATTCTATGAAGCACTGTTTGATTTCCATATTTTAAAAGGAAGGTAACCCCAATGGGAGGAACGGACTGACATCTCCTCCCCAGAGGCAAAAGGCTTCTTCAGAACTTCCCTTAATGATGTGTGCTACCTGCTGAACAGATCCGCCGCCATGCCATGCCCCATCACTTAACACAGTTCTGAAGAGCACCTGGCTGAGACTGAATTTCTCCTGCTTTAGAAGAAGTCTTCTCTGTTTGACATTTTCAAAAGTGTAACTTCAGCGTGTCAGTCTTGAAGCCTTTGTCATGTATGTATTTCACTATAGATGCCTCAGCCATGGCTGTCAGATGGTAGCACTTAGATTTTAAGAAGGCATAGCAGGGTCCAAAAGTTTCAATTTAATCAGTTATCAAAAATCTAGCAAAATATTTTACCATATCCCGTTCTCAACATTTCTTATTTGTTGTGATGCAGTAAATTTCACTGAAATAGTAACACTTTTAAACTGATAACACAGTGTTAATTGTTGTGGTCACTCACCAGAAATGTTAAAGATCATATTTACCCTTTATCCTTATTCCGTATTTAAGTCTTTGGTGTTTTTTATTTATTTATTTTTTATTGTGACACTATAAGGGGAGTCTATCTCATCCAAGCTCCTTTCCCTAGGTACATACCCAAATCGTTTTACATTTGACATTGTTAAGCCATTCATTGTGACAAATTCCCCCTCAAAGCATCATGCATGTCCCAGCGCTGAATGCTACATGTACCTTTGGTATGGCTTCCTGGTCCTGTCACCACCCCTGTCTTGTCATTAGTCTGTTACCTTATGTGTGCACCTGTTCTTAGTTTAACCTTTGATTAGTTACTCCTTTTATACCCTCCTGTTATTTTATCTTGTCACAAAGTCTAGTCATATTTCCTTTCCTGCATGTACCTGTTCTTTGTTTTGTGACTGCCATTTTGTTGTATAGATTGTCCTATTGTGAACTTCATGTTTATTGACCCCTGCCGTTGATTATGACAGAATCATGCTTGTATGCACTTACATCCTGCCTCGTCAGCCAAAAAATGTAGTAATATTCTTAAACAAACAATTTTTTAAAATAGTAATGGTATTCTTATTTATTGTCAAACTATATTATCATAACTTCTAGCTTTCTCATTTAATTTTGCCTTAAATCTTAATACCAAATTAGCACTAAGTTAAAAACTGATTCCCGTTGTTTACCATCGCTGTCCCATTACATTCCAGTGTTCAGCTTCATAGTAAGGTTTTATTCATTTTTATAGATTGTTGTAGGAATGCTGTAGATTTACTACATGTAAACCACTTTGGTAAATCTGTTTGACATATATTGAAGAACTGGACTATTCTTATTTTCATTAATAGGCAGTTGTTGTTTCAGAATTATTCAATCTTCCTATGACTTAAACAACGAAACCCACTAACTCTGGCAGATTATCAGAAAGGTATGGGACGCCTTATATTGGGGACATCCTTGAAGTTACACAGTTACCGTTCTAAATCAATGTGCTTCATACTATGAAACCAATTACCTACTCTCTTATTGCTTTATCCTATCCATCTATCTTTATTTTGCAATGTAGATAGTCATTAAGACTGGAGTGCAATGACTTGTTGTGTCTCGCGTTACTCAAAACAGCCTTGGTTATTCTCGTTCAAATAACCCAGGGCTTGGCTTCGTACAAATTTTCAGCTTGGATTGATTTTTAGCACCCCTGGAAGCCAATTTGGACTGGTTGCATGTTTGTAGTCAACTGATTTGATCCACAAGGGAGAGCTGTTAGTGAGAAAGGGCCAGTAGGGAAGGGGATAAGGATTACATTTCATATTAAAACAACTGGTAATGGATGTGAAACTCCAGCAACCCAAGGCTGATTGGAACAGAGAGAAGCCTGCTGTTTTTGTGCCTTGTACATTATTTAATTAGCACTGTGATGGAACACCTGGGAAACCTCAAGAATCTCTCTCTCTCTCTCACACACACACACACACACACACTAAAACACAGATTCATACACCTTGAAAAAGGTTATAAATGTTACATTACCAAACAGAGGCATCCCCATCCTCGTTCTGCACTAATATTTAAGGAGAAAATGGTAAAAGTTTAACCAGAGTTCTTGCCTCTTTTGGACTGACAGATGGACACAGTGGAAATGTATTACAGGTCTGTACAATATTTCACCACACAAACATAATTAGAAATTGAGTAGAAGTATTTTGAACAGAACTGTAGATGTCTTGGTAAAATAAGCTACAACATATAGCATCCATGCCTTTTCACTAATTTACAGAAAAGAGTGCAGGCTATTAGCCAGCTTCTGAAGAGGCTAGTGTAATGCATATCTCTGAATACTGTCCCAAAACACATTGTTTTTGATTGTTATATATGATTCCAACCAGAGCAACCAAGGAAATACCTCCATTCCAGAATTCACTCCAACCTGAATTTTGAATTGGTCTAAGTGACCAACATTCTATTTCATTAGTTCCACTTATCATTTTCTTATCTTTCTGCAACTCCAAATGTTGTTTCTGTTTAGTCTTTTGCTCACATTTTCTTGTTCCTGACTTCATTTTTCCTGCATTGCCCTGTCTCCTTGATCTCTGTGATCTCTTCCTGTTTGTATACTACAATTGTGCCTGATGGTTTGAATCTGTTTATAAAGTGCTTGTAACTGCATTCAACCACTTACACTTGGATGCAGTGAGCACAGAGAGACTGATCACTCTTGCCAATCCAAGCTCCACAAAGCTGTCATTGAGCAACAAAGATTGCTGGGTGAGCACCAGCAAGAGCTGATCAGCCATCTCAGCTCAACCATGGAAGAAAACCTAAAACATATCCAAACACTCACCCTTCCTCTTCTGCCAAATCCTACTCTCTAAGCTCAACTTATGATTGAATCTCCTCCCACCACTTTGCTTATATTTGTGTGGATCTTCTGGAAAAATATGGTGGCTCCCTACCAAGCTGTCAGTGCTTAATATACTTTGTGCATCAACCTACTTCTCAGATAACATCAAAGATGTCATAGTTCAGCACAGTTACACTTTTGGGAAAGGGTGTGAATGGAAAACTGCCCTCTTCAACATTAACGTCAACATCCCTCAGTCATCCATCCATAGGCATTTGGCAAACACATTCTCGGTGACATCTGGACAAACAGATAGTAGTGTATATAGATGACATCTTAAAACTCTCTAATATCCTGTGTAAACACAGTCAGCATATTTGCAAGGTTCTACTTGTTCTTGTTTCTGTTTGTAATAGTAGAAAAAAATGTTTTATGTAATATTAGAAAAAAAAAATGTTTCACTAAACCACAATCTCATTTTTATGCTATGTGGTTAAGGCTTTAGGGATCCAGAAGTGCAATTAAAAGGTGGGAGAGTGGCCAGAAGTGTTTGCTAACTTTTATCACTGCTTTATCAGAAATGTCAGCATGATCATAGCTTCACTGATGTACTTTCTTAAAGGTGGTTTGTCTAAGGTCATGCGGACTTCAGCAGCATCACAAGCCTTTAAGAAACTGAAGGAAACATTCTGACAGACTCTTCCATTAAACCACCCAGAGCTATCATTCGCTTTCATAGTAGAGATTATATTCAAACTAGGAATTGGAGCCCTTGTCTCACAACAAGGTAACCCACCTTTTCCTTTTCAAATGTTTCCTTATGCATATTTCTGACACTAAATTTCTCCCAGATAAAGCAATTATGATGTGAGCAATCAAGAACATCTAGTCATCAAAGTCACATTGGAAGTGTGGTGACATTGGCTGGAGGCAGTGCTGCACCCCAGGTTCTGACAGTTCCTGGAACCTCAAGTACGTCAACTCTGACAAAGGCTGAATCCGCAGCAAGGCATGTTGAGAATATATTTCATTAGACTTCATTTTACTATCATCTATCATTCGGGTTCCAAGAAAGACAATGCAGATGTTCTATCCCATACCCTTGAGAACTCTTGGGGAACCGCCCAAATAAGTCACAGGAGGTGAATCCTACACCGAATACATGCATGGAGGGAAAGTTATATGTTTCAGACCTGAGGACCAGCTGCTGACACGGGCCTACTTGTAATGACAGGACACCCAAGTATGACGTGCATGACACAAATGTTACAGGAACCTTACTACTGGCCCACATTCAGCCAAGATGTAACCCGGTATGTGAGATCATGCAATGCTTGCCAAAACCAAATCACTAAATTCTTCACAAGTAGGGAAACAACTTCCCCACCACAAAGACTGTGGTCCCGCCCGGCCATAAACTTTGTGTTTGACCTGCCACCTTGTGTATAGGTTCTCTTGCAGATTATTGCCCCTGAAATCCGTACCCACTGCCTTTCAGGAAGCCAAGCTATTGGTTGACCATATATTTGACATTACAGTATGACATTCTAGATAACATCATCAATGACTTCACTTCATCTCTTCATCGCCTGGCATGGATTCATGCAGAAACTAGGGGTGCCAATAACACCACGTAACACTAGGTTATCATCCACAATCCAATGGCCAGGTGGAGAGAACCAATCGGAAGCTGGGTAGATTCCTTAGAAGCCATTCCCATGCCATGCCATGTTAGAATTTGATAAGGCACTCCTCTCTTGGCTTAACCCCATTTCCTTGTGTTTTTAGGTGATCACCATCATTGTTCTCTTGGAACCCAAACTAAGCAGAGGTGCTGACATTTAATGAGTGGATCCAAAAGGTGCAACAGTTATGGGGAGAGAGAGAGAGAGAAGATTTGCCTTCAATAGGCCATGCAACAGCACAAATAACGAGCAGACCACCACAGAAGAGAGAGACCTCAAATTTCCAGTCCAGTGACAGGATCTGGTCATCCACAAGGGATCTTCGGCTTCACCTACCCTGTTGCAAGTTGTGGCCTGGATATGTGGGACCTTTAAAAGTCACATGCAAAATAAATCAAGTGGCATTCCACTTAAAATTACACAGACAACAGAGATTCAAACTTACCAGGGCTTTCAAGAACATTTATTTATGGTCATGGAGCCATAAATTTTCATATTGCATTCTCTATCTATGTTGCATGTGATGTTGTTTATTCTCTGTAAGTTATCAGAAGGACATCCATGCATTAAACATGTAATTTTTACATGTAAATTAGGGTTCTTGGTAATACAGGCCCATAAATTTTGTGTCTTAAAGGAAAACCCCATGTACTGACTTAGTTTGTTATGTGTTAAAATTTCTACAGCTTTCATTCAATAAGCACATAATGTTTAGCAAAGAATGACAGGATATTTGGGGAGGTTAAACACAAGTGAAGCAGTGAGTGCAGTGACAAAAAAAATACCCTGCATGTTCAGGTTAGGCCTGAAAAGCTTGAGAACCTCTCACACGTCCCTGTTCAGAACAAGTGTCCCTACTTGCCCTAAACTTCTCTCATGCAAAGTCAGAAGGAAAAATGATATGCAAACAAAAGGAGAAAAGAGAAGATGGAGAAGTGAAAACACACATTGAGAGAAGGAGAAGCACAAAGAGCGTGTGGATGCTAGCATTGTCTCAGCGGGCAGAGAGATACACACAACACCACACCAGCTTTGCATTTTAATAAAACACTCTGCAACTTTGTGGGGGAAAAAGAGAGAGAGAGAAAGAGTTGCACACACTCTTTCACAAAAGAATATTTTAAAAATGCCAGAGCAAAACAACTTCCTATCTCTGTTTTTCATTCCATTGGGGGCTAGGTGCATGGTGGAGAGTGAAGATTGAAACATCTGAAGAACAGGTTTTTGACAGAATGCATGCAACCAGCCACACTTGTTTCTCCAAGAGAACTGGGGTTGGACTTTACAGGAGTTAGCAGCATGGCACTGAAATTATATTTACAAATTCTATAGTACTGGGTAATTAATTTGAATTAGAAGATCATCAGTACCAAGATATTTGTAATACAATTACACTGAAATACTGGACAAATTGTAGCTACTAAACAAGGTACAGAAACCAAAATTGGTTAATTATTTTATTGTAAACAAAATGTCAAAATGTTATGCCAAAATGAAATGCCAAAATGAAAAGTTGTCGCTTTTACTAAGAAAAGCATATTTTTTTAAAAAAAAGCATCATATTTCTGGAATTATTTTAAAGTAACAAGGTAGTAAGATTCACTATAATATGGTTTCCGGTGGTAACTGCAGAATTGTCATGCAATTTATAAGGGCAATACATGTGAAATACAATTAAATTGTCGTGGTCAGACCACAACAATGAACTCATTCCACCACGTTTGTAGAACACACATACACTATATTGCCAAAAGTATATGGACACCTGACCAATCATACCCATATGTGACACCTGTATATAGTATAAACTCTATAGAATTCCATTAAAAATAACATTCCTCTATTAAAACTAATTTATTTACACAATAGACAGTAGAATCATTGCTGGTGGTATATCAAAAGCATTCTGAGTCAGCCTTGCACTTTGTAGATGCTGCACTTTCTCTCTTGATGCTTTACATCCAGGCCTGCTCTCAAAGGATCATCGCAACATCACTGAAAGAGCCAATAATTCTACATACTCCTACATACATAAAACTGTAAACATTTTAAAGTGTGAAATTGTTTTTCGCTGTTGGAGCTGGTGTGAAGGTGATTATGTAGATAAAGCGAGCAGGCTTGGGGCTTTAATTCTCCTGCTATACATCATGATTTGCTTGAAAAATGTGGCAGAGATCACATTTGCACAGAAACTCTGCTCTCTATTGTTTAAACAAGTGTTTGCTTGTAATCTAGTCACAAATAATTACTAAAATTAATTGTGCAGTGATACAGTGATTCAGCACGTCTTATATTTTATAGTGTTTATACAAGCAAATGATGTCAAAGGGAAAAATATACTCTGTGTCAGTCTGTCTATATATCCTCATTGACCTCCTGCACGTTTTCTCTTCAAGTACCTTTCAATATCTGCATTATCCTGATTTGTGTATTAAAATCCTTACCTGGTTTTAAATGTCTCCACATTACAGCACTAAAATATCAACATAATATATAGTGGGAGACAGAAAATGTTAGCTTTGTTAGCCACCTGGTTATGATCTCAATAGACCAGGGATATGAATTGCTGCATCTCCATCTTTTTTTTTTTCATAGGTCCAGTTGCGCCAACTGCGTCAGCCTTTCAGTAACATTAACAAGAGGTCGAAACATAGTTTGTTTGAGTGTGGCTATCAACACAATGTTTACATAGTCTGGTGGATGGGTTGCAGTAGTGGTGGAAAATAATATAACTGTTGGCCAATCGTGCCCCAATGCATCCTGGCCCAAACTATTTGCTTCTGCCCTCTCTGGGAATCACTTTATACAGTGAGTTGTCTGTTTGTTTGTAAGCAACTCTTAAGACAAGAAGATGTGCAATTCCAGATCTTTCTTGCCCAATTTCATCATCTAGAGTAGTATGTCTGACCCCCTTAAGGGTTCCTGAAAACATAACCACACAGGTTTCATTTCAAGACTCATTTTTCTACCTTTCCTTTACTCTCAGGTTTTTCCAACCAGCCAACATGGACAAAATCAAAACAGTCTACAGCTCAACTTTCCAAGTTTATACTAATGGAGATGCAAATAATAGCATGCCAGCCAAACGTAGAAAGTCTGCATATGCTATGTGCATATGTGATGTGTGGCCATCCACAGTTTCATATCTGCATCCATAAGTTGACCCTCATGCCACTGAACAGTCTGTGACTCTTTTCATGATTGATTTTTAGTCGTAGTGATTACACATATCAGATCAGGACCTTTGTCTTGCTCATGACCTGTTGTTGAGACCCAGCAAAGTGTTTCCACTAATACTGCACTAACTCCAAAGGAATACCCTTTGGTGGTCTGGAACAATAAAGAACTATTTTTATTGCTTGTATTGTATTTTTGTTTTCCCATGGTTGTTCCTTTTGCAGTGCTTCTATGGTCTTCTCTGGTGATTGTCTGCAGCCTGTTGTACGGTATGTTATGTTGTTATCCTAATTTTCACCTCATTGGTCTTACTTAGTCTTACTCAGTTTTCCCAGGATCCTCAGCGAATTATGTCATAACATTCATCAATCAACAACTCAAACTCTGTTTAGCAAGATCCTTAGCCAAAGAACAACTGACCGTCTCATTTGATTCATCACATGATTCATATCCCTGTTCTCTGTCCCCTGTTCATGCTCATCCTTTCCCAGTCACACTAATCCCTTTAAATTACCCGGCTAGTCTTTTCAGTTCAGACTGAAGCCTTGCTCCTGTTTTATCCCTTTAACAATTCTGACCATTTTGGACTAATTGATGTTCTGGTTTTACTTCTATATAATTCTATATAGTTTACAAGTTTAAAAACTATGTAAAACAAATGTTTTGGTTCAAATTCTTGAAGCAGTACTCCCAAAAGCATGAGGAATTGTGACAAGGCCAAAGTCTTAATACATAATTATCAGATTATCTCAGATTAACTCAGATTATTCCAAATAATGTTGTGAGAGTATGGCCAGTATACTGCAATTCTTCTCTTTATATGTATAGATATGTATAGATAAAGATATCCTGAGTTGAGATTCTCATAATCTATTTCAGATTTTCTATTTTCATGCCTTTCAGAAGTACTGTCACATAATCAGATTTTTTCCATCTTTGGCAAAAAAAAAAATTCAGAGATCTTGTGCAGCTTCATTCCTCTGGAGGTGCTTCGGATGTGTTGATATTCAGCACTGTGATCGCGCTCAACTTATCATTTTCATTGCACCACATGGAGTGGGAGCGGTGAAACATAAAGCAGCTGAGATATGAGTGAAGTGCAAAAAAAAAAAAAGGAGAAAGAATTCCATCAAAACAGATTGTCAAAGCAGATGGGAAGCTCCTTAAAAAAAAAAAAAAAAAAAAAAAAAAAAAAGACACAGGGCCAAGTTGTGTGACAAAGACTTTGATTAAGCAAACACATAAGTCCTGAATAAATAAAAATGGAGCTACAAAGAACCAGCATTTGTAGTTTATAATTGTAGATTATTGTCTCCTTAATGTAGATCAAAAATATATCACTTCCATATGTGATTAAAGTTTTTAGAATTAAAGAAATTTTGACACAGACAACCAGAGTCTCAAAAGTGTATGTTATCTATTGATGTGATATCAGCATTAGCAACTCCTGGCTGTGTTATAAATGAGAAAATCAGTCAAATATGACACAACACAACCATTTCGTAATAAACCAGTTTTTCCACAGGAAAAATATGAGCTCAAAGTGATCTAAACATCAACTGTTCTCTAACAAATAGCATTGTTACTAAATGATAAGTGATGCTTATCTTCTATAATCTACAAAACATTATAGCAATATTTAGTTTCATTAGGTTGGATGGGTATCTGATCTAGATAAAATAGACGATGAGACAAAATGGAATATTGATGAAGGACATGTACCACACACACACACACACACACACACACACAGTATATGGATATTATTGCAAAATCTAGAAATGCCATAGAGCCACCCTCAACTATATGCCTTGGCTAGATTCTGCTGCACTTGCTTTTCCTGCTTGGACTGTCGGATATACTTATTTATAGATATACAAAACTCAGAGAAGTCGATCTCCAAACTAGATCTCTGCTTTGGGCCTAAGAAGCTCTGTACATACAGCTATGTGCCAGATAACATTTGCTAATAAGCGATTAAGGCACTTTTCTTACAAAAAAAAAAAAAAAGTGATTGATCTGAACTTCAGCTTTGAGACTATGAACACATCATATGTTTCACTGTTACTAATTAACCATGGCTCCAACTGACTCTTTCTTGAACCAGTGATAATGTCTAATTCTGCCCACCGAGGTTGACTGGCAGGTTAACTTCTAATGAAATCATCAATGAAAATGCTATAAAATAAATACTTGCAACCTGCAGGAAACAGTTTTGTCTCACTCCTCCATTTTCCAGCCACGCACAAACGCATTTGACACTTTTAAAAATCATAAATTATAACTCACTGCTAATGAACCTTATGTTTGGTGACACATTCTGCATGTGTGAATACCTTCACAATGTTTCAAAAGGATTCCAGCTGATATGTAATATATGCTTAATATTTCTGTGGTGGATAATTGGCAAAATTGATGAGTGAGTGATCTTTTTTTTCAGTCATGGATGGAGAAAAAAATAAATGAGTTTAAACAAACTAATTAATGTGTGTATTGACTTTTTTTATTTACCATTAATTATGGTTTATAGATGTTGATGTTAATTAATGTTTACTAATGCAGAAAGTAATAAAATAATTAGTTGTGAAAACCTGTAAAGAGTTGCTGAAACACGACTATAATATCTAATGCTGCTGGCACGCAGGCATGCATCAACTTCAGCACCAGTTTCATTATTATTGGTGGTATATTGTACTGTGTTCAATAATTTAATGCTATTCTGTTCAACCGTACATCTAATCATTTTAGTGAGAGGTAGAAAGATGCATTTTTGCTTCAATTATTTACTATTGTTACACCATTTGTGATGGATTTCTCCATAGTCTTTTATGCCCCGCTCTCAATTGCACTGGCTGCTTGACCGCCCACTTTCACCCGCAACCATCCAAATTAGTCCCACACCACAAGCTGTTGCGTCAGGTCCCGCGGGAGGCCTGTGGAAATGCAGGCCTTGAGTATAAACTCCTTTATTAGTGTTGTCAGTAAAAAGCATAGTCAGTATCCAAGAGGTCAAGGCTCAGGCAAACACTGTGTACAAAGGCAATCCAGTGATCAGAATCTGAAACCTGGCAGGCAAAGGTCAAATCCACACAAACCAGATTCAACATCATACAGAACAGAGAAACGGAACAGTGATGATAACATGGATAAGAACGGACATGGTCATGTATGCAAGCAACACTTTGCAAACCCAGGAATAAAACTTCGGTGTATATATATATATATATATACACATATATATATGTATATATATATATACATACAAACAAAGAAGTCCCAGGTGATACAATCTAGACACGACATCACTAATTACAAAAGATAAGTGTTGATAATGTACAAGAACTGGAGAAACCAAGTAAACTTGGAGCAAATCAAAAGCAATCAAACAGGAAGAGGGCATTAGGGAGTGGAAAAAGTACCGAAAAATATGCTCAAGTGAAAGTTTGATGTTGTCTTAAAGTCTTACGTAATTAAAAGTGTTTATTGCTAGACAAAACTGTGCCTGAGTAAAACATAAATTGTCCACACTTAAATGTATATATATATCCATCAATATGGTATTACATCTGAAAATTTGTAACAATTTGTACAAAATAATTCATTCATTTGAAAATTTACAAAAATTATACTTAGATGTGGAGTTAATGTTCATACAGCTTTATTTCTCAAGCCCACCAAGTTTAAAGTGGTACACATTTGACGAGATATTTTATTTAATTAACAAAGTAACCTTTCTGTATAAAAGGTTTCTGCACACAGTTAAAAATGAGGAGAATGCTATTCATTGAGGCTGGAATAAAGATATTGGAGAGTGGCGTGGAGGTGCAGCGAGTAGCATTGTCACCTCACAGCTCCAGGCTCATGTCTCTGAGGAGTTTCTGTGCATGTTCTTTCCATGTCCTCATGGGTTCCTCTGGGTTCTTTGGTTTCCTTCCACTTCCCAAAAACATAATGGCTACACTAAATTGCCCCTAGGTGTAAAGGTGTGTGTGCATGGTGCCCAGTGACAGACTGGTATCCCATCCTGGGTGTATTCCCACCTCACTCTGAGTGATACCAGGATAGACTCTGGATCCACCACAAAACTGACCAGGATAAAATACTTAATGAAGATGAATGAATGAATGAATGAATGATTGTACTGGATTAAAAAAAGTGCTTACTTTGCTCTTTTATTACTTTTCAGTTATTCTTACAAATAATAATTGGTAAACATTTCATAAAACCATAGTACAGCAGTAGAGAACAACGTAAACTACCGTATAATTTTGATGTCTCAGTCAGAGCTGTGATGACAGCATTACACACTCTTGGTGTCTCTCAGCAGGTATATAAGGGAGCCACCTGGGATGTGTTTCAGTCTGCGGAAAGTGCTCACATGCTGAGCACTTGTTGGTTGTTTTTTTCTCAGTTCTAAATTAAAACTTATTACTCACTTCTTAGTAACTTATATACAGTATAATATTATATTGCATTTGACAAGGTTGAAAAAAACGTTATTTTCAATTCCCTCACTAATGCTAATACACTTTGAAGAATGAAGTGCTACTAGTTAATAAAACTTAGCAAAACGCTTGATAGTTGTACATGATTCTGGATAATTGTACTACACAATCACTATGTTTGTATGGAACCTAATAATTTGTTAATAATCTGACTGATAGCTCAATAGGAACAAAAATATTCTTGAATATGCCTCAGTTGGAAGAGAGTAAACCGAGTCTGAATTAAATGAATATCCAAGCAATTAAGGTGGGTAATCTTTTTAATAATCCATTAAACAGAAGAAAAATATCCATGTAATCATTGAAAATCAGCACATGTATTCTGCACATATGTGTTTGGGTCACAGGGCACTCCTTGTGCAATAAAATATTCCTGAAAGAGAACACAGTTCATGTTATATATTTTAATCTATTTAATGTAATTGTGAGAATATTTGGTAAATAAAGGGGAAAAACTTTGATAAAACCTTTATTTCTTGTGTAGTTATTTCAGTGGCCTTTGAGGTTGATAACATTAGATGATGAGTAAAGGTGTTATACATATCAATGGTAAAATTGTACATTTTGTGTTCATTGCAACAGTCTAAGAATTCTTGCTCCTGAATAGGAAAGGCTGAGCAACTTTCCATTCTCTAATTCAGTTTCTTTTAATATATGAGCAAGAATTCAAAGGCTAACCTGCAATAATCTACACCCCAAATCCCAATACAATGACATGACAAAGGTAGTGACATGAATCAATATACTCTGACATGGCTAAAAAAAAAAATCAAACTTGATTAACTCAATTATGGATCACATCAAGAGAATAAGAGTGATGCCCCAGGTTGAGATATCTCCATGGTTTGTATTAATGCATGAAGCAATATTTCATTAGCACTCACAGATGTGCTGAGGTCTAGGCTGACCTGCACAACCTCACTGTTATTACATTGCCCCTGGCTACTCCTGATCTTTACTTATTAGGATTCAACAGCTGATTTATTAAGCATGTGCAATCCTGTACATGAAATGTATCCAAGAGTATGAGAATGTTAGGATGATAGACTAATATTACATTTTATATCGACCTGACCTGTGAAAGTTCACAAGTTTGCCCTTTGGCATGATGGATGCACCAGAGGAACTGGCATTAACAACCAAAACTTGAAGAAAATATCAATCTCTTGCAGCGTGAAGTGAGTGTAGGAGCACTATACCCCCAGAAGATTTTTGTTTTCCTCTTGTATTTTTGCCTTTAAACATGCCTAAAGCACTCCTTAAGGATTATTATAATGCTGCAGGCAAAAAATGACTTTAGTGGCCATGGGTCTCATTTGGGCATTCCTTCTGCCTTTTTATCCACATTCCTTCGATGTGATGTCTGACCTTTTTTGCAAGACTACTATGATTTAGATGAGCCAATACAGCCTTTGATGCACCAGTAATTAAGATGCACATAGGATTACCCAAGGACTGTAGACATTGCTACTTTATACATTTTTAAACTTCATATGAAATATTATCAATGGCTTAGTTTAGAAAAAGTGGTGGCATTGACCCTTTAGCTGCAATTCCATCCTGTGTGTAACTCACACAACTTCTAAATAGCACTTAATTGTGTAGATATATCTGAGACTTAAATACCAGTGTGCAATTTCGGGATTAAATCCTCACAATGTGCATGTAACACAACTTTAAATACAGCCTTAAGAACATATATCTAAAGTCTCCTACATCTTTCAACATTTTTGTATGTCAATACCCTGGGTGATGCCTTTCATCATTTGGGGGAAATTATTATATCATTTTCTTTTTTTTTGACACATCTCATACAGCAGATGCTTATATCTGGTCTGAATTTTAGTTACTAATGTGTACATATTATGAATAACGTCCCATTGAGAGCCAAATTGAACTCAATTATCTCATAAACTATTTCTCAGACATTATTTCTCAGAAGTTATATTCCCCTCACGTTAGCAAATTCCTAACAATTCCTGATCCAGCTTGTAAGTAAGGTTCTGCATAGTTAAGGTGAGGATGAGGGCATGGTGTTCTCACTTCTAGCATTAATTACAGCTTTATTTCTATCAAATATATCTGATTTGTCTTCACTTCAGAAAGTCTGCCCCCATGATAACCATGTTCTGCCAAATAAGGCTGTCCAGGGTTTTGTTTTTTAGAAATTAGAAAGCAAATACAGGCAATTCTTCCTCAACAGACTCTTCTTCAGTCCTTCAACATTGTTTCCCTCCAGCCATTTTCTCTCTCCATTCAAAATAAAGCACTGCCAAATATATGCATGGTGCACCATATTTACATCGATAAGATGTTCACATGAGATTTGAAGATGTGTATACACGCTCGCACTGCAATGTGGATATTCTGTTGGGAATACACTATTGAAATAAATGAAGGTTTTGTCAGGTTTTTAGCTGCTGTGCATCTGCGAAGAGAAGAAATACACTTGTCTATAGGGATTGGGCTGATATGAAGACTAATATACATTGACATTCAACTCAAGACAGGTATTCCAACTTGGTCATGCTATTTCAAATTGGTACGTATTCAGACAAGCCAACTGGATTGTCAAGTTGAGGTCAGGGTGATTTTTTTTTTATATATATTCATTAACTTCATTAATATCAAAGCCAACTAATTCAACACTACTAAGTACATGCATTATTTTTACACAGCTAAATAGTTTATGTCCTGCATGTAGAAGTGCAATATGGATATTCTGTATAAATTGTACAATAGGTTTAATCTTAGTATTTGTTATAGTCAAAATAATATCTGTTGTAATGTAATGTTTTTTCCCTAAAAAAACAAGTGGTATGAGCTCAGGTAAATGTGGCCTGCAGGACATACACAGCAAATACAAGTTCAAAACTTGTAATGTTCTCCAAGAGATGCAGTTGATAAAAAGATCTAATACAACATTAGGTGATAATATATGTATTATTGTGGATTTATAATGGAATGAAATGATCCCGGTCAAAAATGACCGGGAACACTATGAGTGTTAGCCGAAACGAACACAACAGGAGGGTTAAAACAGTGAAGGTAGTGCCATATTCATAACTGAGAAAAACAAAAACAGATGGATCTCCATACAGGATAATACAGTAGTCCAAGATTATCATATGACCAGAAGTCCTTCTGCTTCACTGGTGTGTAACATTGGGAATGGTTAAAGTTGGGTGTTTTGGTGACTGTGCTGTAAATGAGAGTTCAGGACACTTCCCCTCCCTGCCAGCAGAGATTGTGGTCACTTGAGTATTAGCGCAAACCCTAACTATCACTTCCTGGGCTTTTCTGGCTCTAGTATATTTAAGAAGCTAATATTTGTTTGAGCATTGCAAAGTCTTGCCATTTCTAGCATATGCTAACTCCTTTTGGTTATTGCTGATTTCCTTGTTGTGGATTACCCTTTAGCCTTGTCTATTGACACAGACTGTGTTTTTGAACACTGCCTGCCAAACGATATTCATTCTGGATTACGATCCTAATTAAAACTATTTGGACATGGATGCTCACTCTGCCTCTGTGTCCTACAGCAGCTATATGTTACAAATGCATTGTGTATAATAAACCTACTATTTTAAGTTTTTTTCCTGAGGAAGTTCTGGTTCACACGTTGCTCATCACATTTGTTATTAGCGTTAATGAGGCCTTTGGGTTAGAGGCTAAATTAGAATATACATTATGTCCTAAAGCTGTATATAAATAACAGTAATATTTTATGTTAATCCTTAGAATGTGATGAACACAGTTTGTGGGCATTTTGTATGCTCAGTAATAGAATGCACAATGTTAGAAGCAAAAAGATTAATCCTTTCCAAACATCATGGTGGCTTTGTTGTGTGTTAAAGTATCAGTGAGTAATCTGGTTTTGAAAATACGTAAATGGTCAACATTGTGTTCAAAACACACTCCTAAAACTTGATTCTATTCTTCAGATTTTACACACAAAAGAGAGACGATAAAGTTTTTGATTCCAGTTATATGCTTAAAAGATGTCAATTTAGAAGATTAATTCATGCACAATAATTTGACTAACAAGGATTTAACAAAGTATTAATTGCACATTATCATGCAATAAATAATGCATTTATCAGTGAAATTCACTTAACAGGTCCCTAATTAGGAAGCAAAATAGATCTTGATGAATGGGCTTTATTCAGCAAAGAACAAGACATTAGTTGACTCACAGTCTATGTTCCTTAAAATAAAGTGTTATCTAACTAACAAATATATACAAATAACATTTTGTCTTGAAAATCTTGACCCTGAAAGTAGTGTTTTGGGGTATATTATCATCTATATTGGTACAGTGCTGTGTTAAAGTATAACTACCAAAGTAGAAAATATCTTTTTCACAGTATATAGTCATACCTCTAAAATATATCAATTTGCATGTATACAGTATGTGTCTAAAATAACTTACTACTGAGATAGAGCACAATGCTAGCAGAGTACGGTAGCATCATACTACAAACCAAATTATGTACACGTATCTAATACCTAAAACACTCACTACATAGCGATTAAATAATGCTTTTTTTTCAATATTCCCACACTAGATACAGTAAGTGTAATGAATTGTTACGCTCTTCTCCTTCGCATTTTGTTGGTTCTGTTTTTGTCTGTTTTGCTCTGTCTTTCCTAGATGGTTCATGCTACCTGCTCAGGTACCATTCCCTGAGGTCCATGTTGCATCCATGTTCACTGTATTCACCCTCAGGCCCACATCTTCTGACAAGTCAACCCACAACTCTGCCATGTTATCTGATTGGAAGGCTTGTAGTGGCAGAAGCAGAGTCTGTCACAGCAGATGCAGTAGATTTATGCTCACTAGCTTGTTGCTCTTAATTGTGATGTATGTCATCTGACCTGTGCTTGACTCCTAACCTCAAATTTCTTGTATATTTTGTATATTTCTTGTAATTTGCCCCATTTTCCACTGACAATATCCCATTGATGGGGCTGCTTCAATGAACCAACAAACCTTTTTATAAATCAGCCCACTTTTCCACTGGTTTGAGGAAGTGACCATAACAAAAGCAAATGAAAATGTAAAAATATTAATGGTGGTGGGATTTACAGGGTTTTAATTCTGGATTTGAGAATATATTTTACTCTCCTCCACACAGACATTGCTATAAAGAATGATTATGTACTAAAGACCAGGTGACGATCTTTAACTGTCCAGGTTCGGTGAGTCTGTGCCCACGTAGCCTCAGATTCCTGATCTTGGTTGACAGGAGTGGGACTGGATGCCGCCTTCCACTGTTGCATCCCATCTGCCTCAGGGTTCATGTTATGCATTCCGAGATGCTTTTCTGCTCAGCACAGTTGTAAAGAATGGTTACTGTAGCCCTCCTATCAGTTCGAACCAGTCTGGCCACTCTTCTCTGATGTTGCTCTTCAGCAAGGCATTTCTATCCACTATTTTGTACTATTGTGTGTAAACACTATAGACAGCTGTATGTGAAAAACCCTGGAGATTTCTGAAATACTCAAACCAGTCTGTTTGGCACCAACAACCATGCAACAGTTAGACACACATCATTTCCTCATTCTGATGTTTGATGAGGATGTTAACTGAAGGTATCTTAACCTGTATCTGAATAATTGTATGCATTGCACTGCTGCCACATGATTGGCTGATTGGATAATAGCATGAATGGATAGGTATACAAGTGTTCCTAAAAAAGTGACCACCAAGTGTATTTATGAGTGTAAAAGTTTATATATGTCTTTCTGTCTGTATGTTTGACTACTAAAAAACAACAGCGTTGTCTGCAGTCTGCTTTGATTAAACTCTCCTGTTGCAGTGTCGAGCGTTATAAGAAGAAAATGGAGGAAGAGAACGAGACAGAAGGGAGTGAACTCTATTCTGAGTTCCTTCTGCCATTTTGATCATCCTGGCCGATCTGTGATGTAGTGTTTTCATTTGACTTGAGTCATTTCCTGTGCTAGATTGGCTTTCTAAATTCTTTTCAAACCTCTGAAGCAGGAATTGATGTTTAATTAAAAGTCCAGAGGTGCAAAGAAGACGCAAGAGACAGCAGCTTAAAAAGTTACTGCTTGTTAAAATTGTGATGTGACAGGATTTTGACAACTGACATTATTTTTGGATATTGTGAAAAGAAGGTCGTTGGATAACACTTAAGTGTTATTAACACTCCATCTACTTATCCACTCAGTATAGAAACATCGAAGCACTTAAAAATTTAATTACAGGCTCCACAATTTCCGTCGATAGCATCAGATGCTAAACTGTCATGATAAATTAAGGTTAACACCTATTAAAATTTGAAGCTGTGTGATGTAGGATGTCTAGGTGTATGCTAATGATGTCATAAAAAGACAAAGTAATCTGGTTATGCTAATCCGACAATAAATGTTTAATGTAAAGCTTTCTGCTTTTTCAGACACCATATGTGGGAAGATTTTGGCATTATTTTTTTCCATTATATAGTGATTGAAATTCTTGTTGCTCATCAGCTGGCAAGTGTTTCACATTGTATACTGGAATGTAATCATGACCACGAGTACAAATAGCAATTAGGGCTAGGATGACACAGTTGAGGCCAAAGTTTTACATACCCCTAGGCTAAAGACATTCAAACTCCATTTTTCACAATTCCATACATTTCTTGTGTTAAGCCAGTTAGGGTATCTACTTCCATAAGAAGTACTATTTCCATAAGAGGTCATTTCAATTAATAGCTAAAAGACATATTTGTTTAGGTTTTTATTACTACATCAGATTCTCAGTGGGTCAGAAATGTACATTCATGTACATATGTTAGCATTTGGTGGCATTGCCTATTAATTGCTTGTCAGTATTCAGGTCAGGGATTTGTGATGGCCTCTCCAATACTTTTATTTTGTTGTCTTTAAGTCATTTTGTTTCAACTTTAGAGGTATGCTTAGGATCATGGCCCTTCTGGAAGACCCAGATCTTGAGGTTTTCCTTCAGTATTTCTAGATAATCCTCCTTCCTCGTGATGCCTTCAGTTTTTTGAAGTGCACCAGTCCCTTTTCCAGCAAAACACCCCCACAACAAGATGCTGCCACCCTCATGCTTCACAGTTGGTATGATGTTTTTTCAGATTAAATACCTTTTTTCCTCCATACATAGAGCTAATCATTATGGCCAAACAATACAATTTTTGTTCCGTCTGACCACAGAACATTTCTCCAGAAGGCTGGTGATCACCTTCAAACCTCAATCTGATTTTTATGCTGGTCTACAGGTTATTTAAAAAAGAATACAGGCTCCTTCCTTGCAAAACAGCCTTTAAGTCCATGGCTTAGGACTTTCTAAATGGTGGATGTACATAAGGTGGTACCTGATACCTGATGGGGTTCAGTTGAACCTTTCGGACCAAGTTTGTTGATCCCTGGGAGTTAATTTGTGCCTTTTTATTGAAAGATGCAGTGGTCTGTGTGGTCCCAAGATTTGCATATAATTGTTCATGGTACCTTCAGTTGTTGAAATTGCTCCTAAGGAGGAACTGGACTTGTTCAGGTCCACAATTTTTTTCTAGCTGAGTTGCTTGGATTTTCCCATGGTATCAAGAGCAAAAAGGCACTGCCCTCCCAGTTTACTCCTAATTATGACAATTGGCTAAGCAGAAGCTTCTAAAAGTCATTATGTCAATTTCTGGAATCCCCCAGACTGTTTAAAGAAACTTGGTGTATGTAAACAATTGTTTTAAAATAACCTCTGATGTGAACAAAGTAGATGCATTATTTGACTTGCCAAAAGTAATGCATGGTATCATGAAATGAATTTTTGTTATTTTGGTCTTACCTGTAGGTAGTTTTGTTATCAGGTTTGTATATTTGTAGGTAGTGAGATATTGCTGCCAAAGCCCCCAGATTTTTTTTTACATATAGCCACAATGCAGCTACTACAACTACATGGCTGTGTCACCCCAGACCTCCACATCCTTCACCCTCCTCATAAATGGCCTTTCCTAAGTATTCACCCCCTTGGACTTTTCTAAATTTTAAATTCTTGACATAAAATCCCAATTAAGTCCATTTCAATTCCAGGTTGTTACACTACAAAATGTGGAAAATTTGAAGTGTGGCTATTTTTTACAATTTATTCTACAGTTTAGTCTGTCTTAAAGAAACCCAATAATTCAGTTTGAAAATTTTAAAAATAGTTTTAACAAAATTAGTTTGGAAAATCTTCAACTGCCCAGTTTTGGTGAGCCTGTGCCCACTGTAGCTTCAGATTCCTGTTTTTGGCTGACGAGTGGAACCCTGATCTGGTCTTCTGCTGTTGTAACCCATCCGTGTCACAGTTTGACATGTTGTACATTCTGAGATGCTTTTCTACTCACCACAGTTGTAAAAAGTGGTTATTTCAGTTATTGTAGACTTCCTGTCAGCTCAAACCAGTCTGGCCATTCTCTGACCTCTCTCATCAAGAAGGCTTTTCTGCTCACAATACTGCCATGCACTGGATGTTTTTGCTTTTTGCACCATTCTGTGTAAACTCTAGAGACTGTTGTGTCTGAAAATTTCTGGAAATCTGCAGTTTCTGAAATACTCAAATCAGCCCGTCTGGTACCAACAACCATGCCACAGTTACTGAGATCATATGTTTTCTCAATTTTGATATTTGATACAAAAATTAACTGAAGCTCTTGACTTGTATCTGCCTGATTTTATGCATTGTGCTGCTGCAACATGATTGGCCGATTGGATAATTGTCCAGAATGTCCAGGTGTACAAGTGGATGGTATTTATAAATTTAATATCACTGGGGCACAAATAGCACCCTAGGCATGGAATCACCCTTAAAGTGTGAAAGAGTCATAAAAGACAAAGTCATTTGTGCCCCAAATTACACATCGATTTTAATTACTGATGATAAATTAACGTTCTTTTTGACACAGGCCAACGAACCTAGCAACGTCTGAAAACATTAACCAAAGCTAACTAAGAGCTACATCTCTAGTCTCTCAAACTTTATCTAGCATGAAAATACCTCTGATTATAAAAATTAGCTAGCTGCTACAATACAAATAGCCTAGATAAATAGAAAACATTAACAGTTAGGTAAGTGGGCCTGTTAGGTATTATTCTGGTTGTTACATCTGTTACAGTTCAGATTTGTTAAGAATTTTGGTATAAAGTCTGAAGCTATATAGTCATCTTATGATACAACAAAAAAGTGATCATAGAGAAATATAGTGATGGAATGTTCGGATATGCATAAACTGAGCATTGTCTTCTGAAATAGTAGAAATCAAAACGTGAAAGACAAACACAAGTACGGATCCTTGAAAAAACATGGTTTGGTAAGAGAGTAATTATACTTGTTTACTTCACAGCTACCAGTCGGGGTAGAAAACTACCATAACTGCTGGTACAGGACAATTTCTGTACAAACACCATACTACAATTAAGGTTAAATGATCATATATAGTACCTGTATATATTACAACATGTGCTAGAGGGCTAAACATTGTCTTATATTCTAGAAAATATGCTATTCTTTTTGTATTTACTCTAGTAAACATGTAGAAAAGAAATGCATGTAGTGCTGCAAAAGATTTGTGGCGTAAAATCAATTATACTCAACAATTTCTCCAGCCTGCATTCATTATTAAAGGGTTTTTAATATCGTCATAAACATATTGCTATGATACTGCCTCGAGCAAAAGACGAAATCATGACTGAACTGTTTATTAGCCGACTATGTTAGACTGTGTAATTGCTAGCTCTGGTGAAAATTAATTTCTGATCACTTTAAACCCATTAGCTGTCTGCCCCAGTGCCGGTGCAACGTGTCTGTGTGTGCATGTATTTGTGTGTGTGTAAGGATCTTTGTTCAAGCCTGGATGAGTCAGAATTACAGCTGCAGCTCTCATCAGGGAGGCGTGCACAGATTAATGACTAACCGCAACTGACACCAGTGCTGGAACCCTGAAAAACCCGGCGTTAAAACCCCACACGTGCCATTAATATGCAATTTCAGTCTCGAATTCGTGAAGCATTACAGCACGTCTCGCTGTGAAGTCACAGGGAGGTGGATGATCCTGCTGAGAGAAAAACCCGCCCGCTCAAATTAGCCCGCGATGGGAGTTTAACAAGAGTATTGTCTTTCAGGAGAGTGAGAAAAACCACATTAATGCGGGAAGTGTTTCTTGGATGTTGCTACTTTTTCATAATTAAAAACACACAGTATTCAGCCATCTGTGCACTCATAAAAGTGTCGTTGAGAACATAGATTTATGGCACCTATGTGGGTTTTATGGTTCTGACTTTTTAATGGAGAGTGTATAACTTCTTTTCTAACACAGTGCTGTTTTATAGCACAAACACTGCCAGTGAAAATGCAGATCATTTTTTACTTAACCTCTTAATCACATTTAATACTTGGCAACTGCCAAGCAGTGACTTCTTTGTTATTTGTTCTTTTTTTGATCTGTGTCTGAGTTAATATATTCCCACTACATATTCAAAATAAATTGTTCATATTTGCCTCATTTAAACTTTATTTGAATATATGTTACAGGTATTCCAAACCAAATGTAAGTACATGCAGCCAAATGCATTGCAAGCTAATGTTACCATAACAACAAAGACATGGATCGCGTCAGAGTGTAACATTTCCTTGGCATGAAAGCCGAGTTTTCAATCATCTGTTAAATTCTTAAGTCTTAAAGTATATCAGCCTCTGTAGCAGAAAGTCCTCCAAATGTCCTTTTTGAAAAGAAGAAAAATTTCTGCTCTGAATCTGAAGCTTGTGCGCAGAATTTTCTGATATTGATAGCCATCAGGTTCAAATACAGAAATTATTTTATATTATACGGGTTGCGCGGCATCTTCACATCTCCAGGGTCCCTGGTTCCGTCCTGAGCTCGGCTTCCTGTTCTCTGGTTTCCTCCCACCTCCTAAAAACATGCAGCTGGGTGGATTTTGTACTCTAATTTACCCCTTAGGTGTGAATGAGTGTGTAAGTAGGTTCTGTATCCACCACCCTGCCCATGCCCAGGATAAACTGCTTACTAAAGATGCATGATGAATGATGAACAAATGGCTATTCAGTATATTTAATTCACGGGAAGACTCCTTTATATAATATTGTATTGTTTTTGTATTAATCCTTTGGACGTTTTTCATCATTGGGGCTATGTGTATGAAAGTGCACATGTATCATCACTTTAAGCTAATAATTAAAAAACATCAGCCATTTTAACATGCTAAATTTAACATGAACTCTTCTAAATTTGATAAATCGATAAATCAATAATTCAATAATTTGATACTGCTAATCTGTGCATGCTATTCCTTTGCCAGGATCAAATGGTTTAAGAGAATAATACTATTCTTGTCTTAGCTAGTGTACAGTGAGTTAAATAATCTTAAATTTGATTGATTGATGAATAAATTTGTTTTTTAAGACGTGAAAGATGTGGCCAGAGTCAATTTGTAGAATTGTACCATAATCAAAATATTCAAGAAATTCCAAATGCATTAGAAAAATCTCTACACCAGAGGTCATCAATTAGGTTTAACAAAGAAGCAAATATTGTGAAATAGTAATAAGGTATTTAAAATGGATACCAACACTGAGGGGGAGATTACATTACACCGAAATATAGTTTCTATAGTTGCCATAACTAGAGTAGAACATAATTGCCCTGTACACCCTATGTAGTGCACCCTATTTGATATTCAGGCACAGAAAAAAAAATGTGGTGGAAAAATGGAGCTGAATGTTTCATGGTAAAAGTAGGCTACATCTTTGTCACTTTCCAAACTTACTTAAGAAAGAAAGATACTTGAGAAAATCAGAAAACATTACCCTTACAAGAACAATAGTTTTACATTTTGAAGCTTTTCTAAATGGCTTTTTAAAGCCGTTGCTGCTAAATATGTTTTAAATGAAGTGCTGATGCGGATTTGCCCCAGTTTCAGTGCTTACTCACTTACACTCTCGCGCCTTGCTTTTTTTTTTTTTTCTTCCCAAAAAACTCGGCGTAACAGCACACATCCTTTTCAGTCTAATATCTAATGATAGCATTTTGGCTGTTCACACGAGTATGTTTTCTGTGCCGCAGACCTCCTGTGAATACGTCAAGTGCATTCACACACACACACACACACACACAAACACACACACCCTGGCGGCAATGTCACATAGCCAATCCATCTTACTACCCTACAGAGCAGCATTCACTGACAAAATTATTAATGTAGCAAATTAAAGCTAAGTCTACACCTAACCCTAACTCTAATATTAACCTCAGTAACCAAAAGAAAACATTTGGCTCAAATTTGGCTAAAAAAAACCCATTTTTTTTAACTAATAAAAGGTTCAAGTCTGTAAAGTAATAATAATAATAATAATAATAATAATAATAATAATAATAATAATAAAAACAGTTTTCCTCATGGAGACTCGCCAGTTCACACAAGGTCAAAAGTGTCAGATATTCCTATCCCTGTGGAGACATTTGGTCCCCATAAAGATATAAAAATATTTTTTTAATGTGACTATATTAAATACGCTCATAATTTAACTTATTCAATTTCCTGCAGCTAGGCATACTGCTAGCTGTAAGTAACATTAACTAGCTAGCTAGAAATATACCATAATGTAGGTAGTGTTAGGGATAAATAGCCAGCTAGTTAATTATTTTAAAACTAGCTCACTTGGATTTGACTTTGATTTGCATATTCCCAGTACATGACATTAATCAAAGCTGTCAAAATATAGCAGAACAATCAAGGTTTGGCTAAAGTTATGTATGGCTACAGTGTGTTAGCTGTCTCAAAGCCCAAAAAAAAAAGAAGAAGGCTTTAGCTAGCTTCAGCAGGCAGTAAGCCTAGCCACAGAGATCAATTTTTGTCTTAGGGATCTCAGACCTGGTAATCATTCTAACACTAGATGGCTAACTGAGGTGTCCCATCACACTAAAAGCTTAACAGTTAACACACAATGATCTAATAATTAACAAATTTTAGCACCTCAGTGCCAAGGTTCTGAGGTGAAATCACAAAATGAGCCCATATGTGTTTGGCCTAAGAAGCCAATTAAAAACAATTCTGAACTCAAACATTATTCAGTATGGCTTTAACTCTTAGCATATATACACAAGTGGTGGTGGTAGCATAAACATCTGTAATGACTGAAGTAGATAAATCCACTTAGCTTTATATTAGAGCTGCATCACATCTCTAGATGGTCACAGTTAAGTACATTTAATGTGTTTTCCTGCTTACATATCCCTGTAGGAGATAAAACGCATCGTTATGCAGGAAAACGTGCTACAATATGACATCTAATATCTAATCACTAACTTCTAATCAATGTGTCATCATCCTGATGATATGTCTTACCATGATGGATGGGCATTCATTTTTTTGGCTCAGCATGTCATTAATAATTTAAAAAGACTGAATAAATACACATACAATACAATATTTTATTAGGCGGGACATCATATAGGGATTTTTTTTTCCACAATGCACATTTGTGAGCAGGATCACGGAACAGCAAATCAGTTAAAGTTAACGCAGATCTGGAATGTAGAACACACCATGTGAATAATATGTACTTTATAAATTCAGATAGACCTTCAGTTTTTAAGTTGTCTCCACTGGCTGGTTATATTATATATATATTTTTTTCTCTTTTAATTATCACTGTATATTAGGCAGCCTATGTGTGGCATAATGTTGAATATGTTCAGCGTCCAAAGGAAACACCATGAACACCACAGACAAACAAGATCTTCCATTCGTGCAAAAACAAATTTGTTTCAGTAACGCATTGCTCGAATTGGGAAGGTCCGCAGCTCCACAATCAACCTCACATCAATCTTTAAGGCTCTACAAACACAACAAAAAGCATTGGTCAATATAAATATACGCAGTCTGGGATCCCAGTTCTTCATCTTCTTTTTTTTATATGGTTGTCCGCTTTCATTCTCAGGCGAAAGATATATTTTTTTCCCCAACAATAAAATCCAAACGGGTTCCTCTTGCTCTGGTTATATAAGATTAATACACAAACTCCAGGGTCCATATTCAGCATATTATGAATACTTCCAAGCTCTTTTAGAAAAGAGTCAGTAGACGTTTAGAGCGATTAGAGAGGAAAAACTAAAAATCCAGAGAAGGTGGAGTATTTCCATCCGCCCATGAGATTCCCTCGCTCCAGTTTGAGATAAACACGGTCCTCCCTCTCCACCATCAGTAACACTCCGTTACTCGCCGCCTCCCTTGTGACGTCCTGGTCTCCGGCGAATGCAGATATGATGGGGTATTCATTGTGCATCAGGTTCACCTGAACACAAAAAAAAAAAGATTATGTAGATTCACTGAGCTCAAATATTAATGCACAAATGTGAAATTCAGCTGAATATTTAGCTAAAAAACATTAATTTGTTTTAGATCTGCAGGAAAGATTGTCTAAAGCTAATATATAGAGTGCCTCAAGAGGGCTATATTTTAAAGAAATCTAGGTGGTCAGAATTAAACCTATATATAAATCACATAAATATTTGATGTTCCACGCCTCCAGTACAGTTCCAGACACTTATAAAGCTTTTCTGGTGGCTCACGGTGGTCCAACACCTTACTAAGACATTTTCTGTTGTTTTTTTTCCTTTAATTTGTCTGTATATAAATCCCATTAAAGGCAAGTTAATCCCTAAATAACAGAGAGACCTGCACATATTGGGTACCATGGTGGTAAAGGGCCCCTTGTGTGAATCTTAGAAAAAAAAAAAACTACTGTTGATCTTTTACAGAAACCTCATATCTCCACAAATAGACATCAAGGTTGTAAACAATCTCTACTGCCCTTAATAACTTCACTTGCACATTTTCCTTAAGGGGGCATTTAGTGCCAGGGTAGCCTACAAAGCAGAAATGAACACTATTCTATAAATTCAGATGGACAGGAATGAACACTATGAGAGAGAATTACACACTAAGATTTAATTCAACAACAGGGTTTTCTTGTATAAGACATAGATGCATACTCGTCTGCTCTTCTGTTCTGAATTAAACATTAAAGGTAATAATCCACCAAAAAAAAAAAAAAAATCTAAATCTGCTTTCTCACATGGATTAAATACATCAAATCCTTTCCAAGCTCGTTTATTATTCACACCAGGCGTACGAATCATACCAGGTTAATTAGTGCTTCTTTTAAAAGCAAGATTTCAGTCGTGTAGGTTGCATTTTTCCACACACACTTTCCTTTATAGGTTCATTTAATCATCATTTCCATGCATGTTACTCTCTAACACACAGCTCACAGATCTGAGGTGAAGTGAAGATTACAGTTATTTATTGGCAAATGATTTCTACCACCTTACACCATTAATACACTCGTTAATATTCTCACCTGGATGGTTTGTCTGTTGTAGACTTTCACCACATGGAAGCTGAAACTGTAAATTCCCCTCCGCGGTGCCGTGAACACGCTGGCCTTCAAGTCAAAATGGTTGCCGATGTTCACTAAAACCTGACAAAAGCAGCAGCACAGACATTTTAAACTCTTTGACAAATTGAACCTTCACTTATTATAGCCTGGTTATATCTGACTGACTTCTATATCATGCTTATAGTTATACAATAATAGGCTATATAATAATACTGCTCATTATTTAAAAAAAAAAAAAAAAAAATCTCTTTCTATACTTTTAGAGAATAGTCACACAAACTTCACACTTCATGTTTTACACATTCTTCATATTAAAAAAAATAATAATAAAAAACTCTGCAGTTTGATTTTTTACATGTGAATTTTTTTTCTTTCACATGTAGTATATGTTGGTTTACTCTTCACACGTGATTTGATTAATTCCTTTTCACGTTTTAATTTTTCATACATAGGACACGATTATTTTATTTCCACTTGTCCATTTTTCACATGTAAGCCACGTGGTTTTATTTTTCATCTATGACCACATTTTATTATTTCACACTATGTCACTTGCTTATATAAATTCACATGTGCAATTTGTGAATAAAAATGGCATAACATGGTGAAATGGAGCTTCACCTGTTTTTCATATGTGATCCCATATTACTCACATAATCACATTGAAATGTACATGATTTTTCTGATACTATTGTATTGGCTTGATGATCTTGAACACGAGCAGACCAGCATTGTATGCAATAATTTTTTTGTCTGATATGTAAGTGTTAATTTGCCCTCAACTGTGTGCCACAAAAGAATTTGAAAAGTTTGACAGTAAAAAATATCTGTATGTACACCAGTATGAGCAAAGAAAGTGTTAAATTAACACCTAATGTGTTAACTCTTACAACATTCGATTAACTGTAAATTAATTTAATACTAACGATTAATAATAATTACTAATAATTAGCAGTTTTTTTGTTTTTTTTTTAAGGAGGGTTGGTCAAGTCAGTAACTACAACATGATTTCAACGTGTAGCAAAATATGCTATACAATATGCTATTTTTGGCCATAGTGTGCTCACCTCGTGTGTATACTGTACATTTAAAAGTCATCAGAGATAACAAGCATTAATTCTGGCAGTTAAATTAAACACTGTATGTATTTATTTAATACAAGAGTTTATACAGTAATGTACGAGTTAAACTGATTAGGATAGGACATTCAACACTGTAAGAGAAGGATTATGCTGTGTATTATCTGTAAGTAAGTGTACCGTGGGTGGATTTATTTATAGTATTAACATTTTTCAACCTTCATCAATAATAAAAGCAGATAAATGGCAACAAGAACAGAACTGTGTGCCAAAATCCAAACTCACAGTAACACACAGTCCAACTCTCACTCCCTTTCTGTTAGTCTGCTTGGATGAAACTGAAGCCTATCCATGCTCATTTATTAGTAGTGCTAATTTAATCATGATCATATTTATTCATTGATGCAAATGGGGTTAATCTAGCAACAATCTAGGTGTTATTTCAACATAAATAGCGAATCTACAATTCACCAGTGATGACTACCACTTGAAAGCTGAGTCTTCGTGACATTGGATTAATTTAATTCAACACTATAAGGTGCTAAATTTAACGTTATAGCACTACAGAGTCTCAGCAGTGTAGGGGTTAAATCACCACTGAATCTTATCTTATTAAGCATTCCAAAACCTCATTACTTAAAAATAAAAGCACGTACGCACAGCCGATATGATTTGTTAACACCTACATTGTATATCTGTGCAGTCAGGACCCTGTAAGTTATTTAGCATTGCAGGTGTAGTGTATAGTAACTCCCACAATCCATAAGCAATGAATACGGTATAGACCTGGTCAAAGTAGATGGTGGTGGAGGTGTTGCTCATGTCAGATGGCTCATGATTGGTGCCCCTGATGGCTGAGAACGCTACCCTGGCACTCCCCGAGCGCACCGAGATGCCAAGCGCTGACGTCACACCGCCGTCCGACGACGGGTTCGAGTCGCACACCACCAGGCATTTCCCCTCCAGGACCACGGGTTCGGTGTCATTCTGACCCAGCGACACGCCGACACCAAGCACCAGGAGGACAGCGAGGACAAGCAGCAACATCTGTGCGACGTAGCGTCCCATCATAATCACAGAGGCAAGGTTACAAATCTGTTAAATCCGACTCCTTTGAGGAATTCTTATGGCGCTAATCGCCTCCTCCGATCTCTCTCTTTTGTTTGTCTTTCTTTCTTGCTTGCTTTCTTTCTTTAACTCTAACTCTAACTGATGCTCGCCTTTTCCCTCCTTCTTCTCGGCTGATAGTGAGATCTTCAGAGGACTTGTTTGATATATTCTGGGGGAAAAAAGAAAAGTGCAGTACAGATTAAGTTTATAAAGCACTATCTCTGTTTATGTAAATCAAAATATACTTAAATAAACTTTGCCATGCATCTCTAATTTACAAATTAAACTGTCATTCAAGCAACTTTTAAAAAATTGTACTCATTTTGACATTTTGCCTCCAAGGTTCACATGACTATTATTTGCCTCCATCATAGACCAACAACTTTAAACTTTATCCCTTTGACTACACCATTCTAACTATAGACTTAAATCCGACATGATATGAAGTCATTATAATATCATTACATGCAAATTCTCCTGCTCATTTACATCCAAAATAAGCTTTCTTTAGCTGTATATTCTCTCCTCTTAAGTCCTTAAGTTCATCCTTTTTGTATTTACCTGGTAAATCCATTGCTGTGTGGGACATCTGCGTCCTTCTGAGGCAGAGAGCAGAATGGAGAGAAGTCGTCCTCCCCTTCATTCCTTTATAAGGACAATTCCCGCCCAGTTTCAGGATTATTCACACACACACACACACACACACACGCACGCACGCACACGCACAGTGCCTGAACGCTGGATTTCTGTGGACTTCCTCGGCATGAAATCACCCAGTCGCCTGAATTAATGAATAAATAAATATTTTTCTTCTTCTTCTTCTTCTTTTTTTTTTTTGCATGACTCTACCAGTGAACAAAATATATCCCGATCGAGAACTCTGCTGGCAAAAGTGCTGAAAGAAAAACTGTTCTGAGAAAGAAGAGCCAGAACAAAGGTGGTCAGACTGATATAGTGCAAATTAATTAGAGCACAAAACAAAGAGGAAATCATGTTGGGTAAATGACAACAATGTTCCCATACTTCTTTATTTTCAGGACCAGACAATTAAAGGTGCTTTAGCTCCATCCAGTGGAAGTTAACATGGTGCTCAGCTTTTATTGATGGAGCCACTCATCAGCTTTTAGAGCTGATTTCTCTTAGAGATAGAGAAACAGATATATTCTTAAATATATATAAATAAATATAGGTTCCATCTAGTATTAGAACCATAAAAGAATTTGTCCCTCTGTGGAAACCCTTAAGAGTTCTTTTCCTTTCGGAAAAGACTCCAAGTGGATCGTCTTTGGAATGCTAGAACTGTTAACCATTCAGAGAACCAATGAGGAATCCTTTTTCCAAGAGTGAAGACAGACAACACACACACACAGAAAGAGAGAGAGAGGTATATATAGACAGACAGACTCACAAAAAAACAAAAACAAGCTAGGTTTGTCCCACTGGAGGAACTCTTAAAGTGTCTGTATAGAATCCCCCAAAAGAGTGTATCAAAGAGAGTTCTAAATAAAACCCTCTAGATTTTAGACCCCTTAAGGGTTTTACAGTCATCCTCTGGGGGAACTCTTCTGTGTACAACCCTACACCAACTTGTTTCTCTATCAGAAACCCTTATAAGAAGCTCATAATTCTTAATTATAGAAAGAAAAAAACTTTTCTAAGACTGAGATCTAGAAGCATAAAGGTTCTTCTCACTGGACTGGTGGAATCCTTAAAGGTTCTATATAGTTTCCTTATCAGAGAAATTTCCAAGCAGAACAATCTTACACTTTAGAACCAAGGTTTCTTCAGGTGTCCCTATGGGGAAAATCATAAAGGTTCTATGTAGAACCCCACGCCAGGTTGTTTCTCAATCAGAAAAGGTTCAGAGTAGAACACTTGATGGAATGAATACTTGAAACACCCTTGAAGAACCGAACCCCTTTCTTCTAAGAGTGCATGAAGCTAAAGATCCTTAACTATAGATAGATAGATAGATAGATAGATAGATAGATAGATAGATAGCAAAATGCTTCCATCTGACACTCTAAAGTTTTCCACTGGGGGAAGCCTTAATTGTTGTATGTAGAACTACTAGAAAAACTATTACTAGAACCCCTTCAGACAGCTAGACAGGTTCTGTTAACCATCTAAAGAACCTTTGAGGAACATTTTTTTACTGTATATAGACAAATGTACAGATAGATAGATAGATAGATAGATAGACAAATGGGTTAAATTTCTTCAGTTCTCTGTAGAACCCTGTGTAGTTTCCCAATCAGAGACTGTTCCATGTAGAACCATTTTAAGAAGAGAAGGTAAGATCTCTGAAGAACCCTTTTAGATAAACAGCTGCATGTATCAGTGCTACCATATAAAAACACAATAACTGTGGAAGGCAGAAACATATTAGACATTTGGAAAACACGATTTATTTATCAGAATGTTTATATGCGTACTAGTGAGTGCAGAAAAAGTAGGAACGGCAGCATGGGTAAGGTGAGTAAGACTTAATACAAGTGACAGTCACGTGTGCTGTGAATGTGGTAAGTGATGGTAACCAGTGCGATAGTATAACACAAGGAACTGTAATCCTGGGATTACTGGGATTATCCAGGGAAGAGTGTTAATTAAAATGACCCATGTGCATATACTTGACCATTTAAGCTCACTAATTAATGAGAGTTGACAAGCTAGTTGTAAGCTTCTTGACCTCCCTATGCTATATAATAACATTTTAAAAAGGCTGGGCCAGAAGTTTCGAAGAATGTGATTTTCAGTTTGACAGAGTGTGTTAAGACTGCTGAACCGTCACTTAACCTCTTTAATTAACTGTCATTCTAAAGTTACTAATTGGCAATATTACATAACTCGTGTCATACCAGTATGACTCGTTCTAGAAGCTATGGGGGAGTCAAGGATCTTTATATGCTGAGATAAAGTATTCGTTTAATTACTGACCTGCTCCTGCTATACAATATCTTCATCTGCCACTGACTTGTGTATCAGTGAAAGCGTTTGGCTAATTATGTTTCTCAAACAAGGCTCCAGAATTCGTCACTAATAAGAACACCCACTGACTAAAAGCAGTAATAAGGCCTATATCAGAACACTGCTGAATTCTCAACTCTAGAGGTGTTGATACGTTTTTTATGGCAGCATTCCTCTGACAGTTGTTCTGGCTATAGTTTAAATGACAGGTTTACATAAATTCACTCACTGATGAACATTATGATGGCTGTTCCACATAATCGTAAGGCTTTTAAGATTAAGAAAATAAGATTAAGATTATTCTTAATCTTAACATTAAGTGCTATCTTAATCTAAGAATAATAACACGTTGACAAGCGTCAGCACTTTCAGGACAAAGGACGTTGCACTTTCTGGTTTCTCGGTAATAAAACAAGCTACTTTTAACTTGTCTCTTGGATGATAACTTTTAAATATAACTATAAAAGGGTTAAAAAGAGTGATATGCCATCATTCATTTAATAATTTAATTTAAAAAAAACATAGTCGTTGAGAAATTACAGAGGTATAAGACGAATAAAACATTTTGGGATGTACTGTTATTGGAAGATAATCCTCTTTGTGTCTGGGCACGTCACAACATCTTTTTACTCCTTACATAACGTGTAGAGGAACAAGCAAACGTCATGTTCCATAAAGAGCTAATTTAACGAACACATTGATGAAAATATTCAGCCTGCCTAAAGATGTCTAAAACCTTGCTAGCTAAGTTACACATAGCAAAATGGACATAAACCTAATCAATTCAGTTTGTAATCAGGTGACATGATTTAAAATGTTTAAATGACCGAATAAAAAGTAATTAATAAGAAGTAATTTAGCCAAAGGAACTGAATTAATCAGCGATTATTTCCCCACTAATGATAATGTGAACAGAGATCAGTCAAGTGAATTTAAGTTCAGGAAAAGCTATAGTTTTCAAATGTGAAAGGTTTTCCGAGACTGCTACACAAATACTATTCTCTCACCAGTATGTGGGAAAACCAGTTCACATATTTATAATTTATAATTTGTAAATGATTTAGATGTTACATCCCTCATATACAGATATATTCTCACATTCGGAACTGAAGCTGAAGCCACGAAGGGGCTCCAACGACTTCTTTGACAGCTGTCACATCTTTGTTTCAATATGAAATATTAATTTAACTACTGACATCAAAATTGAAATCAATGTCTCATATTTGGATAGGTATGTATATAATAAAATGTAATTGTAAACTTGCCTTCAACAAATCACCCCTGACAACCCCTGCTCTCAGCTTATGTACTGTCTACTACCGGGATGCTTGAAGTAAGATCATGAATTGAACACTGACATTTTTCACTAAATGGAAATGACAGATCTCAGGGTCCTTTAGCTACATCAGGACTGCCTCCAGAACCGTCATTTTACAACCCAAATACTTTCCCCTCCCTGCTGTGGGGGGCATGTCAGCCATTTAAAAAAAAAAATCCAAAACACATAGGATGTGAAAATTAAGGCTGTAAAATTCAAAGGGTCATAAACTGGAATACTGTGGTCTGGACCCAGCAAAGTATTTCAGCGAATCAAAATAATCACTGAAAAATACTGTGATAGAACTGATCAAAGTACGGAAAAAGTGGCAGTAGTTCAGTAACTCCAATTTTTTTTTTAAACCATGAACCACTGCAGCTTCCATATATGATAAAGCAGATACTCTGTTGTGGCTTGTTGCAGCCAATCACAGGCATTTATGTAAATCATTTAGCAGAAGGCAGCTCATCAAGAAACAAAAGCGTTTCCACAGAATTTCATTTTTTTTTTTTTTTTTTTATTTCCTTGACTCTCTCTAGTTTGATTAGGGAAGTGATGATTATGGCTTGTTAAATAAAGGCTGATGACAATTGGTCAGAGAAGTTTGTGCTTCTCTACTTCAAGTCCAAAACAGATGTGTCTCATCTGAATCTGTGGCACTGGTTAAAAATGGTAAAGTAAAGCGCCACTACAAAACAAAACCACTTCAGATTGATGTGTCTTATTTATAGCCATAAACTAATCACTAATGGTTAAGCATTAAAATGTATCTGTTGTTGCAATTCAGTCATGTTAGTTGCTCAGGATAATTGTAAACATGGAATTTTAAATCTCTTCACATATTATAGTTGAATATACTTGTTCTAGTGCATTTACTACATCTTGTTGAATTTCATGCTCTTTGAACAAAAATTATGTTTATAGTGTTACATTATCCCACTGCTATTATTAATATTACGGATGCTTTTAAAAATAGGTTTGATGTACTAATATCAGATGAAGCATACTGTATACTCAAATTATCTCTACTGATTTTGGAATTTTGACTAAATTATAATAGATCATAACCTTTTCGAAACAAAATTTTAGCTATTTTGACATTTTAATTTCCAGTACTGTAGAACCAGTTCCTCTGGTATATTAGTTCTATTTTAAAAATTAATTCTTTTTATATAATCAAATCAAACTGAAGCAGACTATGCTGAAATTTGATAGTTATTCAGCCACGGAATCATTTTATAGTCAAATTTGTGATCAAAATCAAAAGAACAAGGCCAACCTGCCTTGCGTCAACAGGCCAGACTGGTGGTGGTAGTGTAATGGTGTGGGGAACATTTTCTTGGCACACTTTGGGCTCTTTAATACTAGTCGAGCATCATTTGAATTCCACAGCCAACAATCTGAGTATTGGTATGGGTATACTAATAAAGCGCTACTGAGTGTACATATATAATATTAGACTGATTTTTAAATGTCAGTATGGATATTGTGAGCTCTATTTTTTCACAGCCTAAAAGCCTAACCGTGTTTTACATTCATTTACATACTTCACAACCATAGTGTCATGCTCATGAAGTATTAATATTTATCCCATTCTTGTATAAATAATGTAAGCTGATATGTCAACCATCTTTTTAAAATGGCACATGTCATATCTGTGGTTAAACAACTACTTTGGTCTGGCCTGTAAACAGATAAATTCTCACTTGTGGAGCTGAAGCTGCAGTCTCTACGGGCCTTGGCTACCTTTCTGACAGGCATCACGCAGCGTGTAGTGACAAGCGATGCAGAAAGTGACATTAAAGCCCTGAGAGCACTCACTCACCCACGGCTTGGAGAAAGCCGAGAAAACATCAGAGAACATGAAAATGTCACGCTGAGAGGGCACAGGGACTCGTATTCACAAACCTCAGGGCATCTTACTGCATCGCAGATCCTCAGCCATGTGAAATAAAAGTCATGCGCTACTGTCTGTAACTATTCACTCCAACAAGCAGCATTATTGTTATCCTTCACTATGTCTTCAGCTGTTTGTTCCCCCACAGTCTGTATAATGGCACAATGAACATTAGGTAACTAGTTGATTTAATATTAATTAATAAATTAAACACTAGTTGCTATTAGAATTCATTCTGACAAGAAAGTTGTTTGCTTCACAGTTCTAGGGTTTCTGGATGGATCCAAAGCTTGGGTTTCGTCCCACCTTCCAAAAACATGCCAGTATGTGGATTGGCTATGCTAAATGTCAATCGACTTACTGGCAATTGCCCCTGAATGTGCAAATGTGTGTGCGTGGTACCCTGTGATGGACTGCCATCCAATCCAAGGTATATTCCCACCTCACACCCAGTGTTCTGGGGATAGGCTCCGGATCCACCACAACCCTGACCAGGATAAAGCAGTTAATGAAGAGGAATGAATGAAAGAAAGTTGTTGAGAAAACTTAAAGAAATAGATTTATATTAATGCACTCTTCCTAATATATTATCGTTTCTATAGTAACAACTCATATATTCATCTACCTATAATCAACAACTTAAAAAACTTGTCATTTAACAAAGAAAACATATAGAACCATTTATATGGTAAAGCTTTCTGTAAGAAGAGGTTTATTTAACATTTAGGGAAGGAGTCTCGGGGGTCAGTATTTTGTAACCGTCAGTATGTTGTCCGCTACAGGAGAGTCTTCAGGACAGAAGACTTTGTGCTTTCTGGTTTCTTTTTGCGTGATTGACTTCATGAGAGAGAAAAGGAGAGCGTGCTGAGGGAATGACTGTTTCTAGCTGCTGAAACTTGAGTGATAACAGGAACAAAAATCATTTTTCGTATAAGAGGAATAAAACACTTCGGGATATGCTGTTATTGGAAAATAATCAACTTTGTTTTCGGAACAGTAACTTCACATTGTGCCATATTACATCACCTTGTCATTATTTTCCTACAAATAATCATGTTTTATTTCATGTATTATTTCATGTTTTATCATGTTTTATTTCATGTATTATGTTTTATATTGGTATTACCTAAAAATATTCAGAAATTATGGCAGCTAAGGTTAGACTGAAAGCTTTAGCTTTAGCTAATATTATGCTACATGGTAAATTTATGATGGCTATGCTGTAAACGACTTTTTTGCATAATACATTATTATTATTATTATTATTATTATTATTATTATTGCATGTAACAGATTTAAACGTATCATTAGAAGTAAAGCAATTGCTCAAGGTTATCCTGGTTTATAACTATTATTTTTGCTAACATTAAAATGCTACACCTTAGCTGACAGTTGACAGTAATTAGGCTGAATTCAAATATCGTCAATGTATATCTTCTTACGACTTTCTGAGTATAATGTATAATGTATGCAACAAAACAATTTTATGAAAATGAACATAAATTGAACATAAAGATAGTTACTGCAGGTAGACTCGCACCTGTCGATAGATTTGCGTTGGCTCACGGTTGAGTGTGGACCTCTCCAATATGGCGGAGGCGTTGACGTCTCGCTCTAATGAGGTGCTGCCGGTGGAGCCGCGTCTGTCGACTGAACTGCGTTGTCTTACAATTGAGTGTAAACCTCTCTAATATGGCGGAAGCACTGACGTTTCGCAGTAGCTAACCCCAACGACTTCATGCTCGTAGTGTTGCCGTAGTTACCGGACGCGGCCACGCGCCTATTAGGTTTCACTGTAAAACAAATATCCGTGTAATGGACTGAGGGAAGTTTCTGAACTGCTAAAGCGAAACAAGGCCGGTCTAACTGTACAACAGAAACGCCGAGATGAACTCCCAGAGGTACGCTGGAGCGGTATTAAGCTGTTTGGTATTGGTACTGGTCCTTTTTATAGCATTTATTTTAACTAACAGTAAACCAGTAAACGACTTCCGCCAAACTCCAGTGCTAAATTAACCTGTGCAGTGTTAAATTAACCCATACATTATCCCACACAGTGTTAAATTAACCTTTAAAGTGTTAAATTAACCCATACATTATCCCCCACAGTGTTAAATTATCCCTTAAAGTGTTAAATTAACCCGTGCAGTGTTAAATTAACCCATATTTTACCCCCACAGTGTTAAATTAACCCTTAAAGTGATAAATTAACCCATCTTTTTTTATCCTCCACAGTATTAAATTAACCCATCTTTTATCCCCCACAGTGTTAAATTAACCCTTAAAGTGTTAAATTAACCTGTGCAGTGTTAAATTAACCCATACATTATTCCGTACAGTGTTAAATTAACCCATAAAGTGTTAAATTAACCTGTGCAGTATTAAATTAACCCATACATTATTCCCCAGTGTTAAATGAACCCCTAAAGTGTTAAATTAACCTGTGCAGTGTTAAATTAACCCATATTTTATTCCCCACAGGGTTAAATTACCCCATAAAGTGATAAATAAGCCCATATTTTATTCCGTAAAGTGTTAAATTACCCCGTGCAGTGTTAAATTAATCCAAAAAAGTGATAAATTAGCCCATATTTTATTCCGTTCAGTGTTAAATTACCCTGTGCAGTGTTAAATTAACCCATACATTATTCCGTACAGTCTTAAATTAACCCATAAATTGATAAATTAACCATATTTTATTCCATATAGTGTTAAAGTAACCCATACATTATTCCATACAGTGTTAAATTAAGCCATAAAGTGTTGAATTGACCCTTACAGTGTTACATAATCCCTTATGGTGTTAAATGAACCCTTACAGTGCTACATTATCCCATACAGTGTTAAATTTACTCATACAGTGTTACATTATCCCATATGTTGTTAAATTAGCCCATATAGTGTTAAATTAACCCGTACAGTGTAACATTATTCCATACAGTGTTAAATTAACCCATGCAATGTTATATTATCCCATATTGTGTTAAATTAACCCATATAGTGTTACATTATCCCAGTGCAGTGTTAAATTGGCCTGTACAATGTCAAATTAATTCTAACAGTTTAATTAACACTCACAATGTCAAATTAATTCTAACTACAGTATGGAAATAACACAGTGTTTTTTTCTGGATGTGCTACTGCAGATGTTACAGTTCCAGTCAAGGTTGAAATTAAATTTCTAATGTCTTATTGTTCAGCATGACGCATATTGACCATCCAGTCAACACACTGTAGAAAGAGTTAACGCTAATTCAACACATTTACTCTTCAAATACGTGCGGTAGCTATTTACAGTATGTCTTCTTTTCACAGACTGAAACGCATTATGGTCCACCGATCATCCACCTGTCCCAAACCTCCACCCAGATCAGTCAGGAGCTCTGAAAACTACATAGAGAGGCAAGTCACAGGTGCAAACTAACACTGGCTGAGGTATTGTGTGTGTCACTTCTGTAAGTCGCTCTGGATAACTGCTTCAGTCATCGAGGTCATTTCAAAATGTATAATAGCAGTAAAGCAACAGGACTTTTGTTATGAACCTATTTGTTTTACCTTAAAACCGATGATGTCCTGGATGTCAAGATTATACCACCTAGCTGCATAAATTTAGACCAACTAGACAGAGATTAGTTATTCCACAGCAGTTTGTGAATATGAAATGATTAGTTTCAGAGAGAGAGAGAGAAAAAAAAACTTACACATTGTCCCTCTTACTACAAATGTACAGGACCAGCCAGGACATTACTGATCCCTGATGTTGACTTCTTTAGTTTTGCACTGGATCTATGAGGTAACAAGCAATGGATGTTTATCTCACCCAAAACATTTTCTATAAATATCTGCTTCAAATTACTCCCAGTCCTTTGGTAATGTCACTTACTGTGTGAATTGCTATAATCTGTACATAAACATGAACAAAACTCTGTGTAGCTCAGCACCATGACATTATGGAGGCAGCCATCTTGGATACCCCAGAAGTACGGATGGTCTACTCCTCCTATTTTACAAAATTGTTTATGTAAAAATAGATCATGTAGCTTAATAATGTCATTTGAAGCAAGTATTTACTGAAGATTTGGGCATGCATTTACAGAAAAAAAAAAAATCTTGGTTGAGATAAACTTCCTATGCAATAGCGTTCTCAAATGTGATTGGTCAGAAAGTGTTAATATGGTTACTTCTCTATAACAGCAGCTTTGATTATAGGACAGTTGGTGATTATTTTCCTGTAAGCACTCCTTGTTGTGTTTTAGTCTTTACCTATTACTTATTAGCTCCATTAACCATGTAAATCTAAAGAAGCAAACTTCAGATGCCAAACATGTTTTGTTAGATGAGATACATGAAGTAAGTGGAGTAAAAGTGGAGTAAAATTGATTTTCACCAGAATGTTTCTTTAAGTCAAATGTATGTTGATTTGAATAGTTATAGTGAACTTGAGTGGAATTCAAGGACACTTTTAAATTATAGCATTAATTTAATCAAATATATGACATTGTTTTTAACTTCAATGGGATTAGGATGCCACCAGAGGTCACTGAGAAGATTATTTCATATTTGGATGCAGGATCTCTTTTCTGCCTTGGCTTCGTCAACAAGCGGTTCCATGAGCTGGTTGACAACAAGTAAGTTTGAGTCGCTGCGTCAGAGTTCATACCCTGCGCTCACACTAGAAAGCGAAAAAAAAAGAAAAACGTTTTCTATCTAGGTATGTGATCTAGGTACAGAGTAATAATACCAAGAAGCCCCATTAAATTTTCTCAATTCTATGCAAATTAGGTATGTCAGGATGAAGTGACAAATCCAAACATCTGGCTCCAGTGAATTCCTCAGATCAAACCTACAGCACAGATTGTCTGTTATCCCCAAGACAGCTACTGTCACAACTGCAGTTCAGTTTCTACCTGCTTTTAGTCTACATTAAATCATTTTTTGTGTGCAAACATGGAAAGTCATTGTCTCATATTTTCCAGGATTTAACTACAATATAAAATGCACTTTAAGGTAACATGTATATTTCTGTCACCAAAGTGCTGTGTAAATTGGTGGTTGAAAAAAAAGGATTTGTTCTGCACCCTGATGTGTTTCTTACTCATTTTGGTAACCTTTGTTGGTGAACATATACAGTAAACATCAGCTCTGTTAGGCTCTATAATTTAATTACTAAATAAATGGTTTTGTAAAATAGCAGCAATAGTCCATATTAACACATTGAAACTATATACAGTAGAAAATTAATTAAAAAAACTACAGTTTTTCCTGAACTTAAACTACAGACTTTCTTGAACTTAAATATATTTCTCCTTTATCTGTAAACCAGAAGTAAAGTTCTAGCAGTTACTAGTTACTTAAAAAAGAGAAAGAAAGAAAATGAATAAATTCCAGATTTCATTTTGACTGCAGCAAGGGAACATAACAGACATTTTGACAGTCAGTATCTGATTACAAACTGAGTTGATTAAGCTTACGTCTGTTTCACTATGACACATAGCTATACAACATGATCAAAGTGTGACATTTACTAGATAACGAGGTTTTAGGCACCTTTTTGGCAGAATGAGTTTTTATTACTGTGTTTTATAAAACTGGCTCCTTACCCAACATGATCTTTACCAAAAGACAACCTAGGCAAGGGTAAAAAGGAAATAAAACATTTCCACATCATTTTTATAAAACATATATGATTTTGTAAAGGTGCTTATTGGCTGAAAAAACTAATGTTGAGCAACATGTTTCATTTTTTGGATTTTTGCCAGAATTCAGCAATACCGACATCCAACTGGTTTTCTGAGGCTGCAACAAATATTATCATACACACCACATTAAACTTGGGGAGGAGGGGCCTAGGAGATGGAATGATACCAAACCCTGCTGATTCCAGTTGTCCAAGATGGCTGCCTTCATAATGTTACAGCTAGTTATACTGTATCCTAAACCACATCAGCAAGTCTGTGTGTGACCTTACTAAAGAACCAGATGTAGTTTGAGGCAGATGCAGAAAAGATTTTGGGTGAGACAGACTTCCATTACTTCTTAGCACTGTTAGTCTTGGAGCTCCAAAACTAAAGAAGCAAATATCTAAATATCTGATACTAAACCTGTCTTGGCTCACTGAATACATTTGGACTGAAGGGAACATTATGTAAATGTGATTTGTCCCCTAACCATTCATTTAATATGGGTTTGAAAGGGTTAGGTAAATGCATGCCAATTTTAGACACACAAAGGAGCTTTTAAACCAAATTATCTGCCACTTCTAATAATGAACTGTCTATCCCCAGTGCCATGTGGTATCGCTTTTACACCTGGCAACGAGCAAAAACGAAGACATCCAGGCTAATAAAGGATGTGACAGATGGAGTGGACATGGCCAGCATTCAGGAAAAGCCTATGGGATACTGGAGGAGAGTTTTCTTTAAAGAACTGGCTGGTCATAATGGAAGCTGGAAGAAAAAACTAAAATCCATTCATTCTTACACCGGACTGCCAATTCGAACAGCTGAAGTTCTCAGGTGAGCAATAAAAATAGACTTGTTTTTTTTTTTTTTCCCTTTTCCATTCAGTTTCACTAAAATTCTATTTGTCCCCTGTTTAACCCTTATGTTCAGGTCAGGTCCAAGCTGCTCATTTAGTGTAATAGCTTTAGCATCATCATTTTAAAATATTCCGGAGATCAGTTTAAGTTGAGAGTAAGATGGTGAAATAAAAGTATGAAAAAATAGTTGGTGTGAATGTAAAAATGAAAGGTGATTGTCTCTCTCTCTCGTTCTCTATAATTTCCACTCCCACCTGTGGAGATCACCAAACACTGACAGAGACTCTAGAGCTCTGTCTCAATCAGGACTATTATGCTGATTAGCACTGAGTTGGACAGAATTATACATGAGATATTTAAACTAAATCTTTCAGTTGTATTATTACAAAATCTAAAAAGATGGCCCGAGGTGATCCCACAAGGCATTGCTAAGTAGAGAACACTGAAGGGTTGAGATGTTAGCCAAACATGCCAGAGCCATCCAGCACATTTGCTAATTGGCTCAGTCTAATTAGGATAAATCTCAGGAGCGATCATGTGGCTCACACATGGCCGACTCTGTTTTGTTTTCTGACAGCAAAAATGCCACCGTTCCAAAAGCCAGAGCCATGTTAAAAGTCTCTGAGGTTCAGTGTGTGGTTTCATCTCTCTGCTAATTAGTCTGAGATTTGTGTGTTTATGAAGTATCGGATCCTCATTCTGACAGAGCAGATCCAGCTGGGTTTTCTGACCTGTCTCAGTTTTATAACACAGAATAGTATATGTAAAGCATAGATAGACAGATAGATAGAAAGATAGAAAAGGCAGACATACATAGACAAATATAGACAAATACATTGTATATAGGTGGTTATATTCGGTATGTAACAAATAAAACACTGTTCACAGAGTCACTGTTACCAGCCAAGTTGATTATTTTTCAATAAAAGTGTTTTACTCATTTTATACCCCATTAATTTGCCAACAATCATTTTTAATGAACAACACATCATACTTTTTTATCCATTTGTCCAGAAATTTCAAGGAATAGCTTTACCTCTGTTACAAAGCAATGACACTGGAGACTCCTTCCAAAAATACTAAATAAACATCTTCTCACAGAAAACTTTACCAAATCAACAATTACACATTTTTTAATCCATTTATGTGGAGTGTCTGCCATAAAAAATCCCTGTGAATTACAACAGAGACAATAATATATAGTATAGAACTAGTGCATTAATACAGACCTTGCAGCTGGTACTATTGTCAGAAAAGCTGCTTTAGAAAATGAATCAACACCATCTGACCAATCAGAATCAAGCATTCAAGTATGTGTCTCACTGCAGAAATTAAAATCTAAATATATTACAGTTACCAGAGATGTACTGCAGTATAACTGTAACATTTAACGTTTAACGTATTATGCAATAAATGTCCATCTGTTATTCTTTATTCCATAAAAAGTCAATGACTTTCATCCCCTTGATGTCTTCAGACTCATTAAAGCTTTCTTTGAAGGCCACATCTCAGATCCTCTCAGCACTCATTTGGGGAAACGAGGAACCAAACCGCACCTGACGATCCTTGTTGCCGTTTTAACCTCTGATTAGAGCTGCCGAGTCACTCGATTTCTCAACCCTGAGGTCTTATGCAGTGCAGAGGGAGTGAAAGTAATTGTTCTACCGCTCCGAAGGTTTTGTCAAATCGTGGAAATAAATTGCTTGGCTCTGTCCTCATGCCCAGACAAATCCCTGTCGGCTCGCTGGGTTTACAGAGGCACAGAAGGATGAGATTTACCTCCGTAATAATAGTCTCCACATTCGCCGAGACACAAACAACAGCTATTAAACCTCCACGGGATTCAGCACTTCTGCCTTTGTTTCTTTCACTCTGATTGATGTCATAGGGTGCCACTGCATCATATTAGCTATTTCCTTAACTTTATGCCTCAATTTAGATCTCAACAAGTGGCTTTCTTTGTAAGTGGGCTTAATCTGCTAAATATACTATAGAAAAAAAAAACATGGTCAGATTATTACAAGAATATTTCAGCCAACAATTAAATGTACACAGTTCTACATTTATACAATTTTTAGTCAAGTAGCCAAGACACATTTTGCTTTTATGTATTTTTTAAAGTACAGTAAAAACATAATTCCTTGCATCACATTCCTGTGTGCGTTTCCAATATTACATCTGTCCTGGGTTGCATTTATTGTCTTTGTTGTCATCAGGAGTTTTGGTGTCATGTGGGAGATCACAGTGAAGGAAGCAAGAGGACGTGAGAACAGAATTAAACACACTCACGTGTACTTCGGCCAAGCCTCTCTGACTGTTGGCTGGAGTTCAGGAAACTGGCCAATTCTGGATAAACCCACTACACTAGAGCTGCATGGAGTGATGCTTGTGCCCATTAACTGTCCAATCACATGCAGGTAAGGTATTTTAAAGAAATAATATGGCCAAGTTTACAAAACAAGTTTACTCTTGCTCAGAAAAGAAATGCTTGGTGACTGAAGTTTGCATCCCGCCCTGGAACTACAAGGCTAATGTTGCTAATGACTAAGGAAAGCTTATAGTTACCATTTAAGCATGGAGCAGGTTGCATGCCTAAATCATGAGACTCACATCAAACAATCACTTTGTTCTTCAGCACATGCTTTGGTATTGCAGCATTAAAGGTAGAATTTAATTGGATGATGTTATAGTTCCAATTTGATTGTTATATATCATATCCCTGACAGATGGGTTGGAGATTAGGTCATGTGATGCTGGGGATGGAGAGAGCAGAGCTGTCTGAAATTTTTTCATTTTTCTTCTATATTTCATTGGTTTTCACTGTTTGCTAAATAAAATTAGGCCAAAACAAAATTAAACACACAACTACTTCAGTTGCTTGGGGCAGGTGGACTCCTCAGGACTGTCTGGACTCAGGTCTCACTGGCATCTGGCCACCTATTAAAAAAGAGAGAGCTCATAAATACGTTGCTATAAACCACACAGAGGTGTAGACAATCACTTGTTACCCACTCATTCTCTGCAACTCTCCTTCCAGCACTTGACCCTGCCCCACTGCCACAATATTTTTCTAACACAAACTTTTTATATTTTATGAAACTTTTTCTGTACAAATGGTGTTACTGAGCCAAACTTTGTTCTGTTTGATTACTATTATTATTATTATTATTATTATTATTATTGTTATTATAGACCAGGCTGGAGATCCCTCTTAAGTAAAGTGGTGGTGAAGAAGGACGGTAGCAAATTGTGTGGTTCAGACAGGCTCATCTCTTTGCTGTACATTGAGAAAGATGTAACTGTGGGGGTTTGGCAGGTATGTGTACATGTGACCTCTGACCTCTCACTTCAGCTTATTGAGCTTATTGTTTTTCTGCATTTCTGCACTACTTTCAACACACTAATATAAACTTTGGTTGTACAAATCAGTATTCTAGGTGCCTAAGACAAGCAGATTATATTAAAGCCGCATTAGGTACGATTAGTCTCTTTTTTCAAGATTAAGTCTTTTAAAGTGAGGGGGGTTTGACATTTGAATGATTTCCACTCATGTTCACAAAGCTCTGTCCCCAGGATCTATCGTGGCCTGTAGAGCATAGTGTCTAAAAAAAGAATGACAGGAGGCACATCCAAACACGAACAAGCGTTCCGGACTGGAAGTCAGTTTTCCAAATGGGTTTTCTCTTTAAGGAGAAACCTTTAAGCCTGTTAGTTGTTTATTTTGTATTTGCCACATATATTTTCTTGTCAGTTCCAACCAGATAAACACTCTACACCTTAATGACTTAAATGACAGCAAAACAAAATATGTATAAGTTACCATGCTCTCGTTCAAAGACAGAATGCAACGTGAACACACACCACTAACCAAATCCAGTCAAGCTGAAGATTTAATCCGATAGCAATTATTTTAACTAGATAGATTTGTTTGTATGGAACTGAATCAGGAAACACACTTAGGGGTGAAAACACTGATAATATACAGGACAGTGCAAAGCTGTGATAATGACGTCATAGTACAAATTGCCACATCATCTTTAAACAAATGTCAAGGAAAAATGAAGACTATGATGGAAAGAGAACAATGCAGCACAACACAACTACAACACAAAACAATATACTACATCAGAGATATTGTATAGAACTATGTCAAGTCATGTGCTCTGTGAGATTTTGAGTACTCGTTCATTTTTTTTTTCTGTCATCACTACATCACTACCCACATCCCTAGTCTGTACAATGACAAATGACTATCTAACTAGCATGTTGCGCTTTTGCGTTCTATATTAGCTTGTGTTTTTGTTTCTGTCTTTCCATTTCCATTGAACTACACTACAGGTCAAAGGTTGGGACATGCCTGCTCATAACACAGTTTTCTTCATTTTTACTCTTTTCTACTAATTTAGAATAATAATGTATATTTAACACTATGAAACAACTCGTATGCCATCATGCAGTAACCAAGAAATGGGTTAAACAAATGTAAACTATTTTATACTTTAAGGAGGAGCTTCACGCAGGAGGCTTTCCGTAAAATTCTCAAATTGGCCGAGCTCCTCGCTGTTTCTTCAAAATTCTATATGAAAACCACTTGTTTAAGATGGAAAAAAGAGACTTGTTTTAAGCAAAAAGGACTTTTTGATTCAGAAATAAATGTATCCATGGACATTAACTTCACCCTTTACTTTTTCAACCACAAGCCAATCAAATATACAGTATGTATGTGTATATATATATATATATATATATATATATATACACATACATACTGTATATTTGATATATATATATATATATATATGTGTGTGTGTGTGTGTGTGTGTGTGTGTGTGTGTGTGTATATTCAGTTTACTGTATCCAAATTTTTGACTTTTAGTGTACAGAGTTATGTACAGAGTCATGTTGACTTGCTCACCACTGCTCCAATTGCTATCAGAAAAGAGTTATTTTTAATACAGCAAATTAAATATTTTGAACCATTTTATTGCATTGGTTTACAATCTTTCACTTTTTGCCTACATTTATCTACTTGATTGCTCATCTAATGCTCATTTAATGAACTGGCGAAGTTACAGAAAGTACAGGCTTGTTGCTAATATATGCATTGTAAACTTATCTTTAACACATTTTTTTTATTATTCTCAGAAGCAACAGGAAATTGCATTTGTCTTAGTGAACTTACATTATCACAGACTTGTGGAAAGAAATCTTCTGGGGTCATCCACCACGTATGTATGTTTTTTTTATAACTTATTGTCACTTAATTACTAAGACTGTGCGTTTCAGTCTTGTCATGTGTTAGTCACAGGGTTGAGCATGAAAAACTGAGTAAGGGGGGACTGAGTGGATTAGTTGCACTACAACGCCATCTTCTGGTGATCATAATATTGTCACTGAACACACACACACACACAAGTTTAGATTAATCATCTCTCTTAGATTATCTCTCAGATTTTACCCATATGTAGTTTTGAATTGTCCCTCTAATTTAATCCAGATGTAGGTTTTGCATTATCTCTCTAATTTAGTCCAAATGTAGGTTTAGGATTATTTCTCTAATTTAATCCAGATTTTGGTTTTTTGGATTATCCCTCTAATTTACTCCAGATGTAGTTTTGGATTGTCCCTCTACTTTAACCGAGATGTCCACATGTGGACTTTGGATTATCCCTCTAATTTACTCCAGATGTAGTTTTGGATTATCCCTCTAATTTACTCCAGATATAGTTTTGGATTATCCCTCTAATTTAATCCAGATGTAGTTTTGGATTATCCCTCTAACTTAATCCATATATCATTTTGGATCATTCCTCTAATTTAATCCAGATATAGTTTTTGGATTAACCTTCCAATTTACTCCACATGTAGTTTTGGATTATCCCTCTAATTTAAATCCAGATGTAGGTTTTGGATTATCCCTCTAATTTAACGCAGATGTAGGTTTTGGGTTAAATCTATAATTTATTCCAGAAGTAGGTTTTTGATGATCTCACTAATATATACCAGATGTAGATTTTGGATAATGGAAAACCTATATCTGGCTTAAACCAGAGATTTAACCCAAAGTCTAGAGTAAAATAGAAGCATAATCCAAAACTGCCATTTGGATTAAATTTAGGTTTTGCATTATCTCTCTAATTTAGTCCAGATGTGGGTTTTGGATTAACTTCAAATTAATACAGATTTAAGTTTGAATTATCATCCTAATTTAATACAGACCTGGTTTAAGAATATTTAATTAATATATGTATTATATATATATATATATTTATATATACACGCACACACACACACACACACACACACACACACACACACATACACACATATATATATATATATATATATATATATATATACATATATAATTTAAAATTTTCCAGCCTTCACCAGTGATCTTCTCTCTTTCACACTCTTTCTGTTTCCCAGGCTGTATGAGCCAACAGACATGCAAGCCCCTTTTGATGACATTGATCCTGATTACGGCTTGCATAGATACTGTGTGCACCTTGAGCTGCACAACACAGTAGAAAGCATTGCGTCAGTGAGCTTTTCCCAGCTGTTCTGCAAGAAAGGTGCAGTTTGAACTTTGTTAAAATTGTAAGGCTAAAGTTTGCATTGTTTTACATTTTCCTATTGTACATTTCTAGCCATAAGATTTGGGATGCATACCTTCATGGAAAACTAATGAGCTTCCTCTTGCTTTGCTTTTTTTTTTTTTAAGCTACGCAGTAATATATTATTACTGCTGACTCTTACTTTGATGCATGGACAGTAGAGTGTGCTAGAGAGCTACATTTTACCGAACACAAAGAACAACCCAAAGAACATAGCATTTGGTCAATAACACAAAATGCATAGAGGAGCATCCTCATTTATTCAGCATCGCGTGTAAATTTTTTTTATTTTTTTTTTAAGAGATGACAACAGTTCACATTGAAAAAATCGAATGATATATACAGTGTCACAACAATCTGACAGAAACTAAACACATTTTCATGTGAAAACGGCTAAGAATCACTTGTTTCAGTTTTAAAATAATGGATTCTTGTATAATAAGGATCACCTGGGTATTTTTTAATTTGAGGAAACTGATTAAATAAAATCAGTTCTTGGTGCTGAGCTGAGACTTTTGGACTCTATTACACTGTGAATTCTGAAGCCATACATGAGTGTGAGACCAACCCAAGATCCCTTTCAAGTTTTAATTCCCAAACATGACTAAGAGGAAAGAACTCAGCTCTGATCTGTGTAGGTGGCAGGCTGCTGTAATATTAATCTGCTATTTTTGTACTGTGTGGTCTACAGATCAGATTGCTGATGGTTATCTACCTTTGCAAGTTATCAGTAAAGAAAACAGATCGCGACAAACTCCTCTGTGTGGAAAAATCAGCCTGCCTTGGAGGACCGAAGCACTACAGGGACACATCGAGGTATCACGGAATTTTAGGTTATCACATTAATTTCATTATTTATTTATTTTTTGGAAACAAATTTTGGATTGTCTTAAATGTATCCAGATGTAAACCAGCCACATTTAATTAATCCAGATGCAAATTTGAACTGTACACTCCAATCCAATTTATTCTAAATTTAGGTTATGACTGTACTCCTAATGTGATGCAGATTACATTTAGATACTTCCTTAATTTAATCCAGATTTAGATTTCAATTATTCTCCTAATTTAATCCATAATTAAAGTTAGAGTCATTTACACAATTGATGTAATCCTCAGATTCATTTATGAATATTTTTCAGATTTCTCTGTTAAACCAGAGTTTGGATTTTCCTACTAAGGTAAATTTGGATTGCTGTTTCTTACTGTTTTTTTTTTTCTTCTTCTTCTCCTCAGCATTGTTGCATGTTGACTCTCACTGTTCTTGCTGAAGCCCAAACACCATTCTGGTGTGTTAGTGCTCCTGTAGCCATTACTAAATCAAACCACGAGGAAGTGTCATATGACTGTAATGGTGAGAGCTTCTTTATGGAATATCAGGACTCAGATGGAAAGCTGGAGATTGAGCTGGAGTGGATGGAGGAACAGAAACAGTTTGTCATGGTTAATTTAATCCTTTTTCTTTCCGTTAGCAAAGTAAACAGACACTTTAGGAGGCATTATTGATACTCCATGGACACTTTACCTTGTTCAATAATACATACATGACATGTCTGCATATATGTACCATATACAACACTCTCTGTTTGGAACCTTGATCATATTAAACGTCTTCTGTATGAACTTTATATCTGAAGAAAAAGCATAAGTGATTAACATGCATCCCGATTTTGAAGATAGGAAGCCATTTTCTATCAAGACTTACATCCCTGTTCCTAAATTCCCACAAGAAAAACAGTTCACATTAAGGCATTACTGTCGTTTAGCATTATCAGCATTCCTCTTAGATGCTGATGTCTTAAGACAGTTGTTTAATGTAATAGCTCTCGGCTGGAGGAGGATTTTATCGCTGACGCCACGACATGCTCACACCGTTAAAACAACATTTGGCTGCGATTAGTGATGGAAGGCAGTTTTGAGGCATAAACAACCCCTCTGGATTGGGGCATAATTGGATTGCGTTTAGTCTTCAGAGGTCACTTCGACCTTGAAAACCTGCTTTTTATCAACACATGCTGGCATTTCCATTTTCTTCATCACATTGTTAGGAGGTGTGAAGCTGTAAAATGGCTTCTGTCACAAATGTTATGACCAAAAAAGTAATTAGATTGCTGGTTGTGAGAAAGCCATGCCTGAAGGTTAACCATTCTTTATCTTTGAAATGTGTTTCATTGAACCATATTAAAGAGTTGGGCAGTTTATCAAACTTTTTCTGCTAAAACATGATGATCCAAGGCCTCTTTCTAAAAATGAAAAATAAATAAGTAAATAAATAAAAATAAACCAAAAAAAACCACTCTCTGGTATTTGTACAAGTCACCTGGAGACCTTGAGTAATTTTTCATAGCTGCTTATGAATTATTAGGTCCTACTGGCCTCTATATTGCTGAAATACAGAGAAAAAGTAAGTATTAAATACATGTGCTTTGGGATAGGTTACACAAAGTCACTTGATAAGCAAACATCATTATTATCGCATTAACATGTTGCATTATCCTAGCTTATGCAATAGCTAGTTAACAGCCTGCTGGATAATAGACTGATTAGTGGATGAGATAGTGCTAGATCATTTAACTAAACTGAGGACACCAGGAGGCTAAATACATATGACTACTGGCTCTATGTACTGTAAGTAATGAATAAAACATGATGGGGCAATTTGCCAATGATTACAAATTTATTTAATAACAAAGTTATTAATGAACCACACATCATACTTTTTATCCGATTTAACATTGGGGAATGTCAACAAGGCAAGTTAGTTGCTGTTAGCACTTATGTTGTCATGGCTATAAACAGTTCTTCCTTCTCCAGCCTCCCTTACTCTCTTTGGAAGATTCTAAGATTAAAAAAAGAAAAAGAAAGCCTGGTGTTACTAAGAAACCAGAAAGTGCAGTCCTCTGTCCTGAGGACTTTCCCATGGTGGAAAACTTGCTGACAATGGAGACTCCTTCGATAAATAAACATCTCCTTACAGAAAACTTCACCATATCAAAAATGACATATTAGTTTTTTTTTTTTATTTGTTAAGTAACAACAGTTTTTTAGATTTGTTTATTATTAGACTTACACTGTAGTGCTAAATGTATGTGGACACCTGACCAATCACACCTAGTATAAGAATGTTGAACATACCATTCTAGATTTAGTCCCCGTTTGCTGTTATAATAACCTTCATTCTTCTGGGAAGGCTTTCCACTAGATTTTGGAGCGTGGCTGTGAGGATTTGCTGAAGAGGTAATTCTTAATACTACAGCATACAAAGACATCCTAGACAACTGTGTGCTTCAAACTTTGTATCAGCAATTGAGGAAGAACTGCATATGGGTGTGATGAAAAGGTCCACATACTTTTGGCCATATAGTGCAGATTATGTGGCGCACCTCTATATAAGTTCCTGTGAATTAGCGGTTACTATAGAAACGATAACATATTAGAATGATAACATATTAGAACCAAATTAATATTTGTGTGTATGTGTAATATTAATATTATAAATTAGAGCTGGCACTACTGTCAGAGCTGCTGTTCTTGAAAATTAATTAACACAAAGACAAATCAGATTTGAAACGTCATTAGTGATATAAAATTGGCTTTAGGGGCCATGCTTTCTGTAGTTACATCTGAAGTTTAAATATTGAATATTAAAACATAAATATTAAATATTCAATATTAGCGCGTCATTACCTTTTAAATACGGCCCTATGTCGGCACATATAGTTTTGAATATTACATTTGTACAGTGACTCTCAGTGTTAAATGTGACATGCTTGCAGTACCATATATATGTATAATATATATACACCATCAATAATGTCTCATGAAGACACTGAAATAAAAATAACAGCTATCAAGAAGTCTTGTTAGACCAGGTTCTAGAAGTTCTAGCATTTCTTAATATGTAAGAAGTCTAATGATTGGACAAGTGCCTATGTTTAGATCTGATTTACAGTTTTTCCCTTTTTCTGTTCCTGTTCAGTTCCTGTTTAAAGGCAACACAGCTTAATGACTTATTCCACAATCACAATAAGAAAAAAGAACAGGAATTTGGGCCAGTCTCTCTATCAATAAGAAATAAACATTACTTCCTTTTACCCATCAGGGAGCGTTGTACTGTGAAATACATGTTCCTATACAAGGATCTTAAAAAAATGTAATGTCATGTTATATCAGAGTTCTGTTAGACCCAGGAAATCAGCAGCCATACAGCAATCCAGGTCCAATTTAGCTTTTCTTTTTTGTTTCTCTGGCTCAATTAAAAAATGTTGCTGCAAAATCATTTGTGAAAGCAAGAATGTGGTTCATAATTAGTTCCCTTCCTTTCCTCTGGTTTCCTAGCTGACTCATTTAGGACAGAAATGGCAGCCATTATGTCATTTTTAGCATCTAATGCCATTTGTAATGACTGACCAGCTGAGGTCTGGCCTCGAAAAACCATTGCTCATATTGTATTTCATGCTAATTGGTGTCAGAAAAGCAGATATGGGTGAGTTAATGAATACCCGATTCAACTAGAGTATGATTTTAATTATGCCATTTTCTGAATATTTCTCTGAAAACGCCCACACTGGCATTTTGGCCACTATTTGTCTACATTTTCATGTTAAATTAATGGCTAACTCCTATCTGGCAGGGCAGTAGTGGAGTAATTAATTCTCTGTTATTATAAATGGGAATTTAACAACTTCGTAGCTGGTCTTGGTGGTGGTGGCGGCGTGGGTAGGGGGGTGTTGTTTGGGGGGAAATCAGCACATGAGATTTTTAGCCTACTGTAAGAGTGTATAACATTATTACTACATATGCTATTATCACACATGGGATATAAGCTACAGGCATTTATTAAGACCTATAAATAATACAATAAATATTATCATATACTGTATTTTAGCAGTTTGTTGTACAAAATAAAGTGAAGTGGAGGGTAGAGGAGAGGGCATTTAGGGCATTTGTACTACACATGCCTTAGACATGAGTCATACGTGTTTAAAATGCTAAAAAAAAAAAAAAAAAGGTTTTTAAAGTTACTTTGCCTATGAATGTGGACTTGTCTTACAATATTATTCACCAAAATTTCCATTTTGTAAGTTATTAAAATAAAAAAGCATCCCAGCATTTAGCCAATCAAGACTAAGCTCTGTCATCGACATGTGGACTCCTGTACACTTTATATATCATGGTCTGCTATATATCATGAAATATCAATCAAGTATACTGTCTCTATGGTTTTATAAGGTATAGCATAAGTATAAAATATGAAGTATAAAGTGTAAGACCCCTCCTAACCACCAGGGGTGTTGCGTAACACCTGGATAACTCCTTGCGCACGTGACTTTTCAGCAAATTCACATAATGATGTTTACCTTCATTATACAGCAGTAATTCCCTTTCACCTTCTCATCTGTGTGCATATATGAATATGATATTAGCAGCTTTTGACCAAGGCTGAAAGTACCTGTTTGCCAAAGCTGGGGGATTCAGTATGGATTCCAACTCATGATGGTGCCTGTTCTGACTAACATGAGGAATCATAAGCAGGTCGGGTATGAGCATGTCCCTGCTTTTGAGGCTTGTGTTGGTTCACTTGCAACCGTATGCAGTATGCCCAGATTTGTGCTGCCAGAGTGCTAAGTACAGATGCACTTATGTCTCCCTGGAAAGGTCCTATGATATTAGATCACATGTGGAATGCTAGCTGTTTGGCTATTTAGCTTTGAATGCAGTTCCTCCAATCTGCAGATGATGACCCCTCTGTAAGGTAACTGATTGATAACTCATGGAACTGGGACACTTGGGTAGCATATGAGGCGAATCTCTACTATCTTGGTTTATATGCTTTGTCAGGTGTGATTGGCTCAATCCGCTGTAGTGATGTGTGTAAATGAGTCTTGTGAAATCTGCCTTGCATGCAACTATTTGGATACCTTACTATTAAACAACTTTTACCAACAATACCCAACTACTTGGATTTGCTCATGAAGCCAGCATGGCCAGGCGGACCATTTGCAGACTGGTTGGTCTTCGGCTGTCCTAGCATAATAGCATCTTGTGCCAAAGCACAGTAGTCTTCCTAGCTGTGAGCTGTGAGTTCTCAATCTCATTTTAATAACGCAACAAAGAAGTGAAACAGTAGTGCATCAAGTGACATTTACTCCCACTTTGTTTCTGGGTTGAGGTGCCACAATACTCATTGATTTCCCCCGATCTGGTACTATTTTAGCACTAACATTATATCGCTGGTGCTCGAACACAGCACCTAATAACATTCACAGTGAAATGCAATTACTCTTAGACTCTCAATGCATGACTTATTTAATTAAAACCTCATTCTACTATTTTTAAAGGATTAGTTGAGCCAAATGTATTTGTTTTTTTTTTTGGTGGGTACAGGGAACATTGTGTACATTGTGAACATTTCATTTTTGGGTGAATCGTTCTTTCACATTTTGGCATCTGTGTTAGGGTGAGCACCTGCAAAGTCTAATTCATCCTAAACCAGGAAGTGGTCATTCTGATTCATGTTTCTCAGTTACAGCACATTACCATTTATTCTGGTATTTAATCATAGTTATTCTTTAATGGTTATTATAACACTGTTTTGTAATTACATAACTTGTACCCTATTTATCTATATATTTGTACTACATTTGTACTACATTTATATGTACTTATGCACTATATATGCATTTAATATATACTGTAGTCTATACATTGATTAAAAAATTCTGATGATAAAAATAATTATTTTAAAAGGTCCAGTGAACCATAATGTTTACTTCTATAATATCTTCGAAAAATCTCCTTTGTTGGTTTCAGCTCCACTTTGTGATCTTGTTATTAGATTTTTTTAAGGTGTGTTTCTCAGATTGACTTCACCTCCCACTGTGACTCCTCAGAGTTCTGACACCAGCACCGACATGGTTCTCTCCATGAGGCTGATGGATATTCCTGTTGCTTTTTTGCCCAGTCCATTTGTGTGTGTGTGTTTTAACCACAGACATTTCCACTGTTCAGGTGTAGAATCTGTGATCATGAAGAACTCTTTTTCCTCCAAAGTCGCCAAGAACCTTAATAATATACATGGCATTATGGACTCCATGAAGTAAGAGAGATTTTAAATGAAAAACAGACTGCCTCTGACAAGAAGCTACAAGTGTGTCATGGTTTGATGCTTCACCACAATGGTTCAGTGGTTCAAAAATGGTTCGGTGAGCACAGAACTTCTGGCATGGCCATAAGAGAAGACCTAGGACCCTGGAAGATTCTGAGAGATTCTGTATTGAGGAGTGCTCTCAGATTCCTTTTTGTGTATTCTGAAAGCTTTTATGGTGGCAAAGTGGTACCAATTTATTTCAGAATATTTTTTAAAAATGCTCCTTTCCTGGGATTTCCACACCCAACAGTCTCTTGAGTACATACATAATGTGCGAAAAACAAAAAACACCTAGTGAGCAGCAGTTCTGCAGGCAGAAACACCTTGTTAATGAGAGAGATCAGAGAAGAATGGCCAAACTGGTTCAAGCTGACAGGAAGGCTTCTATTTTGGTGACTCTGTACCCACTATAGCCTCAGATTCCTGTTGCTGGCTAACAGGATAGAATCCGATGTGTTCTTCTGCTGTTGTAGTCCAACCGCCTCAAGATTCAGTGTGTTGTGCATTCTGGGATGCTTTTTTGTACACCACAGTTGTAAAGAGTGCTTATTTGAGTTACAAGGCTCACTGTAATTTTTGCATCATGCTGAGTCTCAGATCAGCAATTTCTGAAATACTCAAACCAGCCCATCAACAACCATGTCACGGTCAAAGTCCCCATTCTAGTGTTTGATGTGATCCGGTTCTTGATCTGTATCTGCTTCATTTTATGAATTGTGCTGCTGCCACATTGGCTGACTGGATAATTGTATGAATGCGCAGGTGTACAGGTGCTTCTATTAAAGTAACTTGGTAAAACCTATTTTTACCAAGGGTTCCAATAATTCTGAAGCTGACTTTATAGGATATTTTAACCCTTTATATAAAATATTGGTCTCTCCATCATCACTCCATCCCAAACAACACAACCTACTCAATAAATAGGGTACATAAACACCACAAAAACTGATAATCAACATTTGAGTGTCAAACCACACACGTTTTTCATGTTACAGGTATAGGCTTCATACTGTTCTCAGGGGTTAGGGTACATCACCAAAATGCAGCACGTGTTGTGTTGCATTGTGGAACTTCATGATTGTAAGTGAGTCTCCACTGTGCTTTGGGAAATTTCAAAAATACACTATATATTGAATAATGAGTGATTTAAAACATAAAGTATAAGGTAGTTCTTTTTGATCACCAAAAAGCAACTGATTCTGTTTTTTTCAAGACTCACAAATGAAAATATTGTTTTGTGCCTTTGGCAAAGCTTCACTGATCTGAGGGAGTGCTAGGACAAAGCGAAGAGCATGAAACACACATACACATACACACACTCATTATCCCTGTTTTTCTGTGCAAAAGGGAACATCCTGAGCTTGTGGCAGATTCAGATCTCTTTTCCAATAGTGGTGGGAAGCTTAATGGCTTGTTTGTGGTAGAAGTCGGAGTTTATTGATGCTGAAAGGCTTCAGAATGCTCCTCTTGTGGTGTTATTCTCTTTACTGTGCCCTCTAAGGTTGTGTTTTATTCATGTCTGTTTATTTTCACTGAGCTTATTCTATTTATTCTTATTCTGGTCAAGCACTACAATGTGTCCTGTACTCAAAGTTGATTTATAAGCATAAGCTTGTCCTATGAGAGGTGACGTTATTATTATTAGTAGTAGTATTTTTATTATTAACATATATCTATATGTGGAAGGAAATAGAAGGAAAGCAAAAAGATTTTATATCAAGTATTCAAGGTAATGTTCCACCCCAGATCAGAGAACCTAACACTATGAGAAACCAATAATAAGCGGTCTAAATACTAGGACCAAACCAAGTCAGAATCAGAGCCCTGAACACTAGGACTAACCAAGATGTAGTGCAGTAAACACTATGACTAACCAAGATTCAGAGACCTAAACACTAGGACTAAACAAGAGTCAGAACCCCAATACTTAGACTAACCAAGACTCAGAGCCATAAATAGTGGGGCTAACCAAGAGATAGAGCACTCAATGGTAGAATTAACCAAGAGTTAGAGCAGTAAGTACTAGGAATACCCAAGTTTCAGAGCCTTAAACAGTAGGAGTAACCATGATTCAGAGCCCTAACGATTGACAATAAACAAAACTCAGAACCCTAAAGAGTAGGACTTACCAAGAGTCAAAGCCCATCACAGCAAGACTCCCCAAGAGTCAAAGCCTTAAACACTAGGACTAAACAAGAGTCGGAGCCATAAACAGTTGGAGTAACGATTAGTCAGAGCCTTAACAACTGGGACTAACCAAAGGTCAGAGCCCAAAAGAGTAGGACTAACCAAGAGCCTTAAACACCAGTATTAACCACGAATTAGAGCCATAAACACCAGGACTAACCAAGAGGCGGAGCCATAAACAGTAGAAGTAACCATGATTCAGAGCCTAAACAACTGGGAACAACCAAAAGTCAGAGCCCTAAACAATAGGACTAACCAAGAGTCAAAGACCAAAACGCTAGGACTAACCAAGAGACAGAGCCCTAAACACTTGGATTAACCAAGAGGCTGAGTCCCTTACAGTAGGACTAACCAAAAGTCAAAGCCTTAATCACTAGGACTAGCAAAAGTTAGAGCAATAAACAGTAGGAGAAACCATTATCCAGAGCCCTAACAGCTGGGACTAACCAAAGTCAGAGCCATAAACAGTAGGAGAAACCATTATTCAGAGCCCTAACAGCTGGGACTAACCAAAGTCAGAGCCATAAACAGTAGGACTAACCAAGATTCAGAGCCATAAATAGTACGACTAACCAAAAATCAGAGCCCTAAACAGTTGGACTAACCAAGAGTCAGAGTTGTAACCACTAGGACTAACCAGGATTCAGAGCCATAAGTTTTAGGAGTAACCATGATTCAGAGCACTAAACAGTAGGATTAAACAATAATCTGAGCTCTACTACTGAGACAAACCAAGAATCAGAGTCTTAAATACTAGGCCAAGGTGAATCTCAGTGGTAATAAGCTGGTTATTGCAGCTCACCAAGAGTTGGAACTTTAAAGACACTAACCTATTGTTAGAGTGTCATTTAACCCTCCACATATTTTATGGTGCCCATAAAAATGGCTTAAGGCTTGTGAATTAATTCTGTGTCTTGACATATTTCCCTTTTAAACAGGAAACTAGGGTAGGTTGTATCAAGAGGCCTCATTTCCACAGCAGCCAGCAGCATCCAGGATATGCCCCAGCCCCACTAAACCCATACAAAATTGGATGACAAGGGTAAAAATCATTGATGACGTTTTGGGGTGAAGCACACATCTCATTTTTTTCACTGCTGAGCTGTGATTTTTAGAGCACCTTATGCATAATGAGGACTCATGCAAGATATGACAGTGATTTATATGAGGTCCGATGATAAGTGGGCGTTTAGATTAGCATGATAAACGACTTACACTCATTCTGCTCCAGTGCGACTCACACTCATTCCTCTTCTCTCCAGTCTTTTTAACCTTTTAACAGTTGCCATGCGCCACAATTTAACGACTGTCACTGTGTATGGATCAAATTTTAAAGCAGGGGGAAAAGGTCATGATAAACCACTATGAAAAGTGTACTACATAGTAATGAGATAATGGAACACTCTTAATGAGGAAGTGTGTGTTGTTGTCACAATGCGAACTGCATGCATTCTATCTGTGCAATGAGGACTTATCTCATTTAATTCAATTGCCCCCTTTCAACTGGACAGTTGTGAACAGTTTATAAAAATGGCCACAGGACGGCACTGAAGGTTCAGATGTGTTGTGCTGTTTCAGATTGAGTAATGGCAGATCGAGTGGATTTGAGGGATGATTTTCATTTATATACTGAATATATCCCTGCTGTGCCAGGGATATGAATCTTAGTAATATTTTTAGCAGTGCTCCTGCTAAAAGGTGTCTTTCCATTGATAGACAGGGTATAGAGGTGCTGGCAATTATGCAACAGATGAGCTACAGTCAGTAACTGTATGCTTACGAAGCGCAACTATATATAGTAACAGCATCATATTGAATCATTGAACTGAATTACGGTTGAGACTCGGCTCGTCTAGTTAGTACTCTATGAGATGACAGGCACAATGGAATTGACGATGGTATTAACATTAAAGTTGAAGCTTTAGAATCTCATCTTTCTGAGGCAGATTGTACAGATGAGGAAGTAAGAGACCTGGATAGACTAAAATACTAAAGCACTGCTGCATCAATCTTTTTATGTAGAAATGAAGCAAGGGCTAATTTCTACTGTGCCAGTATCAGCAGGTACTAGAACAGCATTGTGGGTAATGTAGGAAGCCAGAAATTCAGAATTTCATCACAAAACAAATTTTGGATGCCACTGAAGATCACTTGTTGGTGAAATAATAATTTAAAAAAAAAACATTGTTTAGAGAAATTTGATTTAGAGCAATTGTTCTTGAGTCATGCAAATAATAGAACATCAAAATGGTGTCCATGCTGTTTTTTTTGTGAACATCTGTTCCCTGAGTTTTGATGACCAGAGGGAAGCTTCATCGGTTCTTTGGCAAGCTCTTATTAGAGAAAATGATCTCAGGTAGTTTGTCAACCATTTACCGTTATCATAGATATTTCTGTTTCCTGTGGATTTCAAAACAATACAGTTTTAAAATATTGCAGTTTGAATGTATAAAATGTATGTCGTGTGTATATGGTAGTAGTAAAGTTGTATATATTCTACTATACTGAACACATTACTTTTGTATTTTAATTGTTGAAATTAAACCAGGAAAGCAGTTACTTTCTCAAGAAGTTGTCAGTGTAGAAATTCTGTAAAACATCAGGGAACTATATTTAAAAATCTCACTTAAAAGTCACGTGTCATTGATTCTGGAATTGTGGCAAAACTGTGTCCCTCAAAACCTGTCGCTTTATCACCTGTTATTGTGGACAAAGGGTCATAAATAGTCAGAAGTCAAAATGAACCGGAAAATAAACCCGAGCTAAGACTGGAAACCAGAAAAGAAAGAATCTAAACGACAACCATAAACTATTGATGAGTTGTTTAGAATTAGTTGATTGACAGGATAAAGCCAGTCTATAGATGCTTTATTGATTGTCTAATGTGCATCTACAATGTAATATCCAAATAAAGTGTTACCAACATTTCTGATATACTGTATATTTTTACATATTTTTAGTACATGTGTTATATAATCTAATCCCAAAGAATTTGACAGCAACAACAAATGACAACCTATGAATAAAACTCCCAGAAAGAGCAGCACTGCTGTGTCCCTGTCAGCAAAGCAAAGCTAAAATATCCACCAACACAAGATAAACAAATCCTATCTTACATAAAAGCTTCTTCTTGAGACATTTCACAGGAGGATTGTAGTGCACAATGAACAGTATTATTTTTAGTAGTTAAAGTTGATTAGATGATATGTTACACTGTTCAGTTTCCTTGACTGATGCATTTACCAAGGAGCAATATACTCATAACAAAGATCAGGAGAAAAGACATAAATGGATAATTCACGATAGATGAAAATGACTACTATACGTATGACTAAAATATTCTAAAGCCTTCAAGCCAAGTCCCTAAGTGTTTCATGGCCAGGATTTTAGAGACACATCAAAGAATCTGGAGGGAGAAAAACAGAAAATTGCATGAAAGTCACAGCAATTGTGGTTCAAACACACTTTAAATGGACTGAACATGAGGTGTTCAAGCTGAATCATAGCTGTTTATTTTATTGTTGGGAATACAGCTTTGCCTTATATGGTGCTATGGGGAAAACTGATTAAAAAAACTCCATCCATCCACTGTTGTGTTGTTTCTGAAACCCAATTTTGCAGGAATAGTATGAGGTTAAATATGTTTTGTCTTTAGAGTGAGTCACTAAGGTGGACAAATCTAATTTGGACACTGCCATGTCCATTCAATATTGTTTGGTCTCTATACGTGCAGTAGTACTGTTGGGCTGCGTGATTAGGCTGTGCATTTGGGCATTATATCATTAGCAACTGTCTCGCATGTTAAGGCTACAACCCACGTTCATCATATCATCAGACGCTTTACGAATCGTCATGTCGGTTCCGTTATATTCAACTGCATGCATTACACACAAGGTTTCAACAGACCATTAATGGAGGCATTAATCACAACCTTAGTGCTTATGCATCTGCAACTGTGGTAAGTATGTGTGTCTTTTTCTCAGATTGCAGCTTCAGTGTGCTTTTGACAGTGCACTGTGCAGTTAATACATTGAGGAATAGTCGAGTCATTTGCTTAAATGACTGTACCACATTGGTAAAAGAGTTGGGTTAGGCATTTGTTCAGTTGTGTTGAGTAGACAGTCCAGCTTTACTTTCACAACCTTACTATCAGTCTGCAACACATTCATTGCTGTTGCTGGACCACACTCCTGCATTACACTCTGATAATCATATACTCCGGTCTCAGGCTATCAGCAGTCTATGCCAAATTGGGCCTCAACCTTAGATAATGAGACACAGTTACTGAAAGGTGAACTGGGTCTTTCTCTGTATGCGAGGCAGCTGTAGGCTTTTAAACTTCCCCAAGATTTGCACTTAAATGCATTATTGTATAGCCACTAACAGTGTTTGCATTTGGCCCATGTCTACTGCCAGCTTCTCTAATCTGCATTCCGAGGCAGGAAAGGTGCTCACTCTTCCTCTTCAGTGAAAAACGTAGCAGAAAAAAAGCTTATTTTTCTTTCCAGCATGCTCTGAAGCTATATCTGCTGCTTGCATCATGCCTCATTGCATCAGCACAGGTGATAAAAAGCATTACGCTGCAGTTAGTGCAAGTATCTGTAAGTGCTTGTCACAAATGCTCAGGTCCCAATTTGTCCATCATCCAACTCTATCAGAGCTTGGTAGACCAAACAACTCACCATCCTACCTTGAAATACACAAGAGGTTGGGAAAGTTGACAAAGTTTCAACTTTTCACAGAAGTCCTGAGTTTATGGATTTGTTAGTTATAAGATTAGTCTTTCTACATCCATGCTGTAGCACCCATGCTGTTACACACCAGCTCAAACAACAGGCAACATGTCCTATTCAGGAACACAGCAAATCATGGTGAAAGTAGCAATAAGTCGAACATTAGAACTGTCATCACCATTGTGCGCATCTGATGGTGTAGATTTAACAATAACATGATTAGCAAAAATCAGTGGATGAGCACACTGTACTCAGCATCCTGAATCCATTTAATCACCCACTTGACAAAAGAAAAATGACAGCAAGGAAAACATGCACTGGATACCTTTTATAGGCTTTTCATATGGCATCAGGTGACGACTTTGCTATTGGTACTTGGTAAGGATATGAGCAAACTGGAATACTCTAATAATTTCATCTGTAGTGGCAGGCCCACACACTGGCCTTAGGAGAAATAATCAGAGCTGTGCTAGTACAACAAGTTGCTGAAACACAGTTGGAAATCCCAGTTGGACCTCACTCATAGGGCCATCTAATCACACACTGCTGGCTCACACTGATGAGGATGCTCCGAAGAGGAATTAAAAGGCCTCGCATTCACACACAAGGAATGGCGACTATATGTTGCTCTCTTTTTCCAATTCACAGAGGGTGCCAGCGAGGGCAAGACACCACCAGCCCAACTAAATGAATCCCTGCTATGGACCTAGTGGACGCCAAATGCCCCTGTCACTGCTGAGAACCCTCCAGCACAAATTTCATTTCATTTCTCTCTCTTCCTCTCTCTCACCTATTGTTTTGTCTTCTTCCTCTATTTTTCTTTTTTCTTCTCCTTTCTTTTTTCTCGACTATTTTTTCCTCTTTACACTTCTACTTATCACAAAATCTTCTTTGAAAGAAAGAAAACAGAAAGAATTTCATTTCATTCTTAGCTTGTGGTCTTCTGAGTGGTGGTGTTCAGCCCTCTCAGGACTTCCCACACTTCCACTTTGTGGGATTTACTTTGAGATTTTATCTCTGCTTTCTGACAATCGGGGTATTAAAGATATTAGAACATAATTTTACGTCTCACTCATTCTGGACTCGTCTACAAACTGACTTTCGCATTTCACAGTTTTATTGTATATATGAATCTGAAAGAAAAAACATTGTCTATATTATTGAGAACATCAAAAAAAAAAATTGTGTACATGGAGTGTACAGTGAAAAATAATTGTAAATTATTTTTTTATTAACCTCAATATTGAGGTTATAATTACATTACAGTTTCTTCTTTTTCCTTTGTTCAAGAAGGATGACATTAAATGCTTTACGGCAGTTACTCAATGACTAAAACTGCTAGAACATTGTTTAGTTCAAAAGACCAATGGTGAACTCTTTACGATATTCAGGGCATTATAAAACCTTTACCAGATTTCAAGTGCTGTTTTTGTTATGTCCTTGAATATTGATGAGATGACTGTTATATACTGTCACAGCCCTAAGTGAAAGTATTTTTAAATCCTGAAGAGCAAAGGGGCGACTAGAACATCATTACTGTACAGCTGTACATCGCTCCTGTTACGCTTATACTGTATATCCACAACCTGCCCTTTAATGACACTGAATATATTAAATATAGGTGTCAGCAGTGTTCCCAGCATCCCACACTGTAAAACTAGAGCTATCGAAGGTGTACAAGCCTTAAGGAAAAGCTGTATGGTAGTTATTTCTTTTATTTCTGAAACGGTGAATGTGACTGCACTTTATATGGTGCTATAAAAAATACCAATTCAGTTGTATTTTATTGTCCTGTTTCCAATTTCTAGAGAAAGCTGTCAAGTTGATAATAGCTCCATAATTTAAATTAAACTGCTGTATGAAAACATGGATCAAACACACTTAACAACCTGAAAATGGATGATATAACAGAAGTGCTTTTCTAATAGGACTCATTTATTTGCATTTAATGTTTTGTGGTTAACTGAGGAAATGCAGCCACACACACATACAGTGTAATGAGATATCCCGAATGTGCGTGTGTTTTTTTTTTTTTTTTTTTTTTTTAATTTTTGTTATTTAGGCCACATATTTACTTTGGTACCATCTTTTCAGTGTGTGTCTTTCAGTCCTATTAGTCCTCGCCAGTTCTTAGATGCAGCAGTGAGACAGATACTGTGACAGATCCAGTGTAGTGAAACAGCTGACTGTCAAAAATCACATGAAACTTGCTGCTTATGTGTTTTTTTTTTTTTCAACTAGATGGAGTTCAAATGTAAAGGCTTTGTTATTTACTCCTTTACACACACTCATCAGTTCCTTCTATGTTAACTTCAGCGTAAATAGGCTTTAGGAAGTGAAAAGCTTTAGAGTATCCGTGTTGGACCATCAACAGCAGCAGAAATTAAGTCACAAGTTCAGAAATGTCCAAGCAGAAGCAGAGCAGGCGGACCAGGGCTACTTTCAGCTTGCATATTCATAGACCCTTGAACGAGTTGTGTAGGCAAATGTGTAGAAAGGCCTTTTTTGAGAAAAAAAAAAAACTTGTGTGCCTAATTGAAGTGACACATGACAATGGCAATATTGGTAATAGTATTTATATCTATATATCTTGACATTAATGAACTATTTCAGAGTGCTTTACCATAAAGTGCCATCATCATATATCAACAATACCCTTTATTTGTATTTTCTTTCATTGACATGTGTATATATATATATATATATGTGAAAATCCCAGGAGATCAGCAGTTTCTGAAATCCTTAAACCAGCCCATCTGGCACCAACACCCATGTCATGGTTAAAGTCACAGAGATCACAATTCTTCCCCTTTCTGATGTTTGATGTGAACATTAACTATTAAAAGTGCTCCTATGTGCCTATGGTTGTCATATGAGATTAAGGTAGAATCAGACCGTGACATTAAAGCCACATCAGTTTGTGGAGTTTTGTTCATCTCTTTTTTTTTTTTTTTTTTTTTTTTAAATCAAAACAACAAATACACAATGTTTTGATTTGGAATTTGCATTCATCTCAATCAATTTTATTTAATCCCACACAGTAGTAACATATTTCTATATTAGGTCACTTTAATACTGTGGTCACTTTAATACTGTTTGTGTTTTTGTGTTTTTGTGCATTCTTGTGTCTCTTATATTTTTATACTTATATATTTTTTATATTTTTATATTTTTATATCTGCTGCTGTAACAATGCAAATTTCCCCACTGGGGAACGAATAAAGGATTATCTTATCTTATCAATCTAATACACAATTCTACACAATGTAAATGCACAAAATACATAAATACACAAAAGTAGAGCTTTGTGGGACCACAGTTTTTGTGTTTATACATAGGTTTTGTCACAAATTCAAAATGACCCTCATGGTGCATGTTGCAGTTCCAAGCATTACGAGTGTTGCTTTAATGCCATGTGTTTTTTTTTTATTTTATTTTTATTTTTTGGATGTTTTGTTTACTGCCTTTTTTCTGTTCTAGCGCTGTCTCTGCCCTGTCCCTTACCGTTACCAGTTGTACTCACCTATCCTGTAATTTGCTTTTTTATATTCTCTGGGTGTCACTGTTCTTCACAGTCTCATTGAATTGTTATCATGATGTAGAGAGAGAGTTGTCATGTTGTCATATATATCTCACATGACAACCATGCCAGATTAAAAAAAAAAAAAAAACGATAGACATGCTGAGGATTTTACACAGCAGAGGAAAAACGTCAAACGATGGCACCATGGCAGTGAGAGTTGATTCAAACAAGAGGTAGTGTTGATATATGATCATGGTATTCCATGATAAAGCACTCTGATAGAGTTATATCATTAATGTCTTGCTATATTGGTATAAATAATATTTAAAAAAAATAAATAATCCTGCTGCCTTGTGTCGCTTGAATCGGATAAATCATTATCTAATCATTATCTAAGCCTGTTGTTTCCATGGTAGTGTCTCTTAGTTATGACCTGTGCTTGTACATTTATTGTTATGCCTATAATTGCCCTGTCTGCCTGTCTTCTTACTGCCACTCTGACTACGATTTCTGGACTGTACAGTATAAAACTCATCCCGATCACCAGCAATCTCTCTCGGCCGCATGTTAAAATCAGACAAACCAGATGATAGACATGATGTTAATAAAGGAGGGGAAGGTGTAAAGGACATCAAACACTGGATGCTGAGTAACTTCCTCCTAGCCAATTTTAACAATACCACAGTGCTTTTATCTGGGCTACAAGAGAGCTTTCTTTTTATATCATAATGTCTGAAGCCTCGCTCATCTGATGCTCACTCAGAAAATATTATTAGGAAAGCCATATATATATATATATAAACATTGCTTTGGTAAGAAATATAAAGTAATGTTGAAATATAGTCTTATATGTATGTGTTACATGATGGCAAAAAAATAGTTGATACCCTAGACTATTTCTCTGTCCTGTTTTCTATTTTCTGGATGTTTCATTAGTTGCCTAAACAACAGAACCAGAAAGCTTGACTATATTGTACCCTTATTTTACTGACATTCTATTGGCCACCAGTTAAATTTTACATTTGTTATAAAATAGTACTACTGACTAATAATGAGCTGGCCCTTCAAAGGTGGTGTGTTCTTAAGTAATACTTAGAACGATGAAAATTACAGCAGAGACCAGAAGTTTTCCCACACTATCTACCAACTATGGAATAGTGCTACTGTCAACATTTGGAACTTAGACACAGTTTTAAATTTAAGTCTAGGTAGAAAACGTACTTGCTTAGTCAGGTATTTCCTTACAAAGGTGAAGGTATGGGGGTTCAGGAGCATAGAGATTCAGGAGCATAGAGATTTGGAAGGCCCTAGATCTTTTAATGCCTTCACTCAGGTTTGTTGATTCTCTTGTCCCAAGCTGTGCTCATGCCTGGGTTACATTCTGGCCCTCCCTTTTAGTTATACTGTCATTGCTAGAACTGCTACAAGCTGTACAGGTACTTTTGTAGTCTGAAGTGATGCTGGTGCAAGGTCCTGATGGACTTCTCCTGCATTGGTTTGTCTTGCCCTCCAGACCTGCCTGAAACCATACTGGTGTTTCACAACTCCAGCTTCTTCATCTTGGAGCTATTTGCAGTTGGAATTCACTTGCAATGAATAATAGCCCAGAGGATAGAGGATGGATCCCCCTTTTGAGTCTGGTTTCTTATGGCATCTCAGGAAGTTTTGCCACTGTCACATCTGGCTTGCTTATTAGGGATCTACCAGGATTTGTGTAAAGCTGCTTTGTGAAAATATCTGTTGTAAAATGTGCTATAGGGAAAAAAGTGGAATTGAGTTGAATTTGCATGTCAAATCTTCTAACTCATAATGAGAGAATCATAAAGAATATCCCACATTTCTCCCACATTCCTCCCATCCAGTGCTCATTGAAAAGCACGGTACAGCTTGACATAGCCATGCTGTAAAATGATCTTTTTACACCTGGGTCAGAATGACCAGAACATGACATATTTACTATGATTTTTAAAAATATTGTTCCAGTTTATTTGATTAAATAAGAACGGAGCACATAATGTTTCACACTGAATAAATCATTCACTTTTAGTGAAAATTTAAAATGACCCATTTTTACCTGAACATTATAGTTAAAATGAAGTCATCATGACTAAATGGAGGCAGTTCAGCCAAGTACTACAGCTCTGGGGAGCCATAATCATGCAGCATCCAGCTACAGAAAGCATTTAAAGAGCCCATTCAGCTTATTCATGCATAATGACCTCCTTGTGATCAATGAAATGCATCTCTGACCGGCTATAACTGCACTGCGATATACTCTATTGTCCAAAAGACCATGAGCCCACAAATAAAATGTGTTTTTATTTAATTTTATCCAAAAGACTTATCCATCATTCTTATCGTATATAGGTTCAAAACAGTGTTAGGAGTGTATCAAAGGATTAATTGTGTATTAACTGAGTCAGTATTGCAAGTGGACCACTGTATATGGCAAGCAGGACATGTAGATAAATGTTAACATCATATGAGTATCTATCTATCTGTTTATCTATCTATCTATCTATCTATCTCTTACACCTTTTCCTTCTGGTTGCAATGAAATGCACTGAGGTCAGTTACACTGAGAGAGCGTGCACCAGGTGTGCAGTCAAACGGCACTAAATGAAATCCATACCGGATGAAAACGGATCAAGTTGTCATTTGAAGGGCACTCAATCTCTAAGCTACTTCTGTGATGAAGTACACTTAACTCTGAAGGTGAAGCCAATGACACTTACTGGCTTCTCCTTCTCCAAAAGCCTGTGGATGTTCATTTAACTGCTGAATAGATAGATAGATAGATAGATAGATAGATAGATAGATAGATAGATAGATAGATAGACTTTTTGAGCCAACTTGGCAACCACATCAGGACTGACAGCACCACCTAATGAAGATGGAGTGCATTATTCATAGTTTCAATTTCCCATTCAGCAAAGTCCACTGATCAAGACAGACCTGCATGTGAGTGTGAGCAACAGCTCATGGTAGAGTCATTTAAAGGGAGTAAGGTCAAACCTTCTGCTGTGTAATTAATATCACCAGCTGTCCTGCCCTTGTAATACCGTTTTGCTTGTGCCATGTAACAGCATGGCTGCATGAGTCAGCAGCAGGGCTTCCATTTACCTGCTTATATTGTATTTTCCTGCTTACAAGAGGTGTAAAAATTGGTGTATGGCATAGGTTCGCGATCCTATGGGGTCAAATAAGATGCAGCTGGGGTCAGAAATTTTTAACCAACCATTAGTACTAATATATATATATATATATATATATATATATATGTATACACGGTATATATATATACAGTATATATATACAGTATATATATATATATATATATATATATATATATATATATATATATATATATATATATATATATATATATATATATAGTACTAATGGTTGGTTAAAAAGTTTCTGTGTGAATATATATATATATAAATTTCATTTATGGAATATTAAGTTATAATTAAAAATGTCAGATAATTAGTATTATTAAATTATTATTAAAAATTCAGACCGCAGTGGCATGCTGTCAGTTCACACTGGACAATCGCAACATGCTGGGCAGCAATTTAAAATAAAAATAAAAATAAAATGTTTTTTTTTTATTATTATTATTTTTTATAGCACAGTTGTGGTTTCTAGCTAGAAACTGTACAACAAACAATATTCATGCTATTTTGCAGTGTATGTCCATAATCTAAACAGCACATGGGCAATATTTCAGTCTAGTCAGATCTAACCTTAACAGAGTTTAGGAGTAAACTTTATGTGATCATATACAGTGGTAATGCATTTTTAGAATATTTACAGATATATTCACATTATATTTACTTAAACAGTGCAGAAACGCACAGAAATGAATGCTCTACATCCCGAAGTATGTGGGCCACAATGCTTTTGTAGTAAAATGGGCTTTATACTCATGAAATGCAGTGCATGAACCTGTCAAATTCAACCATTTGCAAGCACTTGTTTATGTTTAGCAGGCTTCAGTGCCCATGTGTCCATCAAATCAAAGTAGTGATCTAGATCACTGTAGAGCTTTAATCTTTAAATACAGAAGATACCTTTCTGGATTTTATGCAGGATGCTGTCTCTACTCATGCTGTGTCTGGTGGAAGTTAATGCATTACAATGATTCATCATGTTTTTTCTCACATATTTAAAAGCACATCAACTTTTTTTTCCCTTCCCTTTCACAATCTTGATTGCTCTACAATCATTTGGAACTGCAATCAAGCCCCATTTATCAAAGCCTTGATCTTTTTCATCTCATCTCTCTTAAATAACTCTTGAGTGGTCATTTTTACCTGCTTGTTCTAATCTCTAGCTATTTGAGCTGACATCATGATTTATGCATTTGCCTTTGCTGTGCCAATGGATTACATTTTGTTCACTTATACTGCCCTGCCAGCTTTAAAAGACTTTACTCTGATCCAGTCACTCATCACGAATGCTTTTTATTTTCTTTGCTTGAAATAAAGGAAATGGTCGCAAATTATCACTCACTGGTCAGCCTTATTAACACACATATATCAATGATTTTACTACATGATTATTGCTCGCATTATGGAGTAAACGTTACTAATTAAAATTGCAGTAAGGCAATATATGTTGCACATTTCAGATTGAAGCAGCAAGGCTTAATTAGCAAAAAATGTCCTAATTAAGTACATTAAATTATTAGATTGTCACATGCATGTGAATTTAGGTAGCATTTTATTTTACAGTTTGTTTACTATCTAAACTTAAATAGGAAGATAGTAATGTTTCACATGTTCTTCCTCTATCCCTCCAGGTTCTCTAGTTTCCTACCACCTGTGTGAATTAGTGTATGTATGCTATTCTGCGATGCATTCCTACCAAGCATGTATTCCCACCTCATACCCAGAAATCCCATGATAGTCACCAGATATTAAAGTACATGGTATCATGAAGGTGGAGTGATGGATGCAGTTGGAGGTTTATGGTTCTATTTAAAAATCAGGCAGACAAACAAAAGGGCTAGACAATATGGAGAGACAGGCTAATGTTCAGGCTGAAAATGGGCACAAACTAGACAAGGATAAAGTAGTAAATAATAAGCAGGCTATGGTCAAAACAACAAGAAAAAAAGGCAGAAAACCACAGCTTGAAATTGTCACACGTACTGGAGCTGCACTTAGTGGGTCAAGAATGAATTTTACTGAGTATGCTGGTGGTGGTAGAGAAAGAGTTGGTGGGGGATCTGGGGGATATGTGATATTGATGTAGCAATTGTAGTTTATAGTAGTGTTAGATTATTTTGTATGAGATAAGGCAAGAGGTTTCTACAAGTTCTGAATGGTCTAAAGCAGGGGTGTCCAATCTTATACACAAAGGGCTGGTGTAGGTTTTCATTCCAGTCAAGCAGGATCCACACCTGATTCCACCTGTTTAATCAGTTGATCTTGGCTTTCAATAGACTATCATGTGTGGTTTCTACTTGGTTGGAATGAGAACCTGCTCGTACTCTTACCCTTCTGGATGAGATTTGACATCCATGTTCTAAAGTCTTTAGCCATACCAGGTCATCTTGTGTGATGGGAGCCAAAGAGTGGTATCATTCAGCAAATTCCTTTTGTTGTACTGATTTACTTAACTGCCTATGTGCCTTCTCCAGTGCTCTGTTGCTTTTTGCATACAACACATTAATAGCTGGTGCTTATGTGGGTGTGGTGTTCAAGAGTAATGAAGTGGCTGGTAACCAAGTATGAACCAGAATGGCCTGCACCTTGTTGTTGAGTGACAGAAGCAGTTTTGGGTATAATTGTCATTGAGAAGAAATGTGACCACTCTTCTGGGTGATCATTGTAAAAGATAGGAAGGAAACATGATCTCTTGATTAGGTCTCTCATTTTGTGATTAGAATTTACAAATTTACAGATACCCCTAAGGTTATGGGTATCCTTCATAAATGCTTACCAAAGTTGAGACATGGAATGCGGCTCTCTGCAGGACCCAATGTCCTCTGCGATACTGAAGTACCTGAAGATGCATTGACATAACAGTACAGCTGTTTCAGAATGCTGTAAGTAAGGAAGGAAGAGTACTATGGTAGTTTGGAATTGAGAGGAGGGCAAGTCTGGAATGAAATCAATGGTGAAGTGGGATGATGGATATAGTTAGAGTGGTAAAGGGTGGAGACCCTGGGAGAGACCTTAGCCTGGGTCGAAGGATGTAGCATGGTTCCCCACCAGGATTTGATGGTAAGTAGTTGCATTTGGTGGTATGTAGAAAGGTAAGAGCCTAGGTGTTTAGATTATCTCAGAGGGACATGTGTGCTGTGACATTGTTTAAACTAGGACAATAGGAGATAGAAGAGAAGAGCCCATTAAACTTGACTTTGGGTACGTTGTTTTGTTATCAGGTTAAAAAAAAGAAGCTGGTCTTTCTCTTTGACAGCTGGTCTCCTTATCTCACTTGCTGGGTTCAAACTTGGTAATAGTGCTGTAAAACAATAGCGGGTCACATTTGATCAGCCTACAGCTCATTAATATGGTTACTAAGCAACCTCCCCACACATATGATGAGCTTTAAATTATAGTAACTATTGTAAATTGTTGTTATTGGGCATTGTAAATTGTTTTCCCTGTAAAGTAGGCAACAGTAGGCTTCAGAAGATTTCTATCAGACTGTAACAATGATTAAGATCAAATTTTCTGCCATAAGACATTTATTGTGCTCTAACACATCAGCCATCTTTTACCCTCTCATACAGAATGACAAATATCACCTGATTCACACATAACTGCTGTATCGCATATAAAATAAAAATCAGGTAATGCTTGGCAACCAGCTTGCTGTGTTTTATAATTTTCCTTAAATTCAGAAGATGCTGACTTAAGCAGTTGAATTATAGATCTGTTTTTACTGTTTAATACAGCAGTGGGCCTGCTCACACTACTACACCCCACAGTTCAATCTGGCCATGAGAACAAAGTGAAGTAAATTATTACTGCCTGGTAGAAGTGTATCGTACTTTGCTTTATCCTGATCAGGGTTGCATTGGATCTAGAGACGTGTTGGGTCTCTGGAAAACTGGTGGGAGCACCAGTCCATCGCAGGTCACTATCCAAACACACATCACACACGTTGATTCACACCTTGGCAGCAACTTATGGTAGTCAATCCACCTACCTGTATGCTTTAAGAGGTGGAGGAAACAGAAGAACCCTGAAGAAACCCATGCAGACACAGAGACAACATGCAAAACTACGACTGATGCTGTGAGGTGGCAGTCATTTGTAACTGTAAATCATAAATAACAACACTAATAATAATTTGTCCAGCTTGTTAAGTTTTCAGAGGATTTCTAAATGACTCTTCAGCCTCTCACATCTCCAGTATTAACACATTTGTTGACTCTTGTAAGTGGGTAAATGTTTGTATACAGTGATCTAATAATCTGCTGACACTTGTGACATTCAGTTTCTGGTTGTGCACTCGCGTGTTAGTTTATTGGGTATTAATATTTCAGTATTTTGAGCATGCAGATGTCAGCTGGATGTAATTTTGTTCTCTGAGCCTGAGCTGATATTTGTGTGAATAGCTGTCTCAGGCTAACTTACTACAAAGTAAAAGCTCTGAATTGCTGAATCATTGTTTCCTATATCAGTTTCTTTAATAATTTAAGCATAAGCACTGTAGGGAATACGAGACAGAGGTGCATGGCTGTAAATGCATAGTCCTTCTGTTTAGGTGTTTTGCGTCAGTCCATGACACTTTCATCATTTTATCAGCTTCACCTACAATAAAGATGCACTTTGTAGGTGTAAAACTAACTGTTGCCCATCTGTGCAGATATTGTCCTCTACATCATCTATTAATGGAAGTGGACCACTATATACCCACTGCTCACCAAATATTATTTACAGTAGATGATGGATAGATCATTCTCAGTTCAGGAGCAACAATGACCTTATAATTTAACAAGCGTAGCGGTGTTATGTAAGGAATAAAACACACCGGGGCATGCTGTTATAGGAAAATAGTCAACGATGTGTTGGTATGAAGCAACCTGATGTGAAGCAGAGTTACTGTTAGCACCCAAAGTTGATTATTTTCCAAAAACAGGATGTCCTGAAGTGTATTATTCATCGATACCATAGCAATTTGCCAATGCTAACAATTTGTTATCGCAGCTATAAAAAGTCTTTCCCTGACTTTCTTATGAAGCTAATAAGACAAAAATAAAGCAGCTTATGAAACTAATAAGACAAAAATAAAGCAAATCGTGTTAGAGAAACTGCAAATCCCTCTGTCCTGAAGATGTTCCTTTGTCCTAAAGGTAGTTTTATCTTTGACTATTAAAAAAGTGCTGACACTGGAGACACTGTCCATAAATATTAAATAAAAATCTCTCTACAGAAAGCTTCACCATATCAGTAAGTACACACTTTCTATTAAGTTGTACAAGTCCCTGTGAATTAGCTGTTACTATAGAAACAATACCATATTAGAATGAGCACATTAATACAAACCTGCAATTTCTGTTGCAGCTGGCACTATTGTCTGAGCTGCTGTTATAGAAAATGAATCAACACCTTCTGACCAATCAGATTTGAGAATTTAACAATGCAAAGGATTTTTAAACTTGGTGTATTCTTACTAGCCATTTATATACAACATTGGTTTGTACATTGTAGATGTTCAGTTAGAGATTTCAGCTCATCTTTTTTATGCTAATTGTGTGTTTAACATCCACTACCAATCAGAAGTGTTAATTTCTGGACACAGGAAGCTAGTGGCTGGAGGTTTTTTGTTTAGTGAACTGTTTCTCAACCCAGCAGTGATTTTGATGTGTAAAAAAAAAAGAAAAAAAATCCTGGTACAGTTGCTGCATTGATACTTTTAACAACTAATAAAATGTTCACAGAATGCAGGTTTTATCAGTAACACTAGAGAGAAAGAGAGAGAGTGTGTGTATATATATATATATATATATATATAATGTGTGCGTGTATGTATGTATGTGTGTTTTCACCTTGAGCTGTAACCGTTTCCATGGACTCTGAATGCAACAGCAGAAAATTGCGTCAGTCAAGAAGAAGGCAAAATGACAATTTCTATTTCAGTCAGATAGACAAACAGTGGAACCTTGACTGGATTGAATGTGCTTGCTGCTCTGTACTGAAGAACGCTGTGACCTTATAAAGCTCTCAGAGAAAATCTGGAGCCAGCTAAGCCTGAATGACACTCAATCACTTCTCTCTCTTTCATTACTGGATTTAGATGATCCTCTAAAATTTATTTTACAGAAATGGTTACTTCCTAAAACTTTGTGATTCGTGTTGAAGTAATTAAAGGACCAACTGATGACAAAAAATGTGGTGAAAAAAAAAAAAAATATATATATATATATATATATATATATATATATATATATATACACACACACATATATACACACACATATATACACACAGTACTGTGCTGTAGAGCAAAGATGCCTTCAAAAATAATGAAATTGAATGTTTCTACATTAAAAAAATACTATGAAGAGCAGTAAACAGTAATACATGGAACAAAGTCAATATATGGTGTGACAATCCTTCGCTTTAAGCTGTAAGTGTTACTGAGCATCTTGCAGAAGCAGCCACAGTTCTTCTGGAGACTTTGACTGTCACACTTGCTTCTTATTTTTGCAGCAAAACCCAGCAACCTTCATTATGTTTTTTTTGTCTGAAAAGTGTCTCTTATGTAATATTGTGCTTTCTTTATTGACATAAAAACATTTTTCTGTAACATTTAATTTTGTGCTGGAAAACTAATGTTTGGAAATCTAAAATGTTTTTGTACTGAATCAATAATGTAGAAGTTGTAAAATAAAAATCTATAACAAAGTTTGTATTAAAAAAATAGGGTGCCTAAGACTTTTGCACAGTACTGTATATATATATATATGTATATATATATATATATATGAACAAATTTATCTAATAATACTAATAATAATAATAATAGGAAGAAGAAGAAGAATAGAGACTAGGGTCATAAAAATGTTACCAAGTGATCCTTAACCAGAATTATTATCTTATTATATGTAGCAATTATCTTATTATATAAATTATCCTATTATATATAGCAATTTAGTCAACATTTGTTGTTTCATAAATAAAATTTACTTAGTTATTTATGAGTATCAATAAATTATTGACATTGCCATTTATATCAAATACCTGCTGATGCTGTTGAATTAAAAAATTGAGTTTTTTTTTTTTTTTTTAAATAACTTAAACTAACATTTAAACTAACATTTGGTTATACAATGAATATAAGAAGTCTATACACCCTTGTTAAAATATGCAAGTTTTTGTGCTGGAAAAAATAATTTTGCCACCTTTAATATGATGTAGTAACCAACAAAATTCAAGTGAAAAACAAATAGAAATGTTTCAGGAGAAAAAAAGAAAAAACGAAAAAACTCACAATAACCTGGTTGCATAAGTGTGCACACCCTTTTATTATAGGGCATGTGACTGAATTATCAAGAATTAACAAATTACATTCAAACTATTAAAAAAACATTATTAACAATGTGATTCTGATTTTCTTGATTTTCTGATTTCTAGGATTTTCTTGTCTTCTTCTGGGTTTCATCTGATTTCTGGAGCCAGGGTCTGCAAAGAGCTTACAAAGCATGTCCAGGTTCTCACTGTTGAAAGGTATGGATCAGGAGAGGGGTACAAAAGAATTTTCAAAACATTACATGTACCATGGGACACCGTGAAGGCCATCATCTGCAAGTGGAGAAAATAGGGCACCACAGTGACATTAGCAAGAATAGGATGTCCCTCAAAAATTGACGAAACGTCAAGATGAAAACTTGTCAGGGAGGCTGGCAGGAGACCTACTGCAACATTAAAGGAGCCGCAGGAATATCTGGGAAGTACTGATCACTCCCTGCATGTGACAGCAATCTCTTGTATTCTTCCCATGTCTGGCCTGTGGGGTAGGGTGGCTAGATGGAAGCCCTTTCTCATGAAAAAAAATGTTATGTTTGACAAGACCAAGGTAGAACTTTTTGGAATAATTGAAGAGGACTGTGCATGGGAGATCCCTTCACAATTTTTAGATGTGGAGCATTTTTGCAAGGAAGAGTGGAATAAAATTGCCAAAACAAGACATGCTAAGTTGGTAGACTCTTACCCAAAAACACTGAGTACTGGATTCCAAGCAGAAGGTGCTTTAACAAAGTTTAACAACCAGGTTATTGTAAGTTTTTTCTTTTTCTCCTAAAATGTTTCTTTTTTGTTTTTCACTTGAATTTTGTTGGTTGCTATATTATATTGAAGGTGGAAAAAGATCTGGCACAAGAACCTGCAATTTTAACAGGGATGTATAGACTTTTTATATCCATTGTAGAATAGCAAGTACTGCTTTTGTTTGACTGCTGCCTTCCTGGAGAACTTTTTCTGCAGATTTTATATATATATATATATATATATATATATATATATATATATATATATATATATATATATATATATATATATATATATATATAAATAATCATACTATAGCAGAAGCATTACCTCAGTATAAATTATCGAATAATATAAAGATGGATATATAATATTAATATGTATTGTATTAACTGTAAATATAATCTCGATATTCATTTTTATAACATCAAATGACAGTGTGTACATTTTGTATACAGTGGGCTACAAATTTATTATATAAATTTATATATACAAATTGTTAAGCAGTTTATATGCAATTGCCTCAAACATAACTTTAAAATCCTGCATTTTTTGTAAGAAAATAATCAGGACTAACACCCATCAAGTAATAAAATGTCATTATATGGAGAGTAAATATGATTTACGGCAGTGAATTATTTTTTCCAAAAATCTATTTTCTTTTGTTTGCATGTCATCTTTAATGATAGTTGAGAGTCTGTTTTTTTTTTTTTCCATTCAGTTTTTATGCATGTTTCATAGCGTAACAGGCAGAATCTGTTTGACAATGATGTGAAAAGTATTAAAACATTATTAACTGGTTCTTACTTGTCTGTGCTTATTCCTTTATTCATTCAATTATAGAAACACAGAGTTCTCTTCTCAGCTTCCTCACTTTAGTCTCACATAAACTAAGGTGTTACTGCGTGATGGATTAGTAAACCTTTAATGAACATTTCAGCACAGATTGGATTTCTAATCACACTCTAATCTCTCCCAAATGCTCTCTCAATCATTTAAATGACTCAGCATTTTCTAATTGCTCCTCCATAAATTTTATCTTGTATTCTACACAATGTGATTTTCTCATCAAAACCGGACATCATTTTTACATACCGTATATCTTGGCTCTCAGTCTTTGGGTTTTACACTGAGTGTGTTTGAATTTGTTTGGAATATGTCAGAGATATAAATTTATTGAGCTGTTAAATATGGAAATAGCTCTGACGACACTAAGCATTGTGAGCAGTGTGAGAGAAATAGCATATTTATACATTATTATATCAGAGCAAGTATTGATACTTAGTCACTTACTAATTATATTGAGTGAAATGTCATATAGACACATGCATACTTTTACCTTAGAATTATAAATGTCACAAAATATAGAGTACATATCACTTATTACTATATATATATATATACACACACACACACACACACACATTCCTTTACTTGACAAATTCACCTTTACAATGTGGAATTTAAATTCAAATGTGCTAAAAGCTTCTACAGATCCGTAGTTATTAAGAATCAAAATGCATGCTCTAAATTATAGCAGATACTTTCGGACCTTTTATAATTACTTTGTCCTTATTAGGGGACATTTTACAAGCAAAGACTTTAACACTTTATTAATCCAGTCTGATCCCCTCTACACATGAACGTCATAATTCAGTTTTTATGTCAGACTCATTAAATTTCTTCAAACTTCATTAGCAGCTCTAAAATTAGAAACAAACAGAGACGAACCAGTGAAGTGTCGGACCCTGCGGTTAATGTGTATTTTGAGATGACAGCAAGTGAGGTGCCTTCAGTTTATGTACTGATTTAATTATGATGCCTGAGGACAATATGTAACTTTATTCAGAGGTGTGTGTGTGTGTGTGTGTGTGTGTGTGTGTGTATGGAGAGGAGTCTGGGATAACCCATTAGATGTTGCTGCTTCTGAATTTGAAAACTTAGGTTTTGACTGAATTGAAGTTTTCTGTCTATACCATACTTTGATATCTCTACTTTAAGAAACCATAAATATGTAGAAATATTCTTAGTAGGTTTATATACTTCCCTAGGATTTATGCAAAGATGACATTAGGCAGATAAGGAGTCAGTTTAACAAACGCACACAGCTGTAAAAATGCTGAGGCATGTTTTCATCATCCAGTGAATGTCATGTTTAGATCAAGCTGTTGGGTACATGTCATGGTGAAACACACATCAATTCCTAATCAAAGCCTAATCAATTCAGTCTCTCAATGGTCTAAATGGCTATCAGATTATTGGCAATGCACGTGAACTGTCTCTTACTCTGTAAAGATGGTAACAGAGTTGTAATGTTGGAGTTGTAATGCAGTTGTAATATTTGAATGCTAATTTTAAAAAAGCAAGTTTTTCCAATAGAACAAAAGTCAGCGATTATTTCAACGCTGATGTTTGGATGAGAACAAGTGAGGCGAATCCATGTTCTTTCACATTTTAAATGTCAGCCTTAAAATGCAATCTATATTCCATTAATTAGGTTTTTCACTCAGGAGAATTTCATACATATTTATTGAGCCATTCATTATGGCTCCACTGACTGCTGGCCTGGATGCTTTAAATTTAACTTCATCCTACCAGCTTCTACATGCCTTTAGAGGCCTACAAGCTGCTGCTCTTACCTTTCTGACATCCACAAGATGAGGCACACAAATTTCAAATCCTATATTCCTGAGAGGTTCCTATATTCCTATAACGTCCTGTGGCCCACAAGCTGGTGTCCCTGTCCTAAAACTTCACAACTTTCAGCATTACCTATACGGAACATCCTACCCCCTACTCCATCCAGATCCTACTCCTAAACTTCCTAAAATTAAATTCTCCTGCTATTCTGAGGCCACTAGCTTCTGCATTTATCTCATCCTAAGGGCTACAAGTAGCAGTGGCCTGTGAATATAGATTTTGGTCGAGGCAGGACAACAGTAATAACCTCAAGCAAATCAAGTGCGATAGCCTCTCGACTTAATTTTGCATATCCTCAAGCAAAATTAAGTTGAGAGGCTATAACACTTGACTTATGCTACATGCCACTCTCTAGTGAATTTTTAGAGTAACAGAGTCGACAACATACGATATACAATATAATCCATACAGGCTAGCAGCTTGTTTTGCATGCTTTTCAACCTGAACTTTTCAACTTGGTAGAAATTTTATAGATTATGCATTACTGTCATTACTTCGTTTTAGTATTCTGTACTGGTTAAGCCTTGAAGTTATTGTATGCATTAATAATTCAAACTGCTGAAGTGGAAAAATACAGAATGCATGTACCTCAGAAGCTGCTAAACCACAGTCTATCTAAAGTTCGTAGAAAGAATATTTCTTAGAAAGATTTGTGTTTTTAGAAAGGATGAAGTTCTTAGAAAAGACCGTGATCATCACATGAAGAGTGCATACAAAGGGCACGTATCAATAGGGGACTGAGATGCTGATCCTTGGCTGCTGAGCAGACTAGAATAAGGAAATTACACATCTGCCCAAACATACACCGAACACAAGGCGAGCACAATACACAAGGGTGTAAATGTAAGCTTGCATTCCTGTTTTCTTTGAAAGCACAAGTACGAGGATAAAAAGCCTCAAGCAGAGAGACTTACGCTCTGTCCTTCTTCTAATTCTGTACGAGAATTGAGCCCGTCTTGCAAGATGCTTAATAAACTTAGGATCTAACCTACCTACATGTGCAGTTTTGTAATTTTTTTTCCAAAATACTGCATTCAAGGTGATATGATTAACCAGACTTGCCAAGTTTAAGCAAAATGTCCAGCCCACCAACATCACAATGATCTGAAATTAGCAGACGTTGGAAAATGGACACACATGCTTCTTCTTTTTCTCAGCCTTTCTCTGCACGGGAAAGAAGATCACCATGGTGCTCACACATTTCTGATGTACAGATATTAAACACTCCATAATCCCGCTTTCCACTCTATCTTTGTAATACAGTATATCTTACAATAGAAATGGTTCTGTGTATCATAGACACACTGTTTACACTATGCCTTTGTTTGATTTATTTTTTTTTTTTTTAGATAACTTTGATTATTTGCTATAAAAGGTCCTGTCCTATGCTCCTCCCCCAAGCATGGGATAGCTTGATTCTAACACGAGTGGGCCTCTATTGGTGCTTGCTTGGTGTTTGCTATTCCCATTTTTGACCACTAGGTGCAATAATAACTGTATGGAGCTAAATGGGGCAGTAAACATGTTGCCCCATGATTGTGCAACATCCAGAAAGGTGTGCAAAACAATGGAACATCAGCTTGTATCTGTCAAATAGCAATCTTTTTTTAATCGTGGTCACTTAAAACAGATAATTTGTATTTCAAAGTAATTTAAATGTAAGGAGTTTGTGAATGCTGACTTAATGAACATTAATATTTGTTGAAAAGCTAAGGTTTTCTTCTGCTTTTCTGAAGCCCACTAGCTTCTTGAGGCCCTCATGCATCTCCTAATGCTTTTTTTTTTTTTTAATGCAAACAAGTTTGGAATCCTACAAGCCCCTGTCCCTACCTTTCTGATGACCCCAAGCTCCAACACCTACCTCCTTCAAACCTAGAAGTGTGTAGCCCTATGCTCCTGAGGTTCACTAGCTTACGTACTGTACATGTCTTATGCTGAAAAATACATGCTTCAACTCCTACCTTCCAATCTGTACCAGAAAAGCCCTATTAAATTATTATTGAATTAAATAGTAAAATTTTATACTGTATATTTTTTGTGTGTGTAGTAAGGTGGCATAGGATTGCCATCCTTATTCAATCCTGAGCTCAGATTACTGACTGCATCTTCTCCTGTGTTTTCTTCTGGGTTCCCCAGTCTCCTTCTAGCTCCCATAAACATGCTGGTAGGTGGAATGGGTATGCGACATTGCTGCCAGGGTGTGTGTGTGTGTGTGCATGTGTGTATGTGTGTTTGCGAATGAAGGAAAAATATTTTTATATGCTTTATCGTACTGGAACAAATTCCAGTATAATAAAGCTGACACTGGCCCCACAAGAAAGTCCTTTGTAGTGGCAAATAAAAGATTCTTATTTGTTGTTGTTTCTGATACCTAATAGACAAAAAAAAAATCTTAAGGTCAGATTTATTCCATTAACCTTATTTGCTCAGGATGACAGCACTTATCTACCTTGACAAAGTGTTTTGTTTGGAGACAAAAAGGAAGAAAAAGAACAGTCTTGCTTGACAGTGTTGACAGAGCAGTCATGCATTATTCATCTGGACGCAGTAGCTGAGTCTATTTCTTTTACCCTCCTTCTCTCTCTCTCTCTCTCTCTGTCTCTCTCTCTCTGTCTCTCTGTCTCTCACTCTCTGTTTTTGTATCTCTTCTCTTTCTTTTTTTTCCCCATCAAACTGTCAAACTGAACTGTTGGTCCCTTTGTAGGATCTTTAATTCCCCTGCTTGTTTGCTTGTTCTTGTAAAAAGCTAAATCAAACCGCCAGTCAGTCCAGATTTCAATTAAAGTCAAAGAAGCTGAGGTATAGGAAAAAGCATTTTGGTCATTCTATTCTGTAGATCTACAGAATGTACTTCATATTGTAGTTAATGAATAATATCAATTAAGATGTTTGTGTCTAAATATGCATAAAAATGGGTTTTGAATCTTATCCCACCCTCCACCTTCTAGCCTCTGTTACTTTCCCTGAATACAGCTATTATAAATAACATTTTTTTTGGTTAAATACGTTACTGTTTGATGTTATCAATTAAAATTATTATGATTTCAGATATAATGAACAATTAGATCTAAGAAGTAACATTACAATGTCACTCAAATGCACTGACTACTGTGACAAGTTAAAATGAAGCTCTTTCTGTCTACTTAATATAAAATGAAGGGAAAATGCAATTGAATTTAATAAAAAAAAAAGTTTCGGTTAAATAGTCATTTTGCCTTTTTAAAAAAATGCTTTATAGTATACAGTTATGTTGTTTCTAGCTGCTTGCATTCAAATATATTTAGCTTTGTTGGTTAAAAAAAAAAAAAAAAAAAAAAAAAAAAGATCCCAGAAGATATTGTTGGAAATTTTTGTACACCCAGACATGTTAGTTTGAATTTTACATCAAACATTTTAATCATTATCATTGATTTTACCTTTGTGTACAAGAAGACTATAGAAGTGAATTTCCCTGTGTCTAGCTTTTCCCCAAACAAACAGTTCACTACAGCAAAAGTAAACCAGCAAATGGTGGCACAGGAGCTCTCAGGAGTGCATTTGTTTCATTCTTGCTAATTTTCTGACCAATGATTTGTTGTTAAGAGCTTCATAAAAGCTTCATATTTTGGGCTTGGCCCATTTTTTGCCCAGGAGTGTACAGTTCACTAACTAATAGCAGATCAATATTATCAAAATCAATACCATATTTTTTAATATGAACCGTGTAAACTGGAATATGAGCAATTTCCTCAGAGGTGTTAGTAAATCACTAGCTCTGCACATGCATGGCTCCATTACCAATAATCCTTTTTTTCTGCTTAAATGTAAAATAATTAACTGCACTATTACTTGTGGGACTCATTCTATAACTATGTAGTATAAGAAGGCATGGAAAAGTGCCTATTGTACTTTTATACCTTGTACTGCAATGAGGTTCAATAGAAAGGAAGAATAATTATCCCACATTCAAATTCAACTACAATGTAGCATATCATAGCATTGTTTAGTCTTCCATCGGTGGGTTCCTCTCTTTCTGCTGCTTTGTCGATCCCCTCTGCAGATCTGCAGGAACAGCTCGATATTTCTTTGAACAGGCGCTTTCTGGATGAGCAAAATCAATAATGCCGCTTTTCACACCACATTCGTCTTCCTGTTTGCTTTTGCCTTATCAGCAATAGCAAAGACTTCCATGATGCACTGCACATAACCTCATAAACAATAAGGAACCTCTTAAAGGTTAAGCTATCCATTTATAAAGTTTGATATGATTAGCAATAGGCCAAAGAAATATATATAATGACAGAATACAGAGGAACACAAAACCTATATATTTAATATGTTTAAATAAATAAAGAATGTAAAAATCCAATTAAATTCTATTTTATCTGTATAGTAGTTTTAATAATAGACACTGTCATAAAGCAGCTTCACAGAAATCCAGGTGCAGATTTAGATCCATAATTAGACAGCCAGAGGTGACAGTGGCAAGGAAAAATCTTGAGAAAGAAACCTTGAGAGAAACCAGACTCAAAAGCAAACCCATCCTCTTCTACAATGAATACTGGGATTACAAATCTTTATAAATTATTACTCTTCTACTACTGTATACTATAAACATGTGTTGAAAGGATGTTTAGGTGTTTAGGATGGATGTGATCATCATAGTCTATAGTATCCAGGTGAGATTATCCACTGAAGAAAGGACCATCTACAGAAAAAAAAATCATTAAACCTGTATACCATGTATTCCACTGACACTGGGTCAGCAAGTAAATCACTTATTTTGATCACTTATAGAAGACAACTTTCATCTCCTCATTGATTGGCTTTACTTTATGTTCTCATTTTTGTAACATTGCTTTGTACTGTTGCTTAAGAGAAACTAAGCTCTTCAGAACAATTGTTGAAAGGTTAGGTCATTACTAAGATATGCCCGTTTAATATTGGCAAATGTCTATGTGATCACACATGATTGATGCCTCATCTTCCTCTGAAAATCCAAGAGAGCTCTGTGTTCAATAATGCAAAATTTGACCGGATTTTAGGAAAATCTTCGCTTCAGTGCCTTTTCTCAACTGTCAATCATGTTTTGCAACTCGCCTCAAAGGAATGTGGCATCTGTTCGGCTGTCGGGTGGATTTCGGCTTGACTAGCCATGCATTTGCTCCGTTTCTGTCTGCCTCTCTCACTCCCACCATTTTGTAATCTCAACAGACTCATTTCCAATTATGTCAACAGCAATCAAATGCCTGATTTAACCCCAATGACACAGTCATCATCCAATTATTCAGTGGCTTAAATGCAAAAGGGATGGGAATGGATGGAAAAAGACTTGTAATTGGTACTTCTTTCTGTGATATAGTTCTTATGATGTCAATTTGTATATGCTGTGTGTATTTACTGACCCAGTAATGTGACATTTTACATTTTAACTGTCAGTAAAATGAACATCAGCATAGAGTCATTTAGCTACCTAGAAAGTTTTTGCTAGTGTTACATGATTATATGATTTACCTGGTATAACTAGTGTAACATGGAGAGCTCAAAATAGCCTTCCATACATGAACAGTGAATCAAATCTCTCTATCCTCTGAGAGTCTGTACAGATAAATAAATATATATTGAAAAAGGCTTCTGCAGTTTTCTTTGGCTATAGGGAGTGTGTACAGGAATGAGCTTGCAGGCTTTTGGGAATTTGTCTATAATGATAAGTGTGGTAGTGTAGCCCTCGAAGGAAATCAGCGATAAAAATCTATAGCAATATGAGTTCACATGCAGCGTGGGACTGGCAGGCCCTCAAGCAGCTCAGCAGGAACCTGTCTTGATGTTCTGGACTGGGCACAGACTGTAAAGATTTTGATGAAATTGTTTACATCAGTTGTTAAGGACGGCTGCCAGAATTTGTTCCTCACTGATGCTGAGGTGCACCGAATGCTTGGATGCCAAGAACCGAGTGATGTGTGAATAACAGAGTGACCTACTGAATAAAATGGCTGCCAAAAGACATGGGAAAAGACTAGGTTTTTGTGGGTGGACAATCTGGAGGTTTTGAGGACTCTGTTCTAGGAGTCATCCTGCTTTGCTATTCTTAGAGCCAGTCCTAGGTGAATGTAAAGGGAAATTTGGTGAAGAACAATGCTGAGCACATCTTACAAGGTTTTAACTGCTTAGCAGATTTGTCATACGCTGGATTTCTGTGATTAGTCAGGATGAGGAATTGTTGTTGTGCTCCCTCAAGCCAGTGCCTCCATTCTCCCAAGGCAGACTTAATGGATGAGATTTCACAATTACTGTTCACAATAATGTCTTTCAGAAGGATTTATCTTGTGTAGAAGAAGGTTCAGGGATGACATTTAGCAGAACTTTCATGGAACTAGGGATGTAATGCAATGCAATCTGTATCACTATCTGTATCTGTTTAGCACTCCAAATATTCGGAAATTTACATTAAATATAAACCCCAACACTGTGCTTTCAGCACTGGAAATAAAATCCAGAGGTAGAACTGCCAGTGCTGTCAGCATGATCTTCGAATTCTGGCTCTGACAGTTCCTCAACCTCAGCCACATCACTCAAGAGATGTGCATGGAACTGATTTTTAAATCCCATTTGCCCAGTTATTATTTTTGTTTGTACCTGCTCATGAGTTTAGGTGGTTATTTCCCCCAAATATAAACAAATTAATAGCCTAATATAAATCACCTTAGTCTTGCTAAATATGGTCTTGGTTTGTTAAAGTAATGTTTGTATTGGCTTTTCTTTTTGCATGCACAGTGTTTGATAAGAAGTAATTCCTTCTGGCAGAGCTATGCACTGGTTAACCTGGGCTGTAGTGCAGGGCTGTTGGTAAAAGAGGGCCTCCGAATGAATCAAAACCTATGATTGGTTTGATTTGCTTAGTTGTACATTGGGTTTGACAGTGAGAAAGAATGCAGGTGCAGTCATGTGGGCTTTTGATATTAGCTAGCTAAATGTCAGAATGTCAGATAACAGAAAATATGATAGCAAAATATACAAAAAAAAAAAAAAAAGCATTTAGAGAGTGGATTTGACCTAGATTTTTGTGAGGTGAATGTTTCAATCCTGTCGACATTACTTCTGAAAGGTAAAGATCTAGAAGTGTGATGCTAAGCTCATTGCTTTGTGTCTCTTTTACTGTATGAAAGTTAGTATCATATTCTGTCATTCAGATATTTCTGGTCAAAAGCACACAAATGGCATGCCAATCTATTGTAAGGCTACGTGATTTGAATGTGACATTAAAAGGAGAACTAACTATACCTGTTTGATCAAGTCAGGACACTCCTGATTCAGAATTAGTAAAACATTTTCTCCTTCTGATATATGTGTTGATATATCATCACATATATCGGGATCTTTACTAAAGTGCAGCATACAAGAAAAGGTGAAAAGTTTGACATTAGCAACAGCCTGGTTCCAGAAGGGATCTTGCTGTATAAAAGCTATGAACTGCATGCTGCTTAAACCAACTACTGCAAACTGATGTCATTAGAACAGTAGCTCCAAAACTAGTTGTTCTGCCTTCTACAATACCCATTAGTTGGGCATATTTACTGTAAACTCATATTTGTAATGAACGTGTAATGGGTTTTTAAATAATAATTGCTACTACAGTCATAAAATGTCTGCTAATCCCATTTTACCATGATATTTTCTGTAAGGTTGACAATGCTACTCTAAAACAAGTAGTACAATATTGTGCACCTTGTGCAGATTAAACTACACCTCAGCGCACCTTTGGGCATTTTCACACTTTCTTTTGTGTTGTGGGAATGCTGTCATAAGGCTGACAATGCTCTCTCTCTCTCTCTCTCTCTCTCACTTTTTTCCTTCTGATAAATAATTTGCTCACCTTTTTATTTGTGTCTTGTAATGGCTATTACTTATTACTTTAAGCTTTAAGCTTTTCTTTTTTTATGTGGGGACATATATACACAGATACATACACATTCATATACATACGTAACTTATGCAGACATTGTTAGGAAAAAGGAAGTAGAGGACAAAGGAGGAAGAAAATAATGTAAAGAGGGGAGAGACAGAGGGAAAAAAAACATCCATGCATACATCCGGTCAGCCAGTCATGTGGGATCAGCACAGAGCACCGGATTACGCAGACTCAGATCAAGAGCCCCACCCAACGTCCACACCAAACACCACAAAGTGGAGGGAAAGGGCAGAGCCCGCAGGCACACTCGCGGTATTAACCGCCAGTGCCAGACAGGTCAACCTGACATCCCCCCAAAAAAGGAAGCATTTCTTTAGGGTTTTACATAGTGGTCAACAATTGGGGAGGCTGCATGCTAAAATAATCAGATTGACCAAGCTGGTTGGGATCTCAGAGAGCATAGAATCAGAATCAGAATCAGAATTAGCTTTATTCGCCAAGTGTGTGCGCAGACACCCAAGGAATTTGTTGTGGTTTTCTTTAAGGTGCTCTTGGTACATACATACATATCTTACATGAGAACAAAAAACATTTAAATAGTAAGACTTAACAATAAAAAAAAATAAAAATAAAAAAATAATAATGTGTATGAATCTGGAACAGAAGATTTATGTACAGATTTGTGCATTATTTACTTTATATACAGCTGTATAAATAAAGAGATATGCATATGCATTTACATAATACTTGAGAAAGAGGTAGTAATTAGAGATGGAGGATGAATTACAGAAATGAATTATAGAATAAAAAAACACAGGTAATGATTCCTGTGTTAGCTGTTTAAGCTGGAGATGGCATGGGGGAAAAAACTGTTTTTATGCCTAGATGTTCTAGTGCACAGAGATCTGTAACGTCTGCCTGAAGGGAGGAGTGCAAACAGGTTGTGGCCGGGGTGAGAGGGGTCTGTGATGATGTTAGCTGCCCATTTCTTCACTCTGGAGTTGTACAAGTCCTGAAGGTTGGGCAAGTGCACGCCAATGATCCTTTCTGCTGTCCTAACAGTCGGTTGCAGTCTTCTTATATCTGATTTGCTGGCTGACCCAAACCAGACAGTTATAGAAGAGCACAGAACCGACTCAATAACAGCTGAGTAAAACTGTGTCATCTGCACCTGTGGCTTTTTCAGTTGACGAAGGAAGAACAACCTCTGCTGGGCCTTTTTCACAATGGAGTCAATGTGAATGTCCCACTTCAGGTCCTGAGAGATGGTGGTGCCCAGGAACTTGAATGACTAGTACCCCAAACTTGAGGTTGATGGGTCACAATAGTAGACCACATCAGGCTGCAGCTCCCGTTAGACCATATATGACCCGTCCAGAACCAACACCCATGCCGCGACCAAGGCCGCAGAGATCATACCCCACCCCAGCCCCCTCCGGCATTGGATATGAACACAGCCCAAGGCTCCAGACCGCATCAGCCGGACCCACCACACCGCACCACCACCACACAATCGACCAACCAGATCACCACACAATTGCACAAGGCACCCCCTTTTATCTGGAAGGGGAGAGAAATGAAAGCAGGAGGGAAAAAATAAAATAAAATAAAATAATAATGAATATATAATATAATATAAATAATTAATAAATAACTGGAGATTAAATATATTGAATAAATTAAATACATTAGATAATTAATCTATGTGAGTAGTATAAATAGTATGAATCAGTGATATAAATCTTACTGTTTAATCTTTTATAGAGTTGTTGAAATTTGCGTGGCTTCCGTCCAGGGTATCTGATATAAACCAAAATGAATTAAGAATGGATTCCAAATATTGCTAAAATCTTCCATGTTGCTGTTGAAGGTGAATGTTATTTTCTCTAATGAAATGTATTCTTTTAAAAGATTAATCCAGTGATTGATGTGTAATGATTTTTTAGATTTCCAGTTTACAAGTATTGTTTTCTTGGCAATAGTTAGAGAGATAAGGACTGGGTTTCTGTATTTAAATAGGAGAGAGTCAGCTTCTGTAGTATTAGCAAGCAGACAGAGTAATGGAGATGGGGGGGATTCTACAGCTCAAAATAATGGAGAGTTTCTCCATCACCGCTACCCAAAATGAGTAAACTGGTTGGCAAGCCCATATAGCACGGTAGTAATCATCAGTGCTACCCAAGGTCCATTGTGAACAGGTGTCTGTATCTGTGAAACCCATTTTAAACAATTTGCTTTGGATAATTTGAGTCCTGTGGATGATCTTGTACTGTATAAGTTGCAAATTTGTATTGCTTGTCATAGGAGAAAATATTACAGATTTCTGTCCAGAAGTCGGGGTTGGGGTGAATGACCAGATCAATTTCCCATTTAGTCATTGGTAATGTTATTGTTGTATCTATATTTGATATGAGTTTAGAAAGTTTTCATGTTAGTGTCTTTAAGCAAGAAATTTTCATTATCTCCTCAGCTAATTTAGAAGGTTGTAGTGGGTTATTAGTTATATCAATCTTTGATTTTATTACAAATTTTAATTTTTGGTATTGGAGAAATTGTTCTCCCCCAACTCCAAACTTCATGTTTAGATTATTGAATGATATGAACAGTCTTTACATGTCTCTCTCTCTGTATCTGTTTTTCAGGTTTTGTGCTTTAGTTACTGACCATAAGCATTGGCATTACCTTTCTCTGTCTCTTTCTGCTGAGTGAATACTTGCTGGTTTTGTTTGTTATATGTTATAGTAGATACTGTTTTGTCTTACAGCAGCCTTATGTTTTATCTGGTTGCAACAGTTGTAAATTCATGTCATGGTGTGTGCATAAGGCCCTAACACTTGTTCAAGCCCAGAGGCACCCAAACCCCTTCAACTAATGGTTTTCAGTTTCGGTCTTTACTAAGTCTCACTTTCATTTGGACTCAATCTTGACTTGATCTCAACCCCCTTAAGACTCCCCACTCGATCTCAGCTAGTCCTGTTCTTGGGCTTTTCTTGGACATGACAGTGGTGGTATTTACTACAGCTCTACTGACCAGGCAGTTACTAAGGATGAATGAATGAACAGGTTTTGCACATTACGCAGAATTTCAGGTTGACATTCTTAATGCAGGACATGATGCAGTCCTGATGCAAACCTCTAGTCACAACCAGAGAAAAACTTGCTTATAATGTACCACTTCTTATCTGTTCATTTAAAATAATGTATTCATATCTGATTACATGCTTGCATGGCACTATAAGAGGAATGAGCTAATGCTTGTTTTGACAGTATTATCATCCTCTACAAACTCAAAGAGCTTCAGAATGGAGACACTGGTATTTTTTTCCAGGGCAAAATTATTTATTATTGAATTCATACTAAAGTATTTCAGACAATCCTGACAAAGAAAAAGTGAGGGGTCCAACTTTTATAAATCAATGGTAGATGTTGGCAAAGCCTAAGCATCTCTGCGACTTTTTTTAATGGTTTGGGGATGTGGCCAATTAGTCATGAGCATAAATTTCACTTTATTGATTTGTGCACGTTGTGGACATTTAGCGCAACTCCATTTAATAGTCTACGCAGCTATTGGAGAAGAAGGGCCATACATAGCCCGGTTCAGGTGGTTAAAGAGTACTGCTGTGGTTTGCTATGGCCTTCTAAATATCAATGAAGAGTAATGATTTTCATGACATATGTTTAGACTTAGGAGGCTGAATGACTAGAAATGGTTTTACCCATGTGGTGTATGAATTATGAATGTGCACCTGAATATAGAAGCTGACAGAGCATAACAAGAAGTGGAATTTAAAGATTTATATATATAATACGAGAGCAGTGACCAAATTCTGCACATTAGGCTCACAACTCACTGTGATCGCTGTAAATTAAGATGGCTCCACGCAAACCTAACAATAGGCAGTACTTTATATAGGCATTAATGGGATGTAGGCAAGACAGGTGTATACTGGTTTCCATGACAACAGTTAGGAATACCGAAGAAAGCTAATGGTATGGCAGTGGACAGATGTGACAGCTGTTTTCAGACATAATGAGTCAAACTCAAACATAATGAACAAACGTGCTGCAGTGAGGTGTACAATAATTTCCGACACAAGAAGCTGATAAATGTGGATAACCATTCAGGTGGTTTATTATCCAAGCACCAAGGCCCAGCACTGACTGATCATTCAAGGAGCAAACTATAAAGGTTTTCAGTAAATCGTTATGGCCATATAACTTTACGATCCAAATGTTGTACAGGTTAAAGATTATAACTCAGCTGTAGTGTTTTACATATGAACTTTGACATTGCTAATAACGTAATCCTCGCAACAATCCCACCAGCTAGTTCTCCCTATTGCACAACAGCTACTAGCCTAGGAAGAATAACACTGAAAAATTACATTAGATTTACAGTTGGCAGGTAATTAATTAACATTTACACCAGTCATAGTGTAAATACTGTATAGTATAGCAATATCTATCTATGTATCTGTATCTCTATCTACGTATATATATATTTTATTTCATTACTCTATGCACCATAACGCATACACTAGTCAAGTGGTGAGAAAAGTCAATATAGTTTGCAAAAGTGCATGAAATTTGGGATTACATATTCAATGTGAAACTACTCAGTTAGTTCTTTTGGAAAGAGACATGGTTACAGCATTACATTTGTAGCTTGCTAATGAAAAATTACATCATTAGCACATTTTGTCAGTAGCTGAGTTTATGACCCTGAGTTGATTGCCCCCTAGAGGAATAACGGAGACTCGCTCTTTTTTCAAATCTCAGTTCAATTACGGTCCACAAGACAATTTTAATTTAAAAAAAAAAAGGATTTGTAAATTCATTTAGTGGGGCAGATTAGAACCTTGATCAGGCTGATCATGGCAGGCGGGTGGAATGTTTCACACCTGTGATTTACAGCATTCATTACAGTATTCATTCATTCATGCTGCATTTTTTTAAACAGAGAGCCAAACTGTATTTTTACAGCACTACATACTGGAAACAGTACATTATTGTAAGATTTTTACATTTTAATAAATTTGAGATAATTTTAACAAATCTAACAAATTCTACCAAATGAATCTGGTAATGTTTTACATTAAGTATTGTATTAGTTAATATTAATAAACCATGAACTTCAGCATTAATAAACCATAAGTAATGTAAATACTGTGTCTTAATATGAGAATATATATGTCTTGGCTAGCATTGCTTTGATTGATGGAAGAGAGGAAGTCTTCACTTCCTACCTAAGTAAGGTCAGCTATGTAGTTCAAATGCTCAACCTCCAGACTACAGGACAAATGATGTACTGTTCCACTACCTGGTACCTAGCTTCTTGGTGTTGGTGTAGCATTAAAAAAAGTGAACTGGTTTTATAAGAAGAGTAAGTGCTACACCAATGTCTGGTGTAAGGATCAGTGTTAAACTAATGGCTGTATTTGTGTTTACAAAATACAATATACAATACATGTATATTGTATTAATTGAGCATCTCATATTTACCTCAAAATAAAAATGTGACTTTGAATGTGTATTTTATTACACAACAAATTTGCTCAGTGTTGTAGTCTCATGACTGGCTGAGCTTTCAAATGGACTGTGAATATCTTGGTACTGCTAAATATACTATAAAAATTTTATGTGGCCATGTGTTTTATGTGGTATAAACTAGCCTCATTGACCTGGAGCACAAATTTTCAATGAAGCATCAACTTAAGAAGTGTGATGTAGGTCGGGAAACATCTCATAAATGAGTAGCTGACTCTTTCAAAACTAACATTATAAAATTCAGGCAAAGGTCTCTTTAAGAAACTGATCTCCAAAGCACATACGCATGCTTACAAGCTTTTCCACTGAAACTGCTGGAACTAGAAAACTGGACTTGATTTTTCCATCAGCCATTGGTCAAATATTGAAGGTTCTAGGCTTTTTAGACCTGCTCAAATTTAGCACCATCAGGGCCTTAAGATTGTTGGTTAAAACTTTACTATATGGTCCACAAATAAGTAATATATTAATACTATGGTGACCATATTTTGGTTTTCAAAAAAGAAGACACAGGGAAGTAACCACAGTGTACTTCAGTAATAATTGTATTAGTAGTAAAAATTGAGAGTAAAACACAAAGTTTCAAGTAAAACAGGACATTTTGGCTGAAAGTTCTTCATCAGCATACAGAATCCACACCACTCAGGGGTCAGAGAAAGGGGAGAGTGTGGTGTTCCTAGATCATGCAGGAAAATGAGGGAAAAAATAAGACTCATATAGTCCTGTCTAAGCTCATATGATCTCACTGATTAGTCACACAAAGATGAAAATATCAGGGCAAAAGTCAATGAAACACCAGACAATAATAACCATTACCTGAATATTAGCTCTCTGTCACTGAGACTATACTGTGTGTCTCTTATATGTATAATAAATCTGTATTTCTCACAATTACTGTTCTGTAGTTTGTTCCATTATCATTATTAGTGTGTACTCTAATTATTTTTGTGTACAGATTCAATCATTTGTAGCTCAACTGACTGCTTTGTAGCTAGTGTAATATAACACTGTAGAGCACTGAAAGTGTTGTCAGTAATTGTGGGATCATTTTCTAATTTTTCATGATTATATGATGAAAGATACAAGATTAGTCATTTAAGATCAATTTGATGCGATTTTTGCTTACTTATGATGCATACATTTCTGTCCTTTGTTCACTCATAATGTACATGTGTCTGGTTTTGTTGGATCATGATGTTTTTGTCCTTGATTATGTTTTTCTCTTATGTTTTTGTCTTATTAGCCTTGGATATGATCTATATGGTCTTGAGTGTGTCCTTTGCATGTACATATTAATATAAAAGTCGACTGTGTCCAACTAATGTTTATACTATAGAGCACTCAAGCTGCCTTTACGCATGCATGCAATAAACCATCTCTTTTATTACGGTCTCCTGATTCTTCAGTCATCTTACTTCTTATGAAACTGATCCATACACATGCTGCTTAAGCTAGAACACCTAAAGAGAGGGAATTGTGTAAACTGACAGGCAATATGATTGATGATTGACAGAAAACGAGAGACCCGGATTGGCTGATGTTTGTGTCTTTTCCCCAGTTTACAGATGCTGCAGAGTTTTGCAGCTGAGCAGCTATTTTATTAACCATTCCTTGAATGCAAATATGTTCTCAAGTCATGCACTTTAGTTAATGCTAGAGTTGTTAGCAGTAGGCGTTTTTTTGCACATGCAGTAAGTAAGACACTGATATATTATTTCTAGGGAGAGCACTGCAGTGCACATTGGAAAGGACACTATATCTCCAGGAAATGCCAGAAACTATATGCAATATATGTAATATATAACCATAACAATAATTTACAAATACAAAATGGTTATTATAACTTCATTTGCTAACTATCTGGGTAGGTAACACTTCACAATATTTTTTTTCCCCATAATTAATAGATACCTATGTAGGGACTAAGCAGGAATTAACACAAGTTCCTCACTCTAGTAGACTTACACACTGTTGCTTCCCACTGGTGTGAAAATGTTAGGGAAATCCTATTCATTCATTCAGCTCATCTGGGTTTCTTTTTTTTTTTTTTTTTTTAAGTTGCATTATTGTTTTCAGTTTAATAAAAGTCACACAAACCTTACAACTTCACAAGTAAATAATCTCATACATGTGGGTTTTAGACACCTCACATTTCGCAGATTCTGCATATACAGATGTTAATTAATGATATTAATTTGTCAGATATCAAAAATATGTCTAGAAACATGTCTAGAATTTTAAGCAGGAGTTAGTTTCCTTGTTAAAGCAGCAACTTTGTAAAACTCGAGTAAGGACACAAGTATAGTGGGTCATTGTGATAAACTCGCTGACATGTTATCACGTTACCATCCCCTCCTTCTCGCAAAGTGGATTAATTTTCCTCAAGTGTCACATAGATAAGCTTTGTGCACCTGAGTTTGGAGGAACTGTGACAAGAAGAGTGGAAGAGAGAGAGAGAGAGATGGTGATGCGTGATAATAATGTTTTGTCATCCGTCCCTGTGCCCCACTGTGCCCCTGTGACTTATTACAAACGAAACTGACACTTTCCCTCAAGGCTGGTATACATCATACACCTCTGCTTTTACAGTGTGTGATGATGTGCATGCTGCTGACACCTATATTTAGTGTGTTTCCAGTCAGTGAAGGGCAAGTTAGAGATCTACAGTGTAAGCGTAACAGGAGTAGAAGCTATGCAATTATTTATTGTTGCGTATATCACCTGTAATCTCACCTTGCCAGATTTCTTTCCAAAAGTCATTTGTGTCACAGGAGACATTGTTTTATTCTATATTACAGATACTATGTTTAACGGTGTATATAATTAGCGTACATTTAATTCTGCCTGAAGTAAGTAAAATATCACGTAGAAATGATGCTAATTCTGAGATTTATAGTTTTGTTGCCAAATGGCCAAAATGACTGCTATGATATGGATTAATGTTAAGGAATTCCTGTCAGGAGTCAAAACATTGACTATTGAATATGATTAAGTGAATTATTGATCATTACACTTATATGTGTGAACTGAATTTCACTAAAGCAACATCTGACTTACTATCTGGGAAACAGCACACAGAAAAAGAATTATTATTATTACTATAAGCTAATATTCAGTAACTTCTTATTGATTGAGAAGAAATGTAGTGTTATATAAAGTCGAAATAACAATTCAAAATTATTTCAAAACAAGTCAATGAGCTAATAACAAGACAGTAACTATAAATAAATATAAGGTTTCATTTTCAGTATCCATATTGTCTTATTTGCAGTTAACAAATGTTTTAAAGAGGATTATTTTGGAGTTTTGCGAAGTTTTTTGAGTAGTGCAACATCTGACTTACTATCTACTTCTCAATCAATAACAGTTACACCAGTGGTCGTAAGAAAAACACATTATAGATATGAAGTGAAGCTGTAGATTCATGCAGCACATGAGTGACAGTCATGTCAGGTGATTACACACACTGAAATGCTTCCTAGATTTGATCTCAGTTTGGGCTGATATCTTTCAACGCATTTCGATGACACATCCATTGTACCACAAAACAGTAGTTTTATGGTCTCAGAGTAACGAACATGCATGTGAAGTGGATTACTATTACTACTATTATTATTATTATTAGTAGTAGTAGTAGTAGTAAACATCTATTGATAGATAATAGATTTTAACTGTCACTTCTACTTTAACAACCAGCTGCCACTGTTTCCCATTCATTCACACCAAGGGTGTAACATTAGTCCACCGAGGCGAGCATGGTGATGGTGAACAAAGTGAAAACCAAAATTACAAATAAAGACTTGACTTAACTTAACTTGGACAGACTTGGCATGAACAGACTTGGCATGAACAGACTTGGCATGAACAGACTGCAGGTTACAGCATCAATACACAACAAGAGACAATGGCTACCTGAGGGCTATATATACCAAACAATCAAGGACACATGACTTAACCAACCAATCAGAACAAGACACATGAAACCAAGGAACCAATCAGAACATGACACAATAAACAAAGGAACCAAACAGACAAGGGTAGCACATGATAAGATCACATGTGGGGCAAGGAACACATGGGAAATGGAGTCCAGAAACAATGGCAAGAGTCCGGGGTGGAGTGCCCTCTAGTGGAGTTCATGGGCACTCCAGCTGGGTATCGTAACAAAGGGGCATTTTAGAGTCGCCAAGTCACCTACTGGCATGTTTTTGGAAGGTAGGAGGAAACCGTAAAACCCAGAGGAAACCCAGAGGAAATTCCACATATAATAATTGTATATATGTATAAAAAACATATTAAAACACTCAGTTGATTCTTTGAATTGTCGTTGTTCAGTATATACCCATTATCTACTAAAAAACCTTTGAAGAACCTTTTTTGTAAGAGTGCAACCACTATCCAACAAAAAGTAATGATAACTTTCAGTTAATCAGTTAATATACTTAATGATTCATTGTTAAAAATGTAATCTATTACTACAAACTAAGGCTTAATTAATTGTTGACTAATTATTAATTGGGGGTATTTAATAACTTGTTAATGGTAGAGTGAAGAATTAATAAGTGGTCCTTAATCTGAAGTGTTATCTAAGTAGTTGTAATTGGAGTATCACCACATTAATCTCAAATAATGATTACAACTGAAAGAAATGGTAGATAGGGAATTCTGGATTAAACTGACCATTATATTATATTATATTATATTGTACATTTACATTATACATTATTATATATAACATTATTGTGTGCATCATTTTCTGTTGTAAATGATCATCATTTTATACACAGAAATCAAAACAAGTGAAACATTAAGGGAAACATTAAGGGAACTCTGTAGTAAGATTTGATGACTTTATTCCTCAGAATGTACATAATGCTTATAGAAGTACCAAAGAGACATACTGAATAAATGGACACTACAAAAACAAAGGCAGCTTCAGAAGCCCAATCGGATTAAGCCTTCTGGTGGAAGGGCTTATTCCGGCTTTGCATGAAAATGAAAGAAACAAACACACACTCACACATCTATAGAGTGCAAACGCAGTATAGTCACCATTAGCTTTGTACAATAATGACGCAAATCTAATTAAAAAGACAGGTTTTATTAATAAAGTCAGTTGCTCAAGTGTGTATAGTACAGCATGTAAGTACAATATGGATAAATATTAGTGTATATAAAAAAGGAGAATAGTCATTTATTGCACATATCAATATCAAGATCAATATCTTGTATTCTCCTTTCTTTAAATCTTGTATTTAATGCATAGCAGAATGTCCAACTGATTTGTATCAGACCTAAAAGGTAAAGTAACTTGCTCCCTAAGACCTGACAAGAAATGATAATTGTAACAACTCCACACATTAATTAAATTTACAAAATTTATAAACAGCTCAGGACCTCTTTTAAGACTTCTTTTTTTAGCTTCTTTTAATAAAAGACATGGAGGGCTACTCATAAATTCAAATGCCTTGTAATGAGTTGTAGAATGAAAGTAAAGGACATGATCATGTGCTTATATTTCTCAACTCGTCACCCATACAAATAAGTAAAATTTCACACAACCTTGGTCCTCAAGTGGCGCAACAGGAAGGCAATCATCAGGAGATCTTGCATTTGATGATGCCACGACCGTCTGAAGGACTCTATATTAAAGAAAGGAAAGCACACAACTCAAAATGATGTCTTCCATCACATAGAGCTTGTGGCTCTGACTCCTCATTATATAAACATACCAGGTTTTTCATTCTTTTTGAAGTTTTTCCTATTTCTTTATTGTGTAAGTTCTGACCATTAGAGTACAGTTTGCCTTGTTCTGCTTGGCCAGTTCTTCATACTGACCTTAGTTTGCCCTGCTTCTTCGAGTATTGGATTTATCTGCTGTGCTTTGTACATTAATAAACCTCTTCTCAGGTGTCCATAAGATTCTGTAACATTACACAGATTTGCCTTGGGATTTGTTTTGTGCAACTTCAAATGCTGAATAAAATCTATTTATTTTTGCTTTTGCATCTAATATTCTTGAACCACAGGTTCCCCTTCAGGAACTCGAGCTGCGTCACGAAACGCTATGGGAACGCCCCCGCGTGACCACGCTCTGAATCACGTGTCTAATCCGTCCAATGGATGGGCGAGACGTCACGGGCGGGGTGACGTAGCGACCCGGAAGCATAAAAGCCCGAGCGGCGAGCCCCGCGTTAGCTTCCTGTTTTCAGCAAGCGCTCTGTGTTTATTGTCTGTCTATTTTTGTCTTTTGGTGTTTTATCGTTGGCATGCCTAAAGCCAAGGTTAAGACTAAGGGCGAGAGCGGGCAGCGCTTCAGGCCGTGTGTTCCTCCCTGTCCGCGATTTATTATGGGCGGGGATACACACAGTCTGTGCGTTGCCTGTTTGGGAGCGGAGCATGTTCAGTCGGCTCTCGAGGGAGCCGGCTGCGCACATTGCGAGCGTTTACCGCTGCGCACTCTCCGCTCCCGCTGGGCTCTCTTTGAGGAGGGAGCCCTCACTAGCGTGCCTCGCGGTGCCGGCCCCGCTTCTGCCGAGGCAGAGCGGCGGTTGCGCTCGTGGGGCTCGCAGATGGACCTGGCGGAGGGAATGGAGACGGGCCCGTCCCTTTCTCCTTCCTCACCCTCCAGGTCCTCTGTCCCCTCCCTGGGCTCGGAAGCACGCTCTGCTCCCCGGGGAGCGGACTCGGCGCTCCACCTATCGTCCTCCGAGGAGGTCGATGTGGAGAGCGTCGACCCTGAGCCGCAGTCTCCTCAATACGGGGAGCTGCTCGAGGTGGTTGCACGGGCAGTCGCTAAGCTTAGCATTGACTGGCCCGCTGAGTCACGGCCTGAGCCTCAGGGCTCTAGACTGGAGGAGCGTTTTTTGCGCAGTAGGCCGACACCTCCGCCCCGGAGCCTGCCCTTTTTTCCGGACCTCCACACTGAGGTGTCGAGGTCCTGGAATAGGCCATTTTCGGCCCGGTTGTTCAGCCCCACGTCTTCCCATTACGCTAATGTGGCGGGGCTGGACTACTCCGGCTACAGGGCGATGCCCAGGGTTGAACAGACGCTAGCCAGCTATCTGTCCCCTGCTGCTGCATCGTCCCTGAAGGCTCCGGCGTTGCCTACCAAGCCGCTGCGGACCACCTCAGCGCTGGTAGGCAAGGCGTACACGGCAGCAGGTCAGGCCGGTGCGTGTCTGCACACCATGGCGGTGTTACAGGCGTACCAGGCTGACCTGCTTACAGAGCTGGATGAGCAGGGGGAGAGTACGTCTGAGCAGGTAGCTGAGCTCAGGCGGGCCGCTGATCTGTCCCTCCGCGCCACCAAGGAGACCGCCCGTGCTATCGGTCGGTCTATGGCAGTCCTGGTGGCGGCGGAGAGGCATCTCTGGCTGACCCTGTCCGATATGAAAGAGAAGGACAGGGTCGTGCTCATGGACGCCCCGCTTACTCCCTCGGGCCTGTTTGGCGACGCGGTAGACTCCGTCGTCGAGAGCTACCAGCAGGCCCGTGCTCAGGCGGCGGCGTTCCAGCGGTTCCTCCCCCGTCGCTCTCTAGCTCGTGGGGCTGCCGGGCAGGGGCAGCCCCCTCCGTGTACGGCCCCCTCCTACAGGGAGGCCCAAAAGCAGAGCGTCGCCTCCCGTGCTCCCCCGAGGTGGGAGCAGGAGTCGCGACGACGCTCTAGGCCCGGCCCTTCGGGCACTAAGGCGGATCTGAGGACCGTCCTCATGTCCAGAAGGGCCGCGGCTAAGAAGCCCTGATGGTTTTGGCCCAGGGCTTCCGAGGGCGGGCCCCTCTGGGGCGACGCGGCGTACACCTCATCTTACGGTGCCCGGGTCCCCCCAGTGCCCTCAGGAGGTCGATCTGCCAACCCTGCCACCTATGGTGCTTCAGGGCGCAGCGGTCTCCGGCGAGCGCCTCTCCCAGTTCTCGCCCGGCAACGTAGCGGGTCTGGGAGGCTCGCGGCCTCTCCTGAGGCCTTCGCAGCGGTTAGCTCATTTCCCCCATGTCGGTTCGCCGCCTCAGGGCACCCAGCTAACCACTTCTATTACACCAGAGGTCAGTCTCGAGAGACTGATTCCCTTAGTGAGCTTTCTGGCAGCGTGGAAACTTCTGCCGAATGTGTCTCATTGGGTCCTGCGTACTGTAGAAAGAGGCTACCGAATTCAGTTCGGCTCGCCTCCACCTCATTTTTCTGGGGTTCTTCCCACTGTGGTGGGTCCCGAGCAGGCTCTGGTATTGGAGCAGGAAGTACGTACTCTCCTGAGGAAGGAGGCCATCGAGGTGGTCCCTCCTCACGACAGGGAGTCAGGGTTCTACAGCCGGTACTTCATTGTTCCCAAGAAGGGGGGAGGGCTGCGTCCCATTTTGGACTTGCGGCAATTGAACCTCTCAGTCGCTCGACTGAAGTTCAGGATGCTTACGGTCACTCAGGTCGTGTCTCAGATCAGGTCCGAGGACTGGTTCGTCACGATCGACCTAAAAGATGCGTATTTCCACATCTCCATCCTTCCCCCGCACAGGAAGTTCCTGAGGTTCGCTTTCGGGGGCGAAGCTTACCAGTATCGGGTTCTTCCCTTCGGCCTAGCACTCTCACCCCGCACCTTCACGAAGTGCGTGGATGCTGCCCTGGCTCCTATGCGACTACAGGGCATCCGCATACTGAACTATATCGACGACTGGTTGATTTTAGCTCATTCAGAGCAGATGGCGGCTCGGCATCGAGATGCCGTTCTCGCCCATATGAAGGAACTGGGGTTAAGACTAAACGCCGAGAAAAGCGTGCTTTCTCCAGCTCAGAGAACCGCTTATCTAGGCGTCGTGTGGGATTCGACCACGATGCAGGCACGTTTGTCTCCTGCTCGGATCGAGTCGGTCCTCACAGCGGTCGCGAGAGTGAAAGTAGGCCGGTCACTCACTGTAAAGCAGTTTCAGAGACTGCTGGGCCTATTGGCAGCTGCGTCCAACGTGATACCGTTTGGCCTGCTGCACATGAGACCCCTACAGTGGTGGCTCAAGACCAGGGGGTTTTTCCGAAACAGAGGAAACCCGCTCCGCATGATCAAGGTCACGCGATGATGCCGCCGTGCCTTAGCTGTGTGGAGAGAACCTGGGTTCTTGTCTCAGGGCCCGGTCCTGGGAACTCCTGGTCGCCGCGTAGTGCTAGCGACGGATGCGTCCCTCACCGGATGGGGAGCGGTCATGAGTGGCCGTCCTGCCCGTGGTCTGTGGAGCGGCCGCCATCTCACTTGGCACATCAACCGCCTGGAGATGCTGGCCGTGTTTCTAGCTCTGAAACACTTTCTCCCAGACCTAAGAGGCCGCCACGTGTTGGTGCGCACCGACAACACGACGGTGGTCTCTTACATCAACCGCCAGGGAGGTCTGCGTTCGCGCCCCCTTTACAGGCTGGCGCTCCAGATCCTTGTGTGGTCCCAAGGGAACCTCCTCTCATTGAGAGCGGCCTACATCCCTGGTCATCTCAATGTGGGAGCGGACGCCCTGTCGAGGCAGGGGCCGGTGCCCGGGGAATGGAGACTCCACCCCGAGGTGGTGGAGCTCATATGGCATATGTTCGGCAGAGCCCAGGTGGATCTGTTTGCGACGCAGGAGACGTCGCACTGTCCCCTTTGGTTCTCTCTGATTCATCCAGCTCCTCTTGGACTGGATGCCATGGTACAGCCGTGGCCAAGGCTGCGTCTGTACGCCTTTCCTCCGGTCGCTCTGCTCCCGGGAGTTCTGGAGAGAGTGCGCCGGGACGGAATTCGTCTACTGTTAGTAGCCCCATTCTGGCCGGGCCGAGTATGGTTCTCGGACCTGATTTCCCTCCTAGACGGCTCCCCATGGGAGATTCCGATCAGGAGGGATCTCCTCTCACAGGCGGGGGGCCATCTTCACCCCCGCCCGGAGCTGTGGAAGCTGCGGGTGTGGCCTCTGAGGGGGCACAACTCCGCGCTTCCGGTCTCTCAACCGAGGTTGTGGAGACCATCCTCCAGTCCAGAGCTCCCTCTACGAGGAAACTGTACGCCCTGAAGTGGAAACTTTTCACTTCCTGGTGCGGAGACCGCCGGCTTGACCCTGTTCACTGCCCAGTTGGTACAGTGCTGGAGTTCTTGCAGGCCCGCCTCTCCGCGGGACTGACCCACTCCACCCTGAAGGTGTACGTGGCGGCTATTGCGGCCTGCCATGCCCCTCTCGATGGCCAGTCAGTGGGCAGGCACCCCTGGGTGACACGTTTCCTCCGCGGTGCGCTGAGGATCAGACCTCCAGCTCGATCTCGGGTCCCCTCGTGGGACCTGGCCGTGGTTTTAGAGGCTCTCTGCAAACCCCCCTTCGAGCCCATTGAGGAGATTTCGGACCGTCTTCTGACGTTGAAAACTGCCTTTCTCTTGGCAATTTCCTCTCTTAGGAGAGTGGGGGATCTTCAGGCCCTCTCGGTGGCCCCTTCCTATTTAGACTTTGCGCCTGGTTTGGCCAAAGCATTCTTGTACCCCCGAGCGGGGTACGTACCGAAAGTCCCCTCCTCGGCACCACGGCCGGTCATGCTGCAGGCTTTCTGTCCTCCTCCCTTTAGGGAGCCCGACCATCGGAAGCTCAATTGTACGTGTCCAGTGCGAGCACTGGACGCGTACGTCCACAGAACTGCCCTGTGGAGAAAGGCGGACCAGTTGCTTGTTTGCTTTGGTCCCCCTAAGAGGGGTTTTCCTGCTTCTAAGCAGACCCTCAGCCGGTGGATTGTAGAATCCATTTCTCTGGCTTTCGAGTCCTCTGGTCTCCCCAGTCCCCTGGGGGTCAAGGCTCACTCTACCCGAGCGGTGGCGGCCTCTAAGGCCTTTCTGGCAGGTGTGTCCTTACAGGACATCTGCAACGCGGCGGGATGGTCCACGCCCCTGACCTTTGCTAGGTTTTATGACCTAGATACCCGAGCCACTCCCGGCTCCTCTGTCCTTGTGCCTTAGGCTTGCCTCCTCCTGGAGGCAGGGACTTGTAAGTCTGGCGGCGTGGGTATACTCGTTCCCATAGCGTTTCGTGACGCAGCTCGAGTTCCTGAAGGGGAACGTCTCCAGGTTACGTATGTAACCATGGTTCCCCGAGGGAACGAGACGCTGCGTCTCGGTGCCACACTTCCGGCGTCCCTGCGGCGCTTGCTTCATTTTCCAGTAAGCTAACGCGGGGCTCGCCGCTCGGGCTTTTATGCTTCCGGGTCGCTACGTCACCCCGCCCGTGACGTCTCGCCCATCCATTGGACGGATTAGACACGTGATTCAGAGCGCGGTCACGCGGGGGCGTTCCCATAGCGTTTCGTGACGCAGCGTCTCGTTCCCTCGGGGAACCATGGTTACATACGTAACCTGGAGACGTTCTACATGTTGCAACCCTACTACTGTCTCTACCTGGTTTGCACAAAGTGCCTCTGTCATCGAGGAATGAGCGGTCTTTCAACATTGTCATTGTCTGGTGCTAGGTGATTGGCTGTCTGACCAGTAGAACATTGACCTTGGAAATGAAGATTGATGCCGATTTGCTGAAAATTAATTTGTTGGGAAGAAGAATAGTTGAGTGAATCAGCTATTCTTTTTCCCAACAATTACTTTTAAACAAGCATACTTTTAAATGTATAATTTTTCGGTTTTGATAATATACAGTATAAAGTCTTTCCAAGCGAAAGGGCTCGAGTCCAAGTGAAGTCACAAGTTATTGACGTCAAAGTCGAGTCTTAAGTTTTCTTGGAGTATGTCAAGTCGAAAGTCAGCAAATTTCTGACTCGAGTCGAAGTTGAGCCAAAGTCATGTGACTCGAGTCCAAAACACTGCTTGTTTTAGTCCAGAGAGGTGAAACTGAACAAATTAAGAACTAAATGCTAATTCAGTTCAATTTTAAATGTATCACTTTTACTAATGGACATTGTTACAAAACAGCTTTACGGAAACATATGAATTCAGGATATAAATTTAAAATTTATAAATTTATCCCTAACGAGCAAGTCAAAGGTGACGGTGGCAAGGAAAAACTCCCTGAGATGATATGAGGAAGAAACTTTGAGAGGAACCAGTCTCAAAAGGGAACCCATCCTCATCTGGATGACACTGAATAGTACAATTATAATTAATTCCCTTCTATAACTGCATACTATATGGTCAAAAAGTGCAATGGTGTAACCAGGAAATTCATTATAGTTTTAACATGAAGTCTATTTTGCTGAAGTCGTCAAATGTTCACTGATGGAGACTTGAGTGCAAAAGTGTTCGTGGCAATTGCAGTTCTAAAGCTATCATAGCAACTGTAGTCCTAAGTCAGTGTAGCAAAACTGTTTGTATCAATTGCTGTCCAAAGCTATCTTCATTGTTTGAATACAAATAGCTTTAAATCATTAATGGATCATTGCGAATCCAATAAATTTAGTGTGATCATGTTTAGGATGTATTTGGGATGATACAGAATCCAACCCAGAATGGGGCTTCTTGTAAATATTACAGTTAAACTATTTAAAAATTAAACATTACAATGAATAGCACACAGAGGCAAAGGCAGCTCCTCCTCCTCATATGTAAGTACACACCTTCATGATGTGCTCAGTGTAAGCTCTATATATTTTAACAACAAAATTTATCAAAATAGGGAGCATGATTTAGTATGAAGCACTTCCTGTGCATGAGTGTGAGAAGCTGATTATATGGTCATCTTTGCATTCAAATCTGTTGAATACTATAATCAATCTTTTTTGTTTTTCAGCAGACTTGGTCAAAAACAACACTGTTAACACCGACAAATGTTTCACTTGTGTAAATTTAAACTGATGTAAATTGTCCCCACTAGTTTAATAAGCTCATTTTGTGGAGGTTGTCCAGTTTTATAGTCTTCAATGATTATTTCACTCTCTCTAGTGAGTCACACATAAGAATGAATATCTTGTGTACTTCAGGTTGCTAGGCTGGCCGGGTGCCCAGCTTTCTGCTAACTAGAAAATCTGAGTGGATGAAATAGATGATGTCCTAATTTGCATGTGGGTGTGTGTATGTTTGATGACAATGTAGGACCTCATAGAATTTATTAGGCTATTGGTCCCTCCAGTGTTAGTAAACTGTTCATTTTTCTTCTTATTAAACTATTTATTTCAGCATAATTTGGGGCAGCAACACCAACAGATTTATTAATACTCTACAGATTCTAAAACCCTAATCTTTGCCTCATGTACACAAAACATTAGCAGATTATAGACTCAGAAAGAAAGCTGATGTTATATTAAAATATATTCATTCACTCATTCATTCAGTCACTCATTCATTTTCAGTAGCCACTTTATCCTAGTCAAGGTAAGGTCACAGTGGATCCAGAGCCTATCCTAGAAACACTGAGGGCTAGGTGGGGTTTCACCATGGATGGATTGTTCTGATAAGTTAAGGCAGATGTCTCCACTTCAGACACAGAGTCCTATGTTCACACATATAGCATGGCATACCTCTATGAGGCCACTCATCATTCTGTAATAATATGCTGTATGTCGTATAGTTAATAGCATACCATAATCATGGTCGGAGGAGGAAGGGGTGCCTTTGTGATGGCAGAAGGACATGGAGGATCTTTCCAATTCATAGATCCTTGAATTTTTTATGAGGGGAAAGGTGTAGAGACCACTCCTGGGCCATTCTTTGGTATTAACAAATGAACAATTTATTATTCAACACAGATCTTTTTCTAGGGCCTCTGAACTAATAGGACTGTGATAAAGCAGGCTTATGTGATTCACATATGCTTCACAAATTATAGATGTGAAAATCCTGAAATTAAAACTGACTTTCTGCCATTTCACCACATCAGGTGAGTTACGCATATGTAGTGAGTAATTAATAAGGAAGTAGCTCAAGTCAGTATTCATACCCCAGACATGTATTTTCATGTAAATGTAAAGGTGAAAAGCAACCTCTTTACACCAAGGATCTTCTGGGATTACCAGGTGAATCTGGTTGGCGGTGATCAGTTGACAGCTCTGCCACACTTTTTACAGGAATGTTCAAAACATATGACTCAACTCTGATGGTACAATCAAAAAAATCATTGACTTTTGCTTTAAGGTGCTCTGGTTCCAAGTATACTTATGTGAAACCTTATGTTAAAAAAAAGCACAGCAGTCAAATAGCATGTTCAGATCCAGGAGGCCATTCCAACATAATCAATCTGGTCCAAGTATCGGTAGCTCAGTGTTTACAAAATTGGCCTTTTCATTGGGAGGTTGCTAGTTCAAGATCCAGGAGGCCATTCCAACATAAACAATCCGGTCCAAGTATCAGTAGCTCAGTGTTTACAAAATTGGCCTTTTGATTGGGAGGTTGCTAGTTCAAGTCCCAGCATCACCAAGCTGCTATTAAGCCTGTGAGCAAGGTCCTTAATATCTAAACTGTAAGTGGATAAAGGCATCAGCGTAAACTGTATCTCCAACATTCCCAGTATGAGCATTGATGTCTGCCAGTAGCACAAGGCACCAACGCCAGTCTTTCCTGAAACTCAAAATCTCTCAGAGGCATCCCTCTTGTCCCCTGGTAAAAACTCCAACTGTGAAGCCTTCAGCCTGGGACCAAGTATCCCTACAATACATGAGGCCTATCTCCTGTGAGAACTCTGTGTTAGGAGAGAGACCACCCCCAAGCAAGAAGTTCAGTACCAAAACCCTTACTGAGTGTGGATGCTCTTTACCCACCAGTGAAGTGAAATTCATTCCCAAAGCCAGTTCCCATTGCCCCATCCTACCCTTCATCTTTGTGATGGTGAGCCCAGAAGATAAGCTACCATTATGGGCTGAGCCCACCATTATGGGATCAGCCCGCACCAGGGGGCCCAGTACCTGTAGTCTGGGCAGTTTTTTTTTTTTTTTTCCTGAAGGTGGCCTTGCTGGAAGCATGAAGCTCCCAGTGACACAGCTCTGAGGTGCACCAAAGCCCCTTCACCATGACAAGGTCTTGACCCACGAAGGGAAGCTTGTAATGTAATGTAGTACAATAGTTTCAGATCTTCTGCTTAAATAATCAAACGAGATCAATCAACCATCTTGAAGATGATTAAAACCATAACTAACACAAATGAAAATATTTTTGATAAAGGCTTATGGCTGAAACTTTTTAAGACCTAGTGTCTTATTGTCCAATCACTCATGTACAAAGAAGAGGGTACTTTCCTCAGAGCGTGTTATACCCCCTTCTGACAAAAGACTCCTGGGTGAAGTGTCTTCATGAGGCTGTTTGAGAAGATGACAAGTTTGTGCAAATCTTCATCAGGAATTTAAAATATAAAATATATATTTTTTTATTTGTTTAACATGTTTATTGGTCACTGCATAATTCCATATGTATATTTCATAGTGTTAATGCCTTCATTGTTATTCTATAATAGTAGAAATTAATACAAATGAAGAAAAACCTATGAGCAGGCATGTCCCAACTTTCTTCTCTGAGAAGATAGTAGTATACGTACATACTGTATAGGCATAGACATATGACAAAATGTATACTTAAATAAACTATAATGAACATTTTAAAATGGAAAACAGCTAATTTAATTCTAGACTAAACACTCTGATGTTAATTCATCAGTATAACTATACACTTCTCTGTTTGTTATGTGTGGATGCTACTTTTAGTCAATAAGAAACTTTATAAAGATCTAGTTTTGATCTTTGATGAAGTAAAAACTTTTTTTGTTTATGTTTGTAAAGGACTCAGACTATCTGCATATCTAATTGCTAATAAAATCTGAATTTGTATGCATGTGTATAAAAGCAATATGTCTACATGACGACATTCCTCCACAGGTAGCAAAGGTGATACACTTTGTGAGCGTGAAAGCTAATGACTCATTAGCGAAGATAGCCTGGAACAAATGCCGAGTGGAATTATGAGCCATGACTCATATGAGACATTGTTATGTGGAGTCCTTGGGAGCCGGAACTGCTCATTATGAGAAAACTCAGTGAACCTGAGGCTTCACACACTGCCATTTTACTGAAATAATCCCAAATGCCCTTATCTAACTAGCTCCTGAACTGTTGTTGCTACACAATAAAAGAAGAAGGAAAACCTTGGAGGAACTATAATGCTCTCTCTTATAGTGTAATGTATAATGCCACTCATTCACACTTTGAGCACCTATCTGGGCAAGCCCACAACTTATATAGCTATAAAGGTCCTTGGGTAACACTTATAACGTTGCCAGTCTCTGAATGAGAGTGAGAAGAGAGGCATGCCAGCCTGGATTTCACCTGAATTAGAAATGTCCATCATGAATCAAGAACAAATACATAGAATGATTGAATGGTGTAATCGTATGGAAGGCAGCCATATTGGAAATCTGAAAAGCTAAGCTAATAGGACTGTGAAATGATTAAAATATTGTGATTTAACTGTGATTAAGCTCATTATTATGTACAGATTTATTTGTTTATTTTATATTTGCTGACTAGTTCTGCTATGTATGATGGACTATAAATTGTTTAAAGGAAAATTTGCATGTATCAAGTCATTAATGCCTATAAATGGAATATGTCTTTCGTCAGATTTAAGAGAACATATTACGTATAGTTTACATAAAAATATTACGTTTCTCATCAAAATGTGATTCCACTGCTTATACTAAACTTAATTTAAACACATTTCTAGTTACTAGTTTGAATTATGTAAAGTGACTGCGATCAATTCACGTAGTATTAACGTAAACCAATCTTGCGAGGATGTTGGCGACTTGGGTTCAATCCTCAGTTTGGGTGAGAACGTGGAGTTTGATTTTATTCAGCTCTTTGAAAATGCATATACCACTCTTATACCACAGTAATTTACAATGATATTTATTTGTTAAAGAATGACATGTCGTGCTTTTTATCCTTTTATTGTTCCTTTTATTGTTGTGGACAGTCCGTAAAACAAGTTAGTTCATGTTCATCACTTACATTATAACAGCTATAAACAGTCACTAGAGTCACCAGCCTCTCTTTTTTGTCTCTCTCGAAGTTCAAGTTCAAGTTCAAGTGGAGTTTATTGTCATTTCAGCCATATACAAGTACATAGTGAAACGAAACAACGTTTCTGCAGGACCAAGGTGCTACACAAGACAAACACAGAATAACACAGAACTACAAGGGACTACATAAATTATACAATAAAGTGCACAAGTGCAAACATTTGCAGACAGCACAAGACAGTACAAGACAGTACAATGACTATTGGGACAGACAATGGGCATAGTAAGTCCCAGTGCAGCACCGACCAGTACACAGTTCTGTTTAAAGTGAACCTAGTGACAATAGTGCAAATAGTACAACAGTACAAAACAAGTAGCTGAAATAGTCTAAACATAAGTGTAAACATAAGAGTAGCAGCCTATGTACAGTATAATATAATAAGCATTGTAGCAGCACAAACATGTGCAAAAACTTTCAAAAAAATTGCAGAGAGGATGGAGGATGCTCAGTTGTGTGTATATTGGTATGTGTGTGTGTTCCTTCAGTCCAGTTTCTGAGTATTGAAGGTATGTGTGTGTGTTCCTTCAGTCCAGTTTCTGAGTATTGGCGGTATGTGTGAGTGTGTTCCTTCAGTTCAGTTTCTGAGTATTGGCGGTATGTGTGAGTGTGTTCCTTCAGTTCAGTTTCTGAGTATTGGAGGTGTGTGTGTGTGTTCCTTCAGTCCAGTTTCTGAGTATTGAGGAGTCTGATTGCATGAGGGAAGAAACTATTGCACAGTCTGGTCGTGAGGGCCCAAATGCTTCAGTACCGTTTACCAGATGGCAGGAGGGTAAAGAGTGTGTGAGAGGGGTGTGTGGGGTCAAGTGCAAACTTATCATGTTAAAAAACTCACAGAAAGAACTTTACCTCTGAATGTTACAAAGCACTGACACTGAAGAATCTCATATGACATAGTCATTACTGTTACTATATTATGTGTTACTATAGAAATGATAATGTATTAGAAAGAGCTCAAACCTGTGATTTGAACTGCAGCTGGCACAACCGCCTGAGTTGCTGTTATAAAAAATTAATCAACCCCTTCTGACCAATGAGAATCGAGAATTCAGCAACAATGTGATTTTCTTTTTAAAAGATGTATTGATGTTTAAAAAAAATCTATGTCTTGTGGTTTGCGACTGTTACTGTGAATCAACTTTTGTTGAATAAGGCTAATGTCTCAGTCATATAGACATATAGAAGAAAATACTGAGAAACTGATGAAAAACTTGGTCTGTTTTAAAGTTTTTGTTAGAGATTCTTGGTTTGTAGTTTGTTCATTAGGGGCTGTCTTTTTTTTTTTTGCCCAATCCTACTACTGTGCTCCTGGAAATGTATGAAATTTTTCTGAATCAAATTCAAAATGGAAAAAAAACAATAAGCAAAACCCAGATAATCATTTACAGACAAATTACAAACCAAGAGTCTTAACATAAAACTCCCCAGTACACCAAAAGACAGTCACCACCATCATAAGACATATATATATTCGAGGCATGGACTCCACAAGACCTCTGAAGGTGTGCTGTGGTATCTGGCACCAAGACGTAAGCAGTAGATCCCTTTAAGTCCTGTAAGTTGCGAGGTGGGGTCTCCATGGCTTGGACTTGTTTGCTCTGCACATCCCACAGATGCTCATTCAGACTGAGATCTCAGGAATTTAGAGGCCAGGTCAACACCTTTAACTCTCTGCCATGTTCCTCAAACCATTCCTGAACAATTTTTTGCAGTGTAGATGCCACTGACATTAGGGAATACCGTGGCCATGAAGGGGTGTATTTCATGGCAACAATGTTTAGGTAGGTGGTGCGTGTCAAAGTAACATCCACATGAATGCCAAGACCCAAGGTTTCCCAGCGGAACATTGCCCAGAGCTTCGCACTGCCTGTGCCGGCTTGCCTTCTTCCCATAGTGCATCCTGGTGTCATCTCTTCCCCAGGTAAGTGTCACACACGCACATGGCCATCCACATGATGTAAAAGAAAATATTTCAATTCAATTCAATTCATTTTTATTTGTATAGCGCTTTTTTACAAAGGTCATTGTCTCAAAGCAGCAAATATGATTCATCAGACCAGGACACCTTCTTCCACTGCCAGTTCTGATGCTCCCGTGCCTATTGTAGGCTTTTTTGGTGGTGGACAGAGGTCAGCATGGGCACTCTGACAGGTCTGTGGCTACGCAGCCCCATACACAGCAAGCTGGGATGCACTGTGTGTTCTGACACCTTTCTATCATAGCCAGCATTAACTTTTTCAGCAATTTGTGCTACAGTAGCTCTTCTGTGGGATCGGACCAGATAGGCTATCCTTCACTCCCCAAGTGCATCACTGAGCCTTGGGCACCCATGACCCTGTCACTGGTTCACCAGTTGTCCTTCTGTTTTGAGACCTGCTGTTTTGGAGATACGCTGACCCAGTCGTCTAGCCATCACAATTTGGCACTTGTTAAAGTTAAGATCTTTATGCTTGCCCATTTTTCCTGCTTCCAACACATCAACTTTGAGAACTGACTGTTCACTTTCTGCCTAATATATCCCAGTCCTTGACAGGTGCCACTGTAACAAGATATTCGCTTCATATACTGTATATATGCTAAAGAAAGGGCAGAATCATATGGCATGGATCAAAGATTCTCAAAAAATGAAAATTTTGTTTGTTAGAGAATTGCAAACATAGAACCAAGTGTTTCTAACTATACTAAAGAATGTGAACTGTATTTTCAGTGTCATAACATGTGCAAAAATAAGGCATAAGATTGTGGGTTGATATGGGAGTGTTGCAGCTATATTGTCTGTATTTGTTTATAAATTACGAATGTAATTTATTCTGGTCTAAGCTGTTTTTTGCTTGGAATCTATCTATCCTCTTGTGTGTTTCTCAAAAGAGGTGAATTTAAGACTTCCCTAACCCTTCACCCATGTTCCAATTCCCCCGCTTGTCGAATGTAAGACAGACTCTTTTTCTGACAAAAGCTGATAACACAGAGAGCCATTGCACTCTTTAAAGCAGCAAATGGAAATGCCATTGCTGGACCCTATTTCTGCCACTCTTCATCACTGAAACGCACAGACCGATCTGTCCCAAACCAAGCTCCTCAAGTGTAATAATATATTTAAAATACAAAACCAACATGTTATTATACTAGACTGGGGATAATAATGTATTTTAGTGTCAGGACAAACACTTGAAATTTCAATAGATTTAGAGAAGTTTATTCCATTTTTTCTCAACACACTACCACACTACATATCTCATATCCTCTAAATATTGATGTATTTGCCAGGGGTGGAAAATTGGCGATCTACATGTACTTGTTGCAGTTATTGAATACATGGTTCACTGTAACCGTACCTTTTTTTTTAGTATAATTACGTCATTGTCCTTTTAGTTACTTGCATTTTTAAAAAATAAAATAAAATCTTTTTTTTAACTCACTACATTTATTTTTGATCATCAATGCAAAGTAAAAAAAATATGCAAAAATAATAACCCCAGAAGTCTGTAAGCCAATTACAAGACAATATGTGCAAAATTTTAAGACCCAATCAAAATAAAGCAGTCTCCTGATGAAAGGCATGAAATGCTTAGCCAGCAGTGGCAATGGCTGAGACAGTGCAGACAGATGAGCATCGCTGGCTGACTTTATCAAATATCTATATTTGTAAGCTAAAACCTGTGGAGATATCAGTATTTCACAGCTCAACATCCAACCTCTGGAAAATTGTAGTAGAGAGCAGGGTACAACCTAATACATTTTGGTTTTTGCTTAATAAATTAATAAATATTTAAGTTAGTAACCAGCTCAGTAACCAAAAAAAGAACATTTGATTAAAAAAATACTTACATGCCTTGAAAACACCCTGTAACACTTTTACATTTACATTTATGGCATTTGGCAGATGCCCTTATCCAGAGTCTTTATCAATAGATACATTCTGATACTGGTTTGTTAGGTCACTGACTAAGAATGCCATCAGTCTAAAAACTCTGTTGGGGAGGTAAGATAGTAAATAGCACACAGACAAGATTTTTGTTTTAAAAAAATCTAATTTAAAGAGGTAGGTCTTTAGACATCGTTTGAAGACTGCCGGTGAACCAGCTGTTCGGACATCTAGGGGAAGTTCATTCCAGAACAAAGAAGTGTCTTGATGCATGCCTTCCTTGTACCCTGAGAGATGTTGGGACCAGTCGAGCAGTGCTAGAGGATTGGAGGGAGCATGGGGCAGTGCGGGATGTGATAAGTGCTTTGAGGTAAGTGGGTCCTGGTCCTGGTAAGTGGGTCCTTGGCTTTGTAGGCAAGCATCAGTGTTTTTAATCTGATGTGGGCAGCTACAGGAAGACAGTGGAGGAAGCGTAGCAATGGGGTGGTACGGGAGAACTTCAGAAGGTTGAAAACCAGTCATGCAGCTGCATTTTGAATCAGTTAGAGAGGTCGAATGGCACTCAGAGGCAGACCAGTCTCACTCAGTCTCAGAGTAATCCAGTTTCGAAATGACAAGGGACTTGAGTGGCCTGTGTGGACACCTGAGTGGCCTGTGTGAACGAATCCTTCTGATGTTATAAAGGAGAAATCAACATAAGTGTGTCAGATTAGCAATATGGGGATGAATCACATGGAATGAACAGCAGTTCAGTTTTGCTGGGAATAATTTCAGCTGATGAGCTGTTATCCATGATGAGATGTCTGCCAGACATGCTGAGATCTGAGTGGAAACATGAGGGTCTGAGGGAGGGAAGGAGAGGATGAGTTGAGTGTCATCCGCATAGCAGTGTTATGAAAACTCATGTGAGGATAAGATCACACCAAGAGATGGAGTATAGAGGGAGAAGAGAAGAGGACCAAGTACTGAGCCTTGTGGGATACTAGTGGAGAGTCTGCGGGGATCCCCTCCACATCACCTGACATGACCAACCTTCCAGGTAGGAAGCAAACCATTGCCATGCTGCACCACAAACTCCAAGACTCATGAGGGTGGACAAGAGAGTCTTGTGATTCACTGTGTCAAATGCTGCTGAAGGATCAAGGAGGATGAAGACTGATGACAGCTTGATCTAGCAGCATGTAGCTTCTCAGTGACTGCCAAAAAGGTAGTCTCTGTGGAATGTATCCCTTCGAAGTCAGACTGGTTAGGATCTTGGAGGTTGTTCTGTGAGAGATAGAGAGACAGTTGATTGTAGACAGTTCATTCAAGGATTTTAGAGAGAAAGGAGAGAAGTGATGCTGTCTGGTAGTTGCTGATGTCAGAGAGATCCAGAGTGTGTTTCTTCAGGATGGGAATAACCCTTACTCACTTGAATGCAGTTGGTACATGACCAGATGTTATGGAGCCATTGATTATAGTAGTGATGAAGAGCAGGAGGTCTTGTGAGATGGTCTGGAGCATTGTAGAAGGGATTGGATCCAATGGGATTGAATCCAATGGTTGCAGGACAAGATGACTTGCAGGATCTGTTCTGTTGCTAGTTTAGAAAAATGTGCCAGCGAAGGAGAAGGGGAATTCTGAGTGTGTAGTTTAGGAGTTGGGGTAGAAGTGAAGGTCAGGCAGATTATTTCAATCTTTCCATCACAAAAGGTGGCAAAGTCTTCAGCAGTCAGGGAGGATGGAGTAGGAGGAGCCAATGGGTGGAGTAGTGCAAAAAATATGTTGTGGAGCTTGCAAGGATCTTGTGCAGAGATTTCCAGCTTTTCTTTGTAGAAGGTCTTAGCAGGTCTTTGTCTTAGCAGAAGTCACTTCACTTCTGAAGTTGGACAGGAGAGCGTGGGAAGAGACAAGATATGTGTTGAGTTGTGATTTCTTCCACTTTCTCTCTGCTGTTCTTAATTCCTGAGAACACAGGCAAATCGTTCTGAGACTTGGCTGCAGACCATTGTTCACAAATGTAGTGGTACATTTGAAACAAACTGGCATGATTCTTGATGGATATATAGCGTACATATGTCATTGGCTGGATGAGAGTAGAAGAGACCTTCATGTTTTGTAACAAGTATTTTGAAGGTTTAAATAAAGCAGTAAAAAGTATTTTTTTTTCTTGGAAATGTAATTATTAAGAGTACAAGTATTCATATTCAATAAAACTCGTGAATAAATGTGCCAAAAAAATGTTTAACAACTTTGTTATAGATTTTTATTTTATGACTTCAACATTATTGATTCAGTACAAAAACATTTTAGATTTCCAAAGATTAGTTTTCCAGCACAAAATTAAATGTTACAGAAAAATGTTTGTATGTCAGTAAAGAAAGCAGCATATTACCACTTTTGATACAAAAAAACATTGGGTTGCTGGATTTTGCTGCAAAAATAAGAAGCATGTGTGACAGTCAATGTCAGTCAAAGAAGAACTGTGGCTGGTTCTGCAAGATGCTCAGTAAAACTTACAGCTCATTTCCTTATAAAACTGCACAAATTGTACCCGAGACTACTATTTTTTTTAAAGCGAAGAATCGTCACACCAAATATTGACTGTTTCATTTAATACTGTTTACTGCTATTTATAGTATTTGTTTAATGTAGAAACATTTAGTTTCATTATTTTTGAAGACATCTTTGCTCTACAGCATTTCTTTGCATGTGCCTAAGATTTTACATTAATTTCCTGGCAAATTGGTATGGACCCTTACAACTTTATTCCTTAAAAAATGATTACCCCTGATTAATGTACCTTAAGTAATTTTTTATTTTTATTTTACCAACTCAGAGACAAGGAAAGGTACAGTTTCTTACTTTTTTTCTGAGAGTGTATACATTTATGAATGGCTGTAAGCTTCACTTCTTTTTTATTTGAGATCTGTTTATTACAATTTACACATGCATTACTTCATCTTACTTGATTGTATTACTTATTATCATTTCCATGTAATGAAGTTCTGCTGTCAGTTTTAATTTATTATTAGTTTTTAATTACCTTGTTGATATGCAGGGCCTCTCTATGCTAGTCTCAGCAAGGATTCCTCACTTAAATAAATAGATGCAAATTGAATTGACGCTCTTATAAATAAGAGTGTGGTTTTAAGGTTGAGAAATCTCAGGGATGGAGAAACTAAAAGCTAATAGTATCTAAAACCATTCATTTGTTTAATGCATTGCCTTTTTCTCTATTCCTAACAAACATCTAGGACTGTTTTGGGACCAAAATGTTTATTTGGTTTTCTTTTTTTAGCAGCAAATTGTAGTGGAAAAGCACACTGGGTGGGAATAGTTTCACTAAATGCTGCATTAGGCAGTCATCTGTGCAATGCATGGTCAGTAAACAGCACAAACTCCTGCAAGCTGAATTGTGAACATTAGCAGCATGCTGTGCTTGTTGGTTTGGTGCATTGTGCCCATTTAATATGCACAGGTTCATTAATTAAGCTAATTTAATTTTAATACTACTGCCTCAGTGCCTTGAGACTTCCCTCTGGTTTGTGAGTCAATTACAGTCCAAAGGTCTGAGTCAATATCAAACACTTTATTGAGGATATATGCAGATTTAAAAAAAAAAAAATATCTCAACATCTGGTTCATACACTATTCACTGAGTTTTTTAAAGGGGTAGTAGTATATGCAGTGCAAAAATGTAAATCTCTTTGGTTTCATGGTTTAAAAAAAATGCAAAAAATGTGTCTTGCAGTATTTTATGTTGGTTTTCTTTACATTTTAAACACAAGTACTGGATGTATACAAGCTGGCCTGTCTAAATGTGGAAATGTTGCATCAGTATAGCCAATTGTTTTGGTCTCTTAGGGCCATATTCAAAGTTGAGCAGACGAATGCTTGGTCAGCTTATCCTTCAAACCATGGGAACATGTTCTTCACAGAAGAATATATCAAATTAACAAAAACATTGGCATTATTTTATTAAATCAACAACTCAAAAAAAAAACTGCTGGCACACAATATAAAAAAAGAAATGCAAAATAATAGACTGTGCTGGATCACATATTATTTTATAATCTGCAAATATTGACAGTCATTTTCAGATGTTTTTAGATGTTTCTGAAAACCACATTTGGCCCTTAGAGGCTACCACCTGTTTTTGCTCCCACTGGTAAACTTCTCTTTGAAATATTATTTATAAAATGAGTACCTTATTGATTCACAGGTGTATAAAGTGTTTTGAGCACTTTTCAGTTGTTTCAGCCCTGCTGAGCATGAAAAGTAATGGAATTATGCTTAATCCCTCTCCTTTCAAGATATATTCTGTAGAGCAAAACAATTCTCAGGATTTTGGTGCTTAAGGTTGTTGTGTTTTGTGTTAGATGAAATAATCAGCTTTCATTATCTCCATTGTGTAAATCTCCTTAAACCTATAATTCTCATCAAATCAGGCCCAAGCAGAAATCTTCATTTCCTTTTAGCATTATTATTATTATTATTCATTATCACAAAAGATAGCTTTTTAAGATGCATAAAATGTTCCTACATTGAAAAACCAGTAAACACATGCTTCCAAACACACAGAGCTGTGTTACTCCCTTAAGACGGGTTCAACTAGTTCAAAGAGAAGCGTTAAATCTGAGCCTCCATGGAGTTGCCATTACAATACAATTAAAACCCCACTGCTCTTAAATTTGCATTATGGGGCAATTACAAGCACCGTGCTGTAAATGCACATTTAATCCAATTATACAGGGGTTTTTCGGGTGAACGGCTGAATGCTGATAGATTACTTAGCCACAGGAAGAAACTACAGCATTATGTATGCATGTTCAGTGATTTTCAGAATGGCACCTTTCAAGAAAAAGGGCAAAAAGTTCTGAATATAATTAACATTACACTCCACGTAAAGAGTTGGAGAAACTAGTTAGCTTTTCTTGTAAAAAGTCAAGTTCATAAAATAGTAACCTTTTCCTGTGAAAATTATATCTGGCAAAATTATTGGCACCTGAAGAATAACAATTATTTATATATATATATATATATATATATATATATATATATATATATATATATATATATATATATATATATATATTGTTCTCAAATCTCATGTTTTCTTGGTGAGTTGGTGAGAGAAAATGGTGACAGTTTTCATCCATACAAGTAGGATAATGGGTATAAAAGGTTAAAAATACCATTAAGCACAATCATAGCCATAAAGTAAGCCATTAACAATTGAAAATTTGTCATGAATTGGATGAGCATATTTATTTATTTATTTTATTATGTTAATTTTGGGGTGGAATGTTGTCTCATAGCTTCAGGGTCCCTGGTTCACTGTGGTTTACTGTCTGTGTAAAGCTTCTCTCCATGTTCTCTCCATGTCCTCATGGATTTCCTCTGGGTCCTTCAGTTTCCTCCCACCTCCCAAAAACCAGACAGTACGTGTATTGGCTACTCTAAATTGCCCCTAGGTGTGTGCATGGTGCCCTGCAGTGGACTGGTGTCCCATCCAGGGTGTATTCCCATCTCGCACCAAGTGTTCCTGGGACAGACTTCAGATTTACCATGACCCTGACTGAGATAAAGTGGTTACTTAAGATGAATGAATGATATATTCATTTTTCTAATTATCAGTAAGGGTATAAAATAAAAATGTGCAACCAATTTGTTTCTGTGCATGATTTCTCAGCCACTCCCAACTCATCTATTAACAGAAATGGAGCCGCTCATTACCTTACAGTCATTTGAGCACTTCGGGTATTCTCAAGAAGTCAAGATGATAAAGGTGGTAATCTGTAACCAACCAAAAAAAAAAAAAAACAAAGCTGAGAATCAACAAAAGAAATAATCATTGTGTTAATCTTGGTGCAATGCTAGTCCTCAATAGAGACTCAGTATCAACAGTAGAAACTCAGATCAGTAGCTCTCGTGCATTTATTGACTGACAGTGCATAACTACGAAGAGATTTCGTGTTGCAGGAGTCAATTTAAAAACAGCCAGCTCAACACAAACCCTGCAAAGCATCACATTGTTCTCCTCATATGCTGTGCCCATATGGTAGTCTATACACAAGAAGAGAATAGTGGCGCAGCAGTAGGTGTGAGATGTCTCCGTTTGACATTGCTGAGACTCTCTGCCCCATTTGTCATCCCCCAAGAACATTTCCACCTTGCTGTTTGCAGGCAAAACAGATGTAGAGAGAGAGGGTCATTCATCCTGTGCAGAAAGCTGACAGAGTTACAGATCTGCAGTCAAGGACTCTGCTGGCCTTGCATTTATCTCCCATTTCCCACTCAGGGAGGCGTATGGCAGCAAACACAGAACTAAAACAGAGAGATAGAGAGAGAGAGAGATAGGTAGAGAGAGAGAGTCCAATTTAGGAGAACTGGCAATCTTGAAATATGTAGAAATTCCAGCAAGAAAACTATCATGTAATATTTATTTAATACAAACATAAACTTTTAGCAGCATGATAACTAATCATTCATTCAAAGCACTTATTATTGATTCAAAATAAACTTATTAACATATTGACAATAGTTTACATTTCTTTGGAGCCTACAATTCATTTTTATGGATTAGTAAAACTTCTCCTATATAAAATTCTCACTGCTCTGAAGTGAAGTAAAGTTAAAAATAATTGATCCTCTCAAAGCTTTAATCACGACTTCATCCACATCAAATGCAACTAAATCACCCACACTAGACACAGTGTTATGGTCAGTAAAAACAAAAGGCTGTAAATTGAGTGGAGGATGAAAAACAAGTTCAGGTAGAGAGTGTAATTATAATCTTCCACCCTTTCCCATGTGACATTTGAAATGCCAAGATGATCACAGAATTACATCCTCACACCGAGGAGCTGCTCCATGCTGAATCCTAATTTACATTTTAAAGAGTACTTTGTCAAAAAATAAAATGTACACAATTCATTTTTACACTAAATGTAGTCAATCAGAATGTTACACACTAGCAGGAAGTATTTTCTGTTGAAGTATTGAAGGATGATGCTTAGTTTCCCATGCACTCAAAAACAAAAAATCTTGCAAATGAAACTATCACCAACTATAGTCAAATTTATCTAGTCTTTCCTAATATTAAGATTACAATACACCACATTTGAGTAGTAAACTTATTGTTAGACATTTTTAATTATTTAAATTTATTTAATTAAGTTTAACATAATCATGTCTATTGCCATTTTTTGGGTTTTTTTTATTTTATTTTAGGCATTTATTTCTAGAAAGAGGTGAAATTATCTGCTAATAAAATATGACAGTTCAAAGCTTGAAAGCATTTAAATGCATTATATTTGATTTATAATAACCTCATACAAAGAGATATTAAATATATTTGCCCATACTCCAGATGTTTTACTTGCTGATATACTTTTAGCGGTATAGTTCTTCCTAAAAGCAAGGATGAATTAAAACTGCACAACATAAATTCTGTCACTGTATAGACAGCAGGGAAGAAATGGTGATCAGGAAGTTTCGCAGTGGGCCGATTCATTTTCCTCTGTGTTGCACATCGATTGCTGTGCTGTCAAATGCAGCAGTGTGTTCATTTGCTGGTGATTGTGATGATGAGGAGGGAAGGATTGGGAAAGCAAGCAGCTTTCATAACCAGCTAATTAATGCTAAGGAATAATAAACACTATTTTTATCTGCTCTTTGTTATAATAATCCTACATTTTCTGTTGTTTTGTTTCTAAGAAAATTTCCTAAACTACTTAAAGGGAAAGAGATGGCGATCTCACCACCAATGTAATCACAATGGTTACATTTAACCCCTAAACCTAATATGAAAATAAACTGCCTATCAGTTTGCTAAGCAAACAAATACTACATTAGTCAAGAATCAAAGCCCAAGAATTTTTTTCTGTTGTAATGTTGTAAATGTTGTTCTGTTTTTATACATTATTTACACTGCATAGATCAACCAAAGTATAATAAATTAATTACAATACTAAGCAAACCACAGACCTGTAACCAAGTAACTGTTTACTACTTCATAAATTACTGCTTCCTGCCAGACAGACAGCAGAAGGTGAGGCTGGGGAAATTCACATCCTACACCTGCACAATCAACACCGGTGCCCCACAAGCATGTGTGCTGTTCCCACTGTTCTTATCCCTGTATAAAATGACTGTATTGCTACAGACCCTTCTGTTCAACTCCTGAAGTTTTCAGGTGACAAGTCTGCTTACAGAGGTGAGGTTGAACAAGTGGCTGTCTGGTGCAGTCAAAACAACCTGGAGCTGAACATGCTCAAAACAGTAGAGATGACAGTGGACTTCAGAAAGAGCGCCCCAACACTTCCCTGACTCACCATAACGAACAGCACAGTGTCAGCCGTGGAGTCATTCAGGTTCCTGGGCTCTACAATCTCACAGGACCTGAAATGTGGGAGACCTACATTGACTCCATTGTGAAAAAAGCCCAGCACAGGATGTACTTCCTGAGGAAATGATGAAGTTCCACCTGCCACAGGAGCTGCTGATACAATTCTACTCAGGCGTCATTGAGTCTGTTCTGTGTACTTCAATAACTGTCTGGTTTGATTCAACCACCAAATCAGACAAAAGAAGGCTTCCAAGGACTGGGAGGATTGCTGAGAGGATCATTAATGCACCTCTGCCCACTTTCCAGGACTTGTACACTGGAAGAGGCAGAAAAAAATAATCACAGACCCAACACACCCTACCCATGACCACTTTCAACTCTGATAGGCGCTACAACAAAACAACTAGGCACAAGAACAGGTTTTTTTTTTTTTCATGAGGGTCATCTCCCTCATGAACAGTTACTATGGACACCAATCTTCTTTTAAGTGCAATTGTTGGGCTATAGTGCAGTATATTACTGCTACTTTGTACCTGACTGAAGAATGAGTTTATCTTGACTTGTATGTACCTGCAGTGTACCTGCAGTGTGTTGAGCTAAATAAATCTGTATCACCTTTGCGTTGATTCTTTGTATTTGTTTAAAAATAAATCAGTAACATTTTCGGACAACACTTCATTCTTTATGGATATATTTTATTTATGTGGCATTATGCATTGCCGCTAATTTAGCATTGTGTCATTTAAAGCAAATTCCCATGCTGATTTTTCTTTTTTCGTCTGCTTTTCATTTTGACATCTGTAATAAAATAGCCGCAGGTCTCCTTTATGATAAAACACCAGATGGCTATGAATTAATGGAGGATGAGTGAGTGTCCAGCAGACATCTGTTCCTCCGGACCCAGATGTCACGCATTGGTCAAACGATCATGTGAAATTTAATAAATCATTAAAGAAACAGCCTGCTTATTTAGCCTGCCAGATATTAATTGACTTTATTGTTTATTTACTTCAGTGACCTAGACCGACTAAATGATCAAGGAATACTTCCAGAAAGTCCATCATTCCGGGATTTTTCGGATGTTTTTAGAAATTCTCACACAACAATGAGCAACCGAGGGCTGAACTGCTTTCCAATACAGGAGTCAATACACATCTGCCTCTGAAACTATGCAAGATTTGATGATAAATCATCAAGTTTATTGGAACACAGAAAGCTTTCAGGGCTTGAGACACACCGGCACTCTGAATGGAAATGGAATTTAAATCAGAGTGTCAACTGGAAAGGAATTCATTCAGCAGCACAGATAGATCTAATCTCATTGGTCGATTCATATAAATTTGTGTACCATCACTAACACAAAAACACAGTAATCTAAATTTATCTAAATCATTTCCTCTAAGTGCAGATCTTTTCCAAAATGAGAAGCAGCAGAAAAGATTTTGCGTTAGAGAATAAATCAAACACGCAGACTCAAAACAAAGATGTTTTTTCATGGTAGTCTGAGAGCAAGCATAATAATGCAGCTCACTACTCGCAGACCATTATGGACTGACTCCAAGAGAGGAAGAGAGACAGATAGAGAGAGAGAGAGAGAGAGAGAGAGAGAGAGATGAATGCAGTGTGTGTGTTTAAAGGAGACATTTACAGGCATTTCCTGAATGTCAGGACAACAAAGCGTGTTTGTATCCACACTATGAGCTGGTTGGGGTAAGAAAACGCAAAAGATGAAAAAAGCAATCTTGTGAAAAGAAAACACATTTAAGACTATTTATTTAGTCTACAACCAACTCCAGAATGAAAAAATAGGAAAAAAAAATCTCATAACTGATATTTTGTGATTAAACATATGGGGAAGCTGTATAGCCTGCACCTTATCTGCACCTCTACAGTTAATTTACCATGGACCAAAAAACAGCACAAAGCCTCTTCAAGGTCGGTGAACATAAAGTATGTGGGATAATTCAATCTGCTGTATAATTTTATAAGGTTTATCTGTTTATTTAGATGTACGATTGGCAGAGTCAACCACAACCAAATCAACCATTTTCCTATAAATGAATATATGGCTTATTATCTTGTTGAAAAAATCCACCCAAGGCTAATTCTTAACCAAGTTTTGGTCTAAAAAAAAAACCTGTTACGTAATGGAAATCATGAATATTACGGTAGGTATGACCATATTTATTTGTAATAAGTATAATATATGTAATATTTGTGATATTTTATTTACGGTGCTGTGACCATATGATACCTTTAATTTGTGGGTTTCTCTGAGAAAGTGCTTATTTTGTGCAACCTTTCGAAATAGCTTGTTGTTATAAAGGTGGCATCTAATAGTTCATGTAAAAATCCAAAAACCTTCTTTGCCTTAATCACCATTCTCCTCAATCTGCTCTTACTGTTCTTATGCATTTAATTTCTGTCAAATTTCTGTTCCAGAGCCCCCACCCACCCCTCCCTTTTTTCTCTTCTTTGTGGCCCTGATTATGTTGGAGTGCTACAGTCAGTGTAGTGACAAAAAGGAACCTGATGCCAACACCCTAGCCTGATTTATCATTTTATGTAGGTCAGTGGCGGATTTGTAGACCATAACATGCAGTAGGAAGGATGGATAATGGTGACTTGTCAATGTCTTTGTTCAAATTTCTCCACTTTCCATTTCTAGTCTTGGATAAAATTTGTGTAAGTGCTTCCCTAAAAACAAAGCTGACAGTTGTTGCCATTACCAAAGCTTCGCATAGCTCAAGGGCAGTGGTAGCTTGGTGTTTAAGGCACTGGCCTCCTGGTTAGAAGGTTGTAAGTTCAAATCCCATTACTATCAAGCTACCCTTGTTGGGCCCTTCAGCAAGTATAAATGTAATGTCCTTTTAATTCTGTAAGTTGCTTACAGCCAAATGCGGTAACTACATATGCTCTGCAAATCAGTGTCTGTGTAGCCTATTGTGCTAACTCTGTAATTAAATGTGTTGGTATATGTTATATGGATTGAATAATCCCGCCTGTAGTGAGCTGTGATGTTTATTTCTGCTTGAATGGCATAGCAAGTTAGGGGTCTTAGGCAGAGATCTGTTTAGTTGGTGACTAAATTGTTTTTTCACATTTTTTTACCCCTAAATAAGACATATTCATATGGCTTTATTTCTTATTTCACACTGCATTCCCTGGAACTTTAACAACATTTAAGGAAATGCTTTAGTCCCTGATTAGCTCCAAAACTGACTAAACTACAGGTTTATTGGCTGGTAAACTACAGCTTTACTGAAATCAACTTATTCGTATCACACTTTTCCTCTATTTAAAACTCAGCTCAAAGTACATTGCATGAAGCACACAGAAAGTATAAAATTAAATAATTCAGTAAATAAGAAAAACAAAACAATTAAGTATACAATTGATTTAATACATTTATATTTAGACATTCAAAGCTGCTAATTGACAAGACCTAAAAAATATCAGTGTTTAATGAGTTCCAAATTTGAAGACCACAACAACCAAAGGACACACAGCACATTGAGTGCTATTCTGTTTTAGCTTTACTCTTATTATTAGACTTAACTCAATTTCACTTTCAGCATATGGTTCACTGCAGACGTTATGTAGTTATGCATCTTGTTGCCAGGTTACAGTATTCAGCCACGCAGTGTCATGAGGCTACTAAATGTGAGCCAGACAGTAGATACAGCAAGGGATATCATTTCATTAAATAAATTGTACCCCAGTGCAGCTAAATTCTACATTCTGGTTGGTCTGAAGGTGTTGATTGAAAGCATCTTATAAAAGCCTGTACAGTTCTGGAACAACATCATATGGACAGATAAGAGAAACTTGTATCAGAATGATGGCAGGAGAAGAGTATGGACAAGGGAAGGAACTTCTCAGGATCTGAAGCATAGCACCTCATCTTACGGCGTGGGCATGTATGGCTGCTAGTGGCACTGATTCTCTTGTATTTTTTGATGATGTGACTGCTGATAAAAGCAGCAGAATGAACTCTGAGGTGAATAGGGATTTATTATCTGCTCAGATTCAACCAAAACCTTCAAACTCATTGGACGGCACCTTACAGTTCAGATGGATAGTGACCCAAAGCATACTTTGAAACCAACCCAAGGCTTTTTTTAAAGTAAAAAAGTGGAATATTGGCCAATATAGGCAACAGCCAAGTCACTCACCTGACCTGAATCTAATTGAGCAAGGATTTCACTTACTGAAGGTAAAACTGAAGGCAAAATGTCCCAAGAGCAAGCAGGAGCTGAAGACATCTGCAGTAAAGCCTGGCAGAGCATGACCAGGTGAGAAACCCAGCACCTGGTGATGTCTATGGGTTCCAGATGTCAGACAGTTGCTGACTGCAAAGGATTTGCAACCAAATATTAAAAATGACAGTTTAATTTATGATTATTTTAGTTTGTCCAATTACTTTTGGTTTCTTAAAAAATGGAAGGACCACATGTTTAAAAAAATGTTTTAATTCCCACACAGTTCATCCAATTTCAATGTAAATAACCTCAAATTAAAGCAGAAAGCCTGCACTTTGAGTTGACATTCATTATTTAATTTCGACTCCTATATACTAAAATAACAATAACTGACTAAATTAATGTCCAAATATGTATTGTAAAAGCCATGTCCTAAAACTTCCTGTAAAATAGCACATTCATAAACATGCAGTTTTTTTTTATCTTTTGTTTTTGCTTTCATATCGAGTTTTCACATTTTCACATTTCAGTTTTCAAGTGCTAATAGATTAAATATATTACCATTACAATTTCCACCAGTATTGCGTAGTAGTAATAATAATAATAATAATAATATTAACATTCAAGTATATAGTGTGTACTGTCCAAAAGAAAAAGAACAACTGCTGTTTGCAGTAATGTTCAGCCAGGTTTTCAACAAAATATCAAAAGAGACAAAAAAGCTATCCGTAGCTTTCTATTCAATATAAATGCATGCTGACATTCTATTTTTCAGTCAGAGTCATGAATAGAAATCCATGTCCTTGTTCATTTGCAGTTGCTTCATCTTGCTGTTATTTAAAAAGGCCCAGTGGTTGGTCCAGACTCACATGATGAGCCTCATTCATCGAGAGACTCGGGCACCACCTAATTCACAAAATCCATTACTTTCTATCGACCTGTTCCTTATTGTACAGCAATAAAAGCAGCTGTTTTGCCTCCCACTGTGACCAGAATGTCATGCTGTTTCTATTTCAGCAGTTAGCAAAGTCTGATACAAATTTTTTGTCAAATTATATTTATCAGGAAAACCAAATTAAATCATTCTCCACCTATAGCACATTATTGACTGATAGTAGTTACGGAAGCACCTAACTCACCGAGGAGCATCAATATCAGGTCTTAGTCTTTATGACCACAGTATGAAGCTGTAACCTGAGGTACTTTTTTAAGAAAAAGATCAAAAGATGTGGAGCCATAACAAAAATAAATAAGGATATTCAGGTTCAGTCACTGATTTCTTACACAGTTCAAATGTGATTTTTTAAATAGTCTTGAATAACATGTGTTAGGCATGAAAATACTTGTACAAGGTTTTGTGCTTTACAGATTTAAAATAGATAGTCACAAACACAAACAAATAAAATACATTTTTAATAAACCTCTCTCTAACCAGCTCCTGTGTTCATTAGCTATATATAGTGTTACATCTTCATACATAATACACCTATGTAAGAGACAAGCTATTCACTTCTAACTACTTAAACTTATTGTTTCGCTATTTTTAAAACAGTGGCATAGCTGGATTTCGGGTTTGAACTCCATCTGAAATATGTTTCAGTTCCAAATGCTTATTCCTGGATGTTTACCACAACACACACAGCACAGCTCTTTATACAGTATATGCAGTATTTATTTCTATGGGTATTATAGTGCAATTAGTGCTCAGAATGTTATTCAGTGTCAAATAACATTTTTGCACACTGACTGTGATATTCAGAACTATGGTGAGAAACAGGAATAACCAACCTTAACCCTTCTTTTTACCTCCATCGTCATGTATACTACCTCTGTAATACAAATTTGACTCCTAAACATACTTATGTTGATGATGCAACTTCCAACTTTCCATATTTACATAAGTAAATGTAGCTTTAACGTGTGGAATACTAATTCTAGTAATGCAAAAAAACCCATATTTTAATTTCATTTACTTTAACATAATAAAAAAGTCTTGCAACTGTGAAAAATGTTGCATTTATGTTTATAATAGAAGATCAGCGTTAGTGAAATGAAAAGGCAAAGGGAGTGCGCACATCTTTTGTGTGAACACTGGAGTAATTTGGATGATGACCTCCTGGCATGAAATTACCTTCAGATGAGGCTTATTTATTCCTTTAAATCATAAACTGTTGGAATCAGACTGAGAAGGGGATAACAAGTTGCGTGTTTATGATTAAAAAAAACATGCCAGTTAGAAACTCAGTGCCCCCAAGGGCATGAAAATTGGGACTGTTTATTCCCAGGCGAGCTGATACTGATGATATGTGCAGCGTCTGTGGTGTCTGTGCTTATTTTCTGGCTGAAATCCATTATCAGGTCATCAGCTGAACCAGCTGATACCAGGCAAAGCTGCAAATACACCAACCAACAAAGACTCGGCAGGACGCATTAACTCGGCATGAAGCTTTCATTTTCAAGTGACAAATTCTGACACCAAAACTCCAGCCTTCTCATTAAAAACTTCAAAAGCTACCAGTCTGATATCTTTATCAGATGGAAAGTGAAGTTGATGAAAGCTGTGTGCTCTTATTCCCTTTATCTGTCCTTTAAATAACACTGTTATGTATTAAGCACTTTACTTTGATATACGACTACTTCACTAGGGCAGTTTATCAACGTCCTGTTATCGTTTTTTTTGAAAACTGAAAAGGAGCCTTGTGTCTAAGAAAGTGTTTGAAATGCTTATTGGAATTAACTCTACTAGTACACAAGAGGTTTATAAAGCTAATACATTATACACTTAGGGACAGATGTTTTCGGACATAATTAGGCCACATTCTGCATGAAAAATCTTGCGCATAATGTGCATTTTTTCATAATTTTCATATTCTTTTCGATGTACAGAACTTTCGTGTGTGATTTGGTCCACCTTCAAAAACCAAGAGTAAATTAGCACTGCGTATCTTGCTTGGAGCTATATAGGCAGCGTTGCCAGGTGTTTCATCTCAAAATTCTGGGGAAAATGTTTTTTATTCATTCTCTTAGAAATTTTTATTTATGGTAAAATGTGTAATAATACAAGAGCTTTTAAGACCTTGGCAAAAGAACTATTTGTGGTTTAATGCTGGTTTTTTTTTTGTTTGTTTCTTTGTTTTTTTCTAGTACAAATCTGGCAACCTTGGCTATGGCAAATACATAAGTTTTTTTTTTTTGATAAATTTTTGATTGTTCTAGAAGCTGCAATTGACCACAAGAAATAAACGAAATAGAGTTTAATTGCACAATTTTACATGAAGCTTGTTCTGTACACTGCAGGCTTTTCATTAAAACCATTTAGTAATCAAAGAGCACAGCAGCCACATAAATGCCCTCCACACTGTTTACACTTTTCTGACACAAGAGCCTTTATTAAAAATGTTAAAAATGCCCTTGTATAAGAAAATTACGGATGCCTACCAGGCAATCAAAACGAAGGGTAAGAGTACACTTGAGTGTGTTTTTGTTGCCAGTTTTTTTATATGTCATGTTTTTGTGTCCATTTTGTTATTTTACTGTCCTCAGGGAGTGGCAGAGTTTCTCTGGCCTTGATCTTTAAATGTGTCTCCGAATTAGTACATTTACATTTGCTCATTTGGCTTATTCTTTTATCCAACTTAAAACTGAGCAGTCGCATGAGGGTTACAGGTCTTGCTCAAGGACCCAACAGCGGTAGCTTGGCAGTGCTGAGTGCCTTCTGTTCGGCAGCCCAAAGCTTTAACCACTGAGCCACCATGTAGTGGATTAAGTGCAGCACCTGATCACTTTTCGTCGAAGCCAAGGAGATTTTCTCCACATGCTCGTTAGACTCTCAGTTTTAGCTGTTTGCTGCATTCATTCCGGGAGGCCTCTGGGCTGCTCGACAGTCCTTTCCATGACGTGCCTATTCTTGTGATCACAGAGGTGGTGCTTTGTGGTAATTTGTTGGAGTGTGTGAGCCATGGTAGTGCTGACCATCAGAGACTGCATCGGCGCCCAAATATGCCACTGTGGTTCAATCCCAATGACAGCTTTTAAACGATTTTGCTAATCTGTGTTTTGTTTATTACTGTTTTTGTCTTCTTATTTTCTTTTTTTTCCTTCTTTTTTTTTGCAGAGTTGTAATCGTAAAGTGCCTTTGGGTATGAGAAAGGTGCTATATAAAATCTAGACATTTTTATTATTATTATTATTATTATTATTATTATTATTATTATAGTAGTAGTAGTAGTAGTTCTGGCTGAAGGAGAGTAATTAGATTTGTTATTGTTGATTTTACAGTAGATACATTGACACAACTGACAATTAAAAAATCATATTCAGTGTAATAGCGAGTTGTGATTATTAATTAGCCTCAAAGAGGAGAAGATCATGTCTGAGTGAATTATTCAGCTCTCACATACATCAGCTCATTAAGAATATATGGGCCCATATGTCATTTTATTAAAGGAAGTGAAGCAAGTGAAATCTTATTCTGCTTTCCGAAACAAAATATCTTACTAATCATTCACTAAATAAGGCTTCATTGGGATTAATTGGGATTTTCCTTTTATATCTATTACGATGACACTTTTTTTCAGGTTAGGAATTGAGGAAACAGTATTGTATTGTATTGCATTGTATATACATACATATATATATATTACATCTGTTCTTATACCGTGGAGTCCAGTGGAAAATGCTTTTTAACACAAAATATAATTTAACACAAAAATTGTAATGACGAAATATATTATCAGTATTAACTTTAGTGAAAAGTGGAATCTTCAAAATATTTATATGAATTTCAGAAGTTCTTAGTATTCGGTGGGTCCCCCTTTTGTTGTAATGACAGTGTGCACTCCAGCTGGCACAGACTCCACAAGCTTATGTAAAAAAAAAAAAAAAAAGAAAGAAAAGAAAAAAATGAAAGGAAAAAGACTTAAGGAAAATATGACCTTTTGACCTTTTGCATGCTCAATATCATATATTTGCTTAAATGTACATATATAGTGACTTACAAATAGTGCAGAATATTGACAGTGAACTTTTTTTAAAATTCTAAAATGCCCCATTTATTTCCAGGTTAAAATTGAAAATAAAAAAATCCCAGATTTTCAGCATGGTCTCAAACTTAGACACAGGCTCGGACTGGCCGCCTCTGGACTTACTATTAATATTAAATTAATAATAATTACTGTATAAATTAACTCAATCTGTTTTTGATGAAGATAATCCATTATTATTTTTACTAAAACTGGGAAAATACTAAAAACAATTTTGTCTAAATGGAAGGTTGTGTGCTTGACTCAGTTTCTCATAATTCTATAGCCTAACAATAGACTAACAATAAAACAATATAATGTTAGTTATCAATAAAATAATGAAACATAAAGGTGTGAACCAGAAACACATCAGGTGTCACAGTCTCACCATGTATTAATTCAATCCAATTCAATTCAATTCATTTTTATTTGTATAGCGCTTTTTTACAAAGGTCATTGTTTCAAAGCAGCTTTACACAAACAAAAGTAAAGTGAATATACAATTCCATTGTATAATCTATATTTAATAATTATATTCATTATCTTTAATGTTATATGTAATTGTATATTAATGTAAGTAGACAGGCTTATAATGGAGTGACAGGATGAGTAAAAACACAGACAAGATAAATAAAAATATAATACAATAAGGTAAATGAATCATCAGGAACAATGTGACTATGAAGGTAAGTATAGCACAGACAGGTAGAATAGTGACTCTCTCTCTCCCTGAACGTGTTCGTAAAGCTTCAGCTCCCTGTGGTTACACGGGCAAATGGTCGTTTCTGTCCCCCAGTGAGGTGACAAGGCCTGGAGTGTGACCCACACTGATAAATCTTCATTCCCCCTCCAACATGCTAATGAGGTCAAATGATGAATTACAGAGCCAATTAACCCTCCTGTAGTGTTCACTACTTAGCAAAGTGCTCTCCCAATGCCCACAAACCTTCTCTTTAGACTTTACATCAAAACTGTAACATTTCTTTTTAAAAAAATCCCCACTATAATAAAACTTCATCTCAGTGATGATCAATATAAACATTATTATGGATCAGTTGACAGAATATCCAATATGTTTAGAAGAGGTCCAGGACCAATCCATTTATCATGCCTTCAATCCATATATGGAAAACGAAAACGACTTGTTTACTGAATTTAACAATTTATTGTTTATTATTTTAGTAGACAATCTAGAATATGATGTTTTAGAATATTGGTGTATATACTAAATTGCAGATGGATATCTTGATAGTTCATCGGGTTTACTTAGAAGAAAGTACCTTGATGAACGTTCTAGAAATGGCAATGACTTTGCCAATGAGAAATTTGTTAAGCCCACAATATTATTGCATATGCAGGGATCGGATTATGAAAAAAGTGTTGCTACTCATGACAATTTAAAACAAGTCACTTACTCTATAATCTACATAAGGTTTGATTGTTTTAAACAGACAGCTGTAATCAATCGATTAATATTTCTAACTAGAGTAAGAGGCAACTAATAGATAGATTTGCTCTGGCTTCTAGTGATGCAACACAATGCTATTATCTGTATCTCTATCTGTTTAATGCTCAAACTATTCATCTCTTTATCTGTATTCGGAGTTTAACCAGAATTAGGCAGATGAAACTTCCTGGCAAGCTTTCTTACGAAAAAAAAAAGAATACTGTACCTACTATCCTATTATTTGCATCTACGTTTGTATTTATTTAAAATGCATCTGCTGTTCAATCTGAATAATGTATTCATATTCATTCACATTCCTAGTGTGTATGATATTAGCTAGCTATTAAATAGTGCAAAGTTATGTCCTTTTCTTTTACCACAATAGCATTTTATAACACTGCCTCTAATCATTTTTTTCAAACTTATATTTCAGCTATATTTTCAGCTCTTCTTATTTCATCCTTCTTTCGCTTGTTCACTCTTTTCCAGTCTCTGGCTCTATTTAAATTTTATCAGTCTGACTCCATGAGGACACGTTTGTACTTGCTGATAAGTGCCACTATGTACACAAGATAATTTGCAGTGCACTGGAAGCAGAGGATACGGACTCGCTCATCCAGACAGCAATAAAAGAGAAGCCAGCCCTGCAGATGTGATAATTGACTCTAGCTGCTGTGGTTAGATGAGAGACAGATGATGTGTAGAATGAAACATGAAGGCCAGAGCCAATGCTGTGTGTTTCCAGTGTGATCTTTGCTATATAAAAAAAAACTCCAAGGTGGAAAAATAATCTGCTAAACAATATGAATCAAAGAGATAGAGACAGAATGCAGTGAATACAAAAAAGACCAAACAGGGTTAAAAAAATGACCATTTGTGAAAGCTATCAATTTTAAATTAGATATTTTATTGATTGACAGTAGATAACTAACAAGCCAGTGATTTATATTTAGCTACTCCAATGTCTTTCTTTGATAGTCAGCAAACAAAGTGTAAATGTGTGCTAACATTCTCTGATAAAAGCCTCTCAATGGCTATATTTCCATGCACATCAAATTCCCTTTAAGGTCTGTATTCGGGTTGCAGCCATATTCCAATGCAATGTTTATATGCGTCCAGGCATCGGAATATTCCTGTATACATGGTTGTTGTAAGTATGCCTGAGTTGCCATTCCTAAATACCTGGCCTACAGCTAAGGATCTGTTAGCACCCACAATTCCTTGGGGACTGAGCATGTGCATATATCAACTTTCAGTGGATTTTCTGAATAAGGTGTTTACATGTTACAAATGTCTGATTAAAACAGGCATATTCCAGGGGCGGGAATAGGAATTCAGGGAATCAGAATATTGTCTTAATCCAAATCAGGCAATCAGACTGCAGCGCTTACATGACTCAGAACTAATTAGAATATTGCCAAATTCTGATTAATACCAGAATATTGATATTACAGCTACAGCATTTGGCAGACATCCTTATCCAGAGTGACTTACACTGACCTCATTTATACAACTGAGCAGTTGAGGGTTAAGGGCCTTGCTCAAGGACCCAGCAGTGGTAGCTTGGCAGTGCTGGGGATTGAACTCATGACCTTTCGAGCAGTTGTTCAACGTCTTAACCACCGAGCTGCCACTGCCCAATATAAATATCGATGTGCATGTAAACTTAGCCATGCTAATGTAAGCCTTGCTAATGTATTTAAGATCACTCTAATACAATTAAGTTAGCTTTAATGATATGTTAACCAGTTTTTTTAACCTGTTTTGTGTAAGAAACATACATAACCACGTGGCTGATTTTAGCCAGGGGAACAGTATTTATGATTTAGAGCAGACTAGCACACTGGCAAGTACACACAACAGGAAAACTGCAAATATTTGCCTGTGCTAAGAGTGGCCTGTTCTCCTGTAGGTGTTATTTAATGAAGTATAACCTTGTTGAATGGCAAACAGTCAGAGCTGTTTTAATGAACAAAGTGTACAGTGAGGTTAATATGTGTCATGCTAGGCCAGGAGTGTGAGCTTTTCTGTTTGTTCACTTTATAGTTGATTTATATATTTATATTAGGAGATGTAAGCAGTCTTGTAGTAGTACTATTCTGAGGTATTATTAAAATTAATGCATTATTTCATTCAGTAGGCCTATTATACCAGGTCTATTGAATTTAATTGGGCCGTTTGAATTTTTAATGATTCGTTTGAGGCCACTAGAGAACTAGATATATTGTAGATCATACATTCATTAGCAGTAGTAGTATATCCACTGTACAGAATAAGGTCATATGGCATAGATATAGATCAGATGTTAACAAATCTCTATACAGTATCTAGTGTAAAGATACAGTTCATACAAAGTAATAGTAATAATTGTAAGAATAATACTGTGTCTGAACAAGCATATCAGAAAATATAAATCCTGCAGAACTCTATCATTCAGTGCAGCTATATTTGTGGTATAGGAACTATGATTAATGTGTATGTTAAGTATTAAGTAAATGATTATATTAAATATGGAGTAAAGCATAATAGGGTTTGCTGTTATAAGGAAATAATCAATGATTTGGTGTGATGCTGCCTGACATGTAGAGAAGCAACTGTTACCACCAAAAAAGTTAATTATTTTCTTATAAAAGTAAGTCCTGAAGTGCTTTATTCATCTTATACCACAGCAAATTGCCACCTTATCTGTTTCTAGTTGCGTTTCATCTTGTAGAATGTGTGCAAACAGTCATTCCCCCACCAGCCTCTCTTTTTTCTCTTGAAGTTGATACGACAAAAAAAAAAAAAAAATGCAGCATGTCATGTTACTGAAATACTGCAAAGCCCTCCATCCTGAAGACTTTTTCATGTTGGAAAACATGAAGGAACAGCTTTATTACTTACTGGTATAAAGCGCTGACACTGGAGGCTCCTTCCATAAATATTAAATAAATGTGTCTTTAAAGAAAACTTCACCATATCAACAATTACACACACTTTTTTTATCTATTAAAGTCAGCAATACAACTCTATGTAAAATGTGACTATACTGTTGAAATGATAACACATTAGAACAAGCACATTAATGTAAACCTTGCAGCTAGAACTACTGTCAGAACTGCTGTTATAGAAAATTAATATAACTGCCACCAAAGGTGCCATGTTCAAAAGTTGATTAATGTATCTGGATATAAATATCAGGAAATGAAAGCTGAAATTCTGATCTACCATCTCATATTCATCTTTTGATATCAAACCCAAATATCTTCGGTGTATAGCAAAAAGAAAAGAATTGGCTGTTCCAATACTTTCGGAGGGGACTGTAGTTAGGTATGATACTGCTATAGTGTTACAGTGGTACCCTATTGTAATTATGTTAACTATGGTTGTTATAGTGCTGGCCATGACATTATCATGGTTTTACTCTGGTACATGTACATGTTAATGTTTAATAGTAATATATCATAGTAATCATGATATAATTATCTATTGTAAGCATTTCTCTTTTGCACCAAAGAAGCTGTGGGTAATTTTTGTAAACTGTACTAATATACTGTATACATTAATGTAGTAGAGATTTTAAAGATTTAAGATTTTAGTATATTAGCACACAGGTGGTAAAAGTTAAATGTTAGAGTCGTTTTATTTGTTATATATATGTTGAATTTATAATAGGGTATGCCGTATTCTCAAAACGCTTTTAATTATAAATCCAGAGAAGCAGAATGAATATGCTTCTTATCTCCGTTATGCTCCAGAAATTTTGCCTTAATTAAACAAGGCATCTTTTTTTCTGAGCCAAGTATGAATCTTTGTTTCTGAGATATATTGGTTCACTTCATGGTCATGCTGCTGTTGCTGCTGCTGAAGTGGATCTCTGTGTGTGCGTGTGTGTGTGTGTGTGTGTGCGTGTGTTGTGGAGATATATACAGTATGCTAGATAAGTCCTCGTTTGCATAATTGCCATGTTGCCACTATTCATCTCTTCACCCACCAATCAGTGAGCTGAATTCTGATTTATTTGGTCACATGACTCTCATACATCAAGCCACTGAGAGATGGTGTAACATCCAGAGATATGAAGAAAGGCCACTAATAGGATTAGCGTGTGTGCAGATGCATTTGAATTTCAATCCTTCTTACCCCATCTCGCTGTGTTAAAAGCCAGAAAGACTGACAAGCTTTATTCTGAATGCTCTGAATAAAACAAAATTAGTGTTTATTTAAAACCATAACCATCTCTGCTCATTGTTCTCATAGTGTGATCAACGTAATCTTAATCAATAATTTTGGTCTGCTTTTATACATGATAATCTTCCTGCATCCTTATTTTTGAAATGCCCTTGACAGCATACTCTTATTAATTTTAACTTTGGTTGAATCCCACTGAGATTTTAAAGTTTGTTTCATTATTTTATCTTAAGCTGGAGTGAAGCAGACTTAAAGGAAAAATCTACCCTGAAAGACCTGCATATTAATCTTTATAATTAACATATAATCTTTTGATATTTGGCATCCGAGATTTTTTTAATGAAATTCTGAGTTCTTATTCTTATTACGCTAACCTTCTCTCATGGATCTGTTGGTCTATTTTCACTTTGGTTGTAACTCGTAATTACTGACCTAAAAACAAAAACGCCCCTCAACGCAAAATTCCTACTCGGGAACTCGGGATGGTTTCCTCAACACCGAGTTCCTCCGAGTTCAGCAAGTGATATCAAATCAACATGGCTGCTTACAGCATCAACAGAAAACAAAGCAGCACTTTAAATGAATTATGAACTATGTGCTTTTGAGCAATCAATATACAGACACATTAGCTTGTTAAATCTATAAGAGTAATTATACAGTTTGTGGTTTTGAAGAGGTAAGTATACATCATTCCTCACAGGTAGCTAGCTAGCTAGCTTGTTGCTAACAAAAGGCGAACATGGAGGTGTCCTTGACCCCCTCCCATTGTAGCTCGAATGCACAGCTGTCAAAAAATTGCTTCATCTCTACATTCTGCTCAAACAGATCAGCTTCCAAAGGTTCATCTGTTGTGCTAATGCCACCATTAATACCATCGTGCTTCTCATCTCATAGATCTCTAACTAGCCAAGCCGAGTCTGTGATGTAACTCAATTGCACTGCATTCTGGATCTTTGAGTCCAATGTTTTTGCTGTCTCCACTATTTCTACCCTGGAGTTCTCATTAATATGATGTTGAACATCACAGAAAAAGTTGGTGAACGAGAAAAGAAGCTCTTGTTGAAACTGTTGTTTTTAGGAGCTAACAGCTAAACCTGCATTGTAAAGAAATACTGTAGATTTTACTGTAACCTGGCAACCTGGGGTGGCAGTAAAGTACTGTAAAATTTACAGTAAACAACTGTAACACATTTCCAGTAAAGTACTATAATGTCTTACATAGTATAAAAATAACACCTAATGCTAACACATAGTGATGGGATTTGAACACACAATCTTCTGATCTGTAACTCAAAACACTGAGTCACTACAGCTAGTGTAATGAGCTTGCATTGATTCAATACAATCTTTTAGTGGAGTTAATTCAGTGGATGAAGTGGTTGGATCAATGCAAGCTAGTGGATAAAGATTTGAGTTTCAGATCAGAGGTCATGTGTTCAAATCCCAGCACTGTAAAACTGCCATGGTTGGGTCCTTGAGCAAGACCCTTAACATTCTGATCAGTTGTATCCTGCATCAGCCAAATGAGCAAATGTACTGGATTATGTGTTATTTTATACCGGGTAAGACATTACAGGATTTTACTGTAAATATGTTTTGTTTATTTACTGTAAATATGAGTTGCTTCCTGTCAAATTTACAGTACTTTACTGGCAACCCAACTTTTTCTACATCTTTTTTTTTTTTTACAGCATGATTGTTATCCCTTAAGTTTCATGTCATTTAGTTTTTTTCACTACACACAACCTCTAACTTCTGATAGAAATAACAAAAATACAGCTCCAGCCAACATATTAGCACCTGAATCACAAATATTTCAAAATGAATTTAATGTGTTTCTGGGTGGAGATTTCCTTTAAGGATCAAGACAGGTATGCCAAAAATCCTTTCATGTAACATTTAATTTTTCTCATTTAAACAGTTTTTTTTTTATTTCTTAGTCTCTTCCATCTGTACATGACAGTAACAGCTTTATTTTCCTAGAGAATTAGTGAGAAATTATGTTTCTGTACAGAGTTCAAAGGAAACAAATTGTACAAATCACTTCAGCTATGTTTTTACTGCTGAGACCAAGAGTGTTATTGTACAAAGTGTTCCCTGCCAGGCGGACATTCCTCCCTTTGTGCACACTTGCGTGGCAAAGGTGATGTGTACTTCTAATTCATGACAGTAGTTGAGGGCTTATTAAAAACAGCACTGAAAAGCAGGTCTTAGATTGGCTCCAAACATTGGTACTGGTTGTTTTTGTTTTTACTCTAATAGACTTAATCTAGCTAATCAGGTTATTAACAGGCCCTTCATGAGTCAATTTGAGTGTGTTAGAGCAGTAAGGTCTATCTAATGTGTTTATTTATTAATTTTTTTGTTTCAAATTCAATCTTGAATGATCCGGATGTGTATCAGCAATTACTGGGTAGATTAAGATTGCTCTTGATATACTGCTAACACAGATCATGACATGCTTTAAATAAATAAATAAATAAATAAATAAATAAATAAATAAATAAATAAATAAATAAATAAATATTACAGGAAAGAAGGATGACACAGTGGCTGAAAAATCATCAGGATTTTTCAGGTGCTGCAATTTAAGGATATCAAAATCAATTTATTTGTGCATATGTTGATCCCATTTTATCATATCTTTTATGAAAACACTATAAGATTTCAAAGTACACATTGGAGAATATCATACATGTACTTCCAGTTCGACTCAGTTCACAGAAGACTTTGTGTGGTGAGACTAGTAGAAACTATGCAGTACTTTTATGGAAAAAATAAACTAATTTCTTATTTTAGTGTATGGCAAGAAAAAAATTACAATAATTACACACACAAAAAAAAATCTTAGATCATTGGTATTTAAATAGTAGAATTTCCACTTAAGTCAAATTCCACTTGTTCTTCTTTTGGCTGCTCTTGTTAGGGGTCACCACAGCGGATCACTGGGCCATGTATTTGATTTGGCATGGTTTTTATGCTTATCTTCCTGACGCAACCCTCCCCAATTTTATCCAGGCACTGGAAGTGCCTTGTCTTGTGATGTGGTTGGTTCCTTGGCTGGGAACTGACCCGGGGCTGTGGCAATGAGAATGCCGAGGCTTAACCACTAGTCCTCCAGGGACCCACTTAAGTCAAATTTGTAAGTTAAACAAAAAATAAATAGGTAAATAATGGAAGGTTGATGTTGAACTCATTAAACTGTTTCCTTGTTTTCCTATTTTCCTTTAAAAATAAAAAATGAATGAACACAACATACATGGACCCAGTAAAAACACTAAAATGTGCAGGGAATTGGACCAGAAAGACCTGGTGTAATATAATAATTAGGTAAAACTAATTAAGACTTAAGTAACATTGATAACATTTGGAAATCGTTGGGCATGTGCCACAGTCAAAGAACGAAGGCAGTAAATCAATAACTGGAATCACTCAAAGAAAATAACTTCTCGATGAGGATTACTAGCTTTAATTAATTCTAATAACAACCCTAATATCAAACACTACCATTTGGGATACATCCCTTAACCGCTTTAAGAAAAAACTAATCTTGAATCAGCATCAGATTTACCAGCACTAAAGTCATTTACAGTCCACGAGCTGGCTGTTGATCAAAAGCCCTTGTACTTGAGCAGTGTCATATTTTATGCAGATCGATGCAAGCATACAAATGCATTTATTAGCATGCATGCAGTGGCCTCAGGTTCAACCAAGACATGCTGAATGGGAATACTGCAACATAGAAGGTGTCCTCTGCTTGCCAAGGCTTATTTAACTACGCAGACATCACCTCACACCACTGAATCACTTTGATCAGCCGTGTCATCGAGTAGAGCTGTGACTAAACACTTCTAGGAACTTTTTTGGATGATGGGCGTAAACTTTGTACTGCACCGTATTTGGCAGAGAATCAAATTTACAGAAATTTTCCATGTCATAGGTACTGAAAATTTATATTTTGGCTCCAAATTTAGAATCCATATTCGTGTAATGGGGGCATGGTGCCTTAGCGGTTAGTATGTTTGCCTCACGTCTCTAGGGTTGGGGGTTTGAATCCCGCCTCTGCCCTGTGCACGTGGAGCTTGCAAGCTCCCTCTGTGCTTCGGGGGCTTCTACCAGGTACTCTGGTTTTCTCCCCAGTCCAAAAACATGTGTTGTAGGCTGACTGGCAGTTCCAAATTGTCCATAGTGTGTGAATGTGTGTGAGATTGTGCCCTGCAATGTGTGCGACCTTGTGCTCTGAGTTGCCTGGGATAGGGCTCCAGGCTTCCCCGCAACCCTCTTTAGGATAAGCGGTCATATAATGGTGAAGCACTGGAGCTCTGATGCTGAAACAAGCAATTTTCATGACCACCAATTAGCAGCATGAAAGCAGCAAGCCTGAAAATACCACACACTCGCCCACACACTGTCAGTTTGTTAAGGGTTCAAAATGCCTTTGAAACTGAACTCAATGACATGACGTAGGTCAAGGCGCATGTTATGATTTCAGCATGCGTGGTCATAAACTTCCACTACTTGTTAGCCTTTTAAACAGTCACATAAATCATGTTACGATACCTACCATAATTATGCCACAGTACTGCTGAATTCTCAATTCTGATTGGTTAGAAGGTAGTGATTCATGTTCTATGACAGCAGCTCTGACAATAGGGTTGAGTGTAATTCAAATCGCAGATTACCATTTCTATAGTAACAACCCATTCACGGTATAGTGGATGCACCAAATAAACGGAATAAAAGCATATGTAATTGTTGATATGGTAAAGATTTCTGTGAGGAGACATATATTTAACATTAATGGAAGGAGTCTCCAGTGTCAGCTCCAATAGGAAGATGGTATAGGACGAAAATTTGAAAGACACCTACAAATACAGTAGCGGCAATGACGAACCGTAAAACAAAACATGCTAATGGAGAGGGAAAAAAACATCAAGAAATTACTCTGAAAAATGTTTCTGTTTATGTGACAACATTTTCTGCACAAGCCCAGATCACACCGGTTGATGAAGTAACAAAATGTAGAAATTTTCTTTAATCACAGGTCTATCGTTAGAGGCTCTTCATTGTATAATCTCGCAGGGAGAACGGTCTGTTATCGAAGATTTGATTGGGATCATCTCTTACAATGTGACTAGTCATAATCTTAAAAGACTGTGGAAATCGTACAGTGTAAAACTGCGATTTTGATGACTTCAAATCTCACACTCTGAGATTTTTATTAAAAATCTGTGACCCTGCCAGAACTCATCAGCTGTCTTTGGTCACAATGGCACTAAATCTCCACTGACGAGAACGTCATATTATATGAGTTCTAAGACCACTGATTTCAACTAATGACCAAAGATGCCTTTTACAACATGCAATTTTTTTGCCCGTGAAAGCAAAATCATGTAAGCTAAAAAAGCGTACCGTGTAAAGGTATCATAACTCATTACCTGGCATGGAAATAATAATAATTCAGTGAGGAAGTCAATTCCTCAGCACTGGGAACTCCTCAGGGAGCTAGCTGACTTTATTTGCACTTGAATGAATGGACTTCCTCTCATGCTGCAGATGCTCCTGGCCAGATGATGCTGATTCTGATGCGTCTCCTCCTCCCATCCATCCATCTCATTCTCTCCATCCTACCACTTCCTCCCAGAGAGAGAGAGAGAGAGAGAGAGAGAGAGAGAATTTCTCCTTGCTTCTTCATTCAGTCGCATGTGTGTGTGTCTGAGCTGTTGTGCTGGATGGATCCTGCAGTATAACAGATTTTTTTTTTTTTTTTTAATTTTGGCACAGATTTGGATTACAAATGCATTTGAGGGGAAAGAGATGATATGATGCACGTGCGTTTTAACAGCCAGTGCAGCATAAAGCTGTGCTATGGAAGAAGTCAGAAAACTAAAGCACAGCATTAGGAATGAACTCGGCGGTGCTCAGTGCTCACCAAGGATGAAGAGAAATTAAAATATACATCAATCTTAAAAAAAAAGCAAAAAAAAAAAAAAACTGCACGTGGATGAAGTTGCATGTTGCGAACAAGTGAAAGCAAGATAAGGAAGAAGAAAAAGAAGAAGAAGAAGTGATGAACTGGAGGATTGGATACCCTGAGCTGCAGATGCACAGATGCATGGAGAGATCGATGGATGGATACGTGCGTTGTTGTTGTTGTTGCTGTTGTTTCTTATGAGGATGGAGGCTTTTGTTGAAATGTTGTTTTCTTTGCAAAACCTCCCTCGACTTGCTTCAAAAGCGCTAAAGGTGGAGCAATGCAGGGAAGCCGAATGCGCGCATGCAGCATGAAACACTCCTCTCTAACAAAGTGGTGAATGTGTGTGTGTGTGTGTGTGTGTTTTAATACACTGCTCATTGAACAGTTCTTTTATTTCTCTGGCTGGATTTCTTGCTGTACTTCTGAAATAAGCGCGCGATCACCCAGGGGCTGGTGTGCGCGAGACTCCGCACCACTGATTGCTTTGTTTTTTTTTTTTTGGAAATATCCTTCGTTTCTTTTCTAATTATTCCTATCTAAATGGAAGTATTGGAGATCGAAGGCAGTGGTGAAAGGAGCAGACATGGTTCATGGGCGCAGTTTCCTTCACGGTGAGTCCTGAAATATTAAGGCACATCATCTATAATACATTTATTAAAGGATGATGTGACTTTGCTCTCCAAGTCTGTTTTAGATTCCTGTTTAAAACTTGTAGAACTTAATACTTCATGCATACCTGATCAACCTTAAGGTGCATGCATTATCCACTATTAACCTTACAGCTGAATGGAACATTGGAGATTGCATGGAAATTGCATGGAAATTACAAACTGCATTTACATTATAAGTGTTATTGGTATTGTTTATTATTTATTCTCATTACAGTTTTTGTACTGATAATAAATCAGTTAAAGAGTGTACTTTCTTTCAAAACAGGGCCACTATGGAAAAAAATTAATATACTCTTAACCATAGATTAATACTTTTAAGTAGATGTATTATAACAAGTACTGATTGATTAATCGATTGATTGATTGATTGACTGATTGATTGATTGATTCTTTTCTGAATTCTCTGCAGTTGTTGCAGGTCTCCTCATGGTTGGCTTGTCTGTTGCGACAAAAAAAGAAGCAGGTAATGCTGACTTTTTGGGGGGAAAAAACATTGCTTGATTTGTTTTTTAAATGAACTTATTAAAACACTCACTCTTAGCCTTCATTAGTTTTCTTTCATTTTCGTTGCTTTTAAAAGTTAGTTTCAAAAGCTTGTGTGAGATTTTGAAAGCCGTGACACTGCTGGGAATCATTATTTTATGCCGTTATTATCTATACTGGTGTAGAATTTTTACCATCATACCAATACTGTTGTATCATCATGCAAATAGTAGGATTTTCAGTGTTTACAATATCAACACTCAGTTTCATTAAACTGTTTGGTGACGGATGGTTTCAGGTGTCTCTGTATGAATGAAGTCTGATACACACAGTCTTTACAGTTCACTGTTTAGAAATGTTATCAAATGAGTTACTTCATGCTTTTCCTCCCTCTGTGCTGTGCTGTGCCTGTCAGTTATAGTGAAGGAGGCTTGGCCTCTGTGCCTGTCAGTTATAATGAAGGAGGCGTGGCCTCTGTGCCTGTCAGTTATAGTGAAGGAGGCGTGGCCTCCGTGCCTGTCAGTTATAGTGAAGGAGACGTGGCCTCTGTGCCTGTCAGTTATAGTGAAGGAGGTGTGGCCTCCGTGCCTGTCAGTTATAGTGAAGGAGGCGTGGCCTCTGTGCCTGTCAGTTATAGTGAAGGAGGTGTGGCCTCTGTGCTTCTCAATTATAGTGAAAGAGGTGTGGCCTCCGTGCCTGTCAGTTATAGTGAAGGAGGTGTGGCCTCTGTGCTTCTCAATTATGGTGAAAGAGGTGTGGCCTCCGTGCCTGTCAGTTATAGTGAAGGAGGTGTGGCCTCTGTGCTTCTCAATTATAGTGATAAGAGGTGTGGCCTCCGTGCCTGTCAGTTATAGTGAAGGAGGCGTGGCATCTGTGCCTATCAGTTATAGTGAAGGAGGCATGGCATCAGTGCCTGTCAGTTATAGTGATTGAGGAGTGGCGTCTGTATCTGTCCGTTATACTGAAGGAGGCGTGGCCTCCGTACCTGTCAGTTATAGTGAAGGAGGTGTGGCCTCTGTGTCTTTCAATTATAGAGAAAGAGTCATGTTCTCTGTCAGTTATAGTGAAAGAGTCATGTTCTCTGTCAGTTATAGTGAAAGAGTCGTGTTCTCTGTCAGTTATAGTGAAAGAGTCGTGTTCTCTGTCAGTTATAGAGAAAGTGGTGTGTGAATTTGAACTGCTTGCACAATACTAGATCACAATGTACTACGTAGAAATAGCTCTAAATTTCATTGTATCGAAACAAATTAATCAAATCATTTCTTGCTTTAAATCTATTTTCCATACAGATGTTTGATCATGGATCAGTATGATACTTCAAATGACAGAAGCAATATTTAGTCATTCTCTGTTGTCTGATATCTGATGTCCTTTTGCTGCTTTGTTCCAGTGAAAAACAACTCAGGGGTTCAACCAGCAGGACAGTGTGGAACGTGGGTGAAAAAACCAGAGGGAGGACTCTTCACATCCCCCAATTACCCCAACAAATACCCACCAGAGCGAGAGTGCATTTACGTCATTGAAGGTTTGCAAGACAGCACCACCTTCACAAAAAAATTTCTTTATTAGTCCTCTGTTGCTCACTTAGCAACGTTACGTTGCATTGACCAAGGTCATCTCATTACATTCTACAGCAATACAACTGTAGCATTTAAATGATATGCTTAATCTGTTCTTCTCACTGATGACCTAATGACCAGTGAGCTTTCATACACTGTTTTTTTAATAATGGTCTTTTCATGCTAATTAGAAAAAAAGAGCAGAGCACGTCAAGTTTTCATGCTTGAAAAAATAATTTTAGTATCAACTTTCCTCGCCATGGAAATCAATCCAAGACCTGCTCTCCATTAAAAAAGAGCCACTTCAGTAATCATGGCACATTCAGGTGGATTTGTTATCACTGCTTAGAAACTAAAATGAGACTATTTCATCTTTGGGCATATCATTTATTCTGTTTGTGTCTGGTTGTCTCAATATAATCCACTAATATGCCTGTTGAGCTGCGAAGCAATTATCGTGAGAACTAATTTCATATATGCTAATCAGGCTAAACAGGATAATCTTTCCTAGGAAATAATAAGATTTGAAATATTATTATTACAGGATCAGATTATAGATTAGATAGCATCCTATTTTGGAGGAATATGATATTTGCTTGATGATCTTTTCCTTCTGTTCTTCTCTTTTTTTTTTTATTTCTGAATTATTTACCCAGTAAGTTGCTGCATTTTTCATAATGCTTAATTTTAACCACATTATTGCTGATGCTGAAGAACTGGGACCTGTACAGTGCACATAGGATTACACATTCATTAAATATATGTAATTAAAAAGTGCCTCTTTCCTTTCTCAGTATTGATTCGAAATGAAATGATCTGACAACTTGAATGCGCGTCCACCTTACGTTTACGCTGTGTGTTTGCTTTTGCTGTTCCAGCTCCCCCGAGACAGTGCATTGATCTCTTCTTTGACGAGAAGTACTCAATAGAGCCTTCATGGGAATGTAAATTTGACCACATCGAAGTGCGTGACGGACCTTTTGGCTTTTCTCCAATAATCGGACGCTACTGTGGCCAGCAGAGCCCGCAGTACATCAGGTCAAGCGGCCGATACCTCTGGATAAAATTCGTAGCGGATGGTGAACTAGAAGCCATCGGATTTTCAGCAAACTACAACTTCACCACAGGTAAGGTTTACGATGTTTATGACTTTTTTCTCCAGCGACTGAATTTCAGTGATGGACAATTCATGATGAGTTTGTTCTTTTTGAAAGATTCTTTTGAGTAATTTGACTAACAAGCCTAATTAAATTATTTTTTTTAATATGTATACTAAAATTAGCTGAATCATGTAATTGAAGGAGACGTGGTAGCTGTGCATGTCAGTTTGATTGGAGGAAGTGTGGTCTATGTGCTAGTCAGCCCCAGGAAAGGAGGTGTGGCCTTTCTGCCTTTAAGTTACAGTAAAGAAAGTGTGTCGACCATACCTATGTATGTCCATACCTATATACCCAGTTAAGGAGGTGTGGCTTGTTAGTCTCAGTGAAGGAGGTATGACCTCTGCATTCGTCAGTCTCAGTGAAGGGCCAACCTCTGTATTGGTCAGTCTCAGTGAAGGGGGTGTGGCCTCTGTGTCAGTCTCAGTGAAGGGGGTGTGGCTCCTGTGTTATTCAGTCTCAGTAAAGAAGGTGTGGCCTCTGTTTTGGTCAGTCTCAGTAAGTGAAGGAGGTGTGGCCTCCATGTTGGTCAGTTTCAGTGAACGGGGTGTGGCTTCTGTGTTAGTCTCAGTGAAGGCAATGTGGCCTCTGTATTGGTCAGTCTCAGTGAAGGAGGTGTGGCCTCTGTTGTTCAGTCTCAGTGAAGGAGGTGTGGCCTCTGTGTTGTTCAGTCTCAGTGAAGGAGGTGTGGCCTCTGTATTGGTCAATCTCAGTGAAGGAGGTGTGGCATCTGTATTGGTCAGTCTCAGTGAAGGAGGTGTGGCCTCTGTATTGGTCAATCTCAGTGAAGGAGGTGTGGCATCTGTATTGGTCAGTCTCAGTGAAGGAGGTGTGGCCTCTGTATTGGTCAATCTCAGTGAAGGAGGTGTGGCATCTGTATTGGTCAGTCTCAGTGAAGGAGGTGTGGCCTCTGTATTGGTCAATCTCAGTGAAGGAGGTGTGGCCTCTGTATTGGTCAGTCTCAGTGAAGGAGGTTTGGCCTCCGTATTGGTCAATCTCAGTGAAGGAGGTGTGGCCTCTGTATTGGTCAGTCTCGGTGAAAGAGATGTGGCCTTTTGTCGGTCGGTCTCAGTGAAAGAGGTTTTGCCTGTGAATTTCAGCGAAGGAGGCGTGATCCATCATATTGTATAATAATGAATCATCATTTTGCAACTTCTATTATAATGTTAATATTCTATTGAGATGTGCATTATATTGTTTCAGCAGGAGAGATCCATATCCCTAGTCTAAACACCATTTAACTCCTTCAATTTCCATCATCCTCAGGGGGACACAAATCTTAAATATATTAGCTAGCCTAATGGGCAAGGAAAAGTTCCAGTGTGCTGTCCAGTCTCATCATTTGGGTGCCTGGAAAAATAACTGGCTAAAAAATGGTAGCTAACATATGTAACAGAATATGCCTAGCTAAGTGTGTTAATACAGACTAAGAGAAATGAATGAATTTATGAGCATTGTCCTCCACTAATTTCTAGTTTCTAGAACATTTTGTTCACGCTCTTGACAAGTCGTTGGCCAATGTTTAAGCTATGTAAATACAGTGTTCTGTTATCATATCGCATGCAAAAAATATTTGCTAGAGTTATATGACAGCTTTGTGACAGGTTCATCAGTGATTGCGCATACTTACTTGTTCCTGATTCTGAAAAGACTGTCATCCATGCACCACGATAATTAATCCACCTAGTAAAAAGTATTCTACTGTCAACCAGATTGCACCACCTGGTTGTGTGTAGTGCAGCAGGCGGTGGGATTGAAAATGAGTAGCATGCTATAATAGCAGCATTGCGGTACATCATGTGACCATGTTTAAGTACATAGCATAAGTACATAGCTGCATACCAAATGAAACCTTTTGTTTTGTGAAAGGCAAGAAGAAAGGGGTAGTGGGGGTTGGGGGTTGTTTTGTAATTATGGTTGTTAAACATACTTGCTTGGAAACTATGAATAAAAAACGTACAACATGGACAAAATAAAAATATAAAATATAAATATAAAATATAAAAATGCCCTCCTTACCTCTCTTTGGATTCTCTATCACTGGTCAAATTTGAAGCTGCATGAATGTCACATTTTTCAGTAGCTGACAATCAGACATGCTGATTCATGATGCTCATGATTCATTTATGAATCTCTTGTTCACCAGTCAGTAGCATAAGTTCAACTTAAATCAGGTGTGTGTGAGTAGTTATCTTCTATGAAACACTATCAATTCATATCTTGCTTAATGTGATGAATTAAATCTTGCATAGTTTCATTCTCTTACACATAAAAAGATTGAAAAGTATTGAATCACAGATATGAATCAATAATAGCTAGTGAATTCATCATTTACTTCTGCTGCTGCAGTTTGATAGCTATAATTGATGGATTCCCATAACTCCTTGATGTTAATGTCTTTAAAACACAGGCTCAGTTTTACAGCTCAGTTACTGATTCTTTACAACACACCAGGATTCTCTGGAGGCAGCTCAGTCGATATATTGGAGACAGACCTGATTTAAATTACTGTATGGACAAACCAGCATCACCTTAACAGTGTGTTTTATTTCTTTACCAGTGTAGTTAAACACATGCCAGAAACATGGCAGAAATATGAGAACAAATAATTGAAAAAAAATCATAGCATTAATCACATTCATGGATCACTGAAATTAAATTGAGCTTTTAAAGAATAGTTCAGAGAAAATGGAATTAATGACGCTAATGTAGATAACTAGGAGAAGAAGCCTATAATCTTCAGTTTAGCATTGTTCATGCTATCTGCTCTCAAGGTTCTGCCTTCTGAGATGCTTTTCTGCTCACCATGGTTGTAAAGAGTGGTTATTTGAGTTACTGTAGCCTTCTTCCTGTCTAGCAAGTCTCTTCTGACCTCACTTATCAACAAGGAGTTTAATAACCCGCATAACTGCCACTCACTAAATTTTTGTATTGTTTTGTTTTTTGCACCAAATTGTGTATAAAGGCTGTTATACATGAAATTCCAGGAGATCAGCAGTTTCTGGAATACTCAAACCATTCTGTCTGGCACCAAAAGTCACTGAGATCATGTTTTCTCCCCATTCTGAGGTTTGATGTGAACATTGACTGAAGCTCTTGACCTGTATCTTCATCTTCATTTACATAATTTGCTGCTGCCACATGATTGGCTGGTTGGCTGGTGTTCCCATTAAAGTGTTCAGGCAATGTATGTAGGAAAACACTTCACATAGTGAAATTTTCTACTACACATAGTTCTGAAAACTGCAGGATTTTCTGAACTGAAATATGTATCTCAATCACAAGCATTTAAAGTGTGGCTAGCCCCAAAAGTGAAGTCCAAACCCTGGGCCTCATTTATCAATCTTTTATTAAAGTTGTGTGTAAATGTTTGTGTAATCCAAACCGAACTTTAAAATTCCCACTGGATTTATAAAAGTTTCAGAAACACAGATTTTCTTCGTTCTCGTGTATGTATATTGACGAATGCCAATCCACTGTAGATTACCAAGCATGTGCATGGCACAGCTGATTTGTATTTGGTGACACCCACAAAATTCCATAACAGGCAAAGCTCACACAGCTGAAATTATGAGCGAAAAAATACAGACTTTCTCAGAGGTAGAAGTGAAGGTTATTTTGACTCACATCTACGCCAATAAAAAATATATATTATTTAACAGCTTTACAGAAAAGGTGAATTAGATAATGGTCCACAGCACACTAGGAAGTACACGACACATTGCAGCTTGGGACTGGATTGGTCACTTAGTCACAGCTCTAATAAAGCGTTAAAAGAAGATGCTGTGGTAAACAGTCCAGACTTATACATCTCCTGAGCACTCCTTTTATACAGAGGCCTTATTAATAGAATGACTGGTCTTATTTGTCTTAATTTATAGATTTATGTTGATTTATAGGTTTATGTTATGTTGCTTTGTTTCTTTTTTTCATATTTTATATTTCTTTAATTAATATCATTACTATGAAACATCTTTGTTTCACAAAAGTTAAATTTGTAATAGTTAAATATATAAAAGTGCAGTAATCACGATTTATATGTGAAGCCAATCAATCAAGGTTTATATTAGTTAGATTTCTTGTGCGTAAATTTACACACATTCAGGAGCACTAGTAGGATATGAACAGTTTTTTCCCCAAATTACAGGATTTTCATGAATACCGAATTTCTTGTGTATATGCTGATCATACAAATGATTTACGAATAAATCTGTTCATGTCGAGATGGATAAATGAGGCCCATTGTCAGTGTGGCCTGTATACAGTGTAAGCAACAGCACATGTGCATCACTAGTAAATTTGACAGCTAGTACTTAGATGGTTTATAGTCAGACTCTATTAGGCTTATATTCAGTTCACTATGACACATAACCAATAAGGTGATTAAAGCATAAAATCCACTATGTGAGGAAAGTACACATATCTCGCAAGCTAGAAGCTAACGCCTTTAAGCAGACAGATTATGTTCATTTGTTAAACTGACTACTTACATGTATTTACTTAATGTGATCCCTGCAAAAAGCCCAGGCAAGTATCAAAAGCTAATAAAAGCAAAAAGTGTATTATAGGCAGAAATAATTATTTGCCAGAATTCAGCAGCAGCAACATCCAATGGGTTTCCCCAGGCTGCTTTACATATGCCACATTTTGCCAGGAGAAATATAGTTTTACTATCTCAGTCAGTAAACAATTAATTAATTGTTAAATAAATTAAATTCAGTATTTTTCTATGAACATGACAAATAGTTATGTGCCATAATCACTTATATTGCAAAATTCAACAGAGGTTGAATTCTCAGGTAAGCAGAATTTGTGCTCCAGAATTTGTTACCCCTATTTGGAAGAAATGGTAAAGATGGCTGTCTTCTAAGGGTATGGGTTGTTGACATTATGTAAAGGAACACTGCCTGTGTCCTCATTTATGAAATGCATTATCAAGATAAAATTGTAAAATTGTAAAGAACTTGGCTGTCGTTATGAAGATTTAATATCAACTCATGACTTGTGATTTTTTTTCACAGCTCATGGCTTGTTTATTAATATTGCATATCTCTTGTGGTGGAAGAGTGATATGGATTCTGAAGGTTTTGTCCTCAAGCTCGAGTATAGAGGGATGAATTTGTGACTGAGATGACAGATTAGGCTGGCAATTCAGTCACACTGCACAAATGACCTTCATTACTGACCTTTATAATTGACTTCAATTAGAGATGAGTACAAGTGACTAATCTGTCACTATTAATATGAGTCATTTCTATGACAAAAGCTTTTGAGTATGAGTTGTTTGAATACGAATCATTTTTGAATGAGCTGTTTGAATATGAAGAGTCTCCTAAAATAAATAGTTTGGGTTTGAATCAATGTTTAACTAGGAGTTGTTTAAATATGAACCCTTTTTTGGATATGAGTTGCTTGAATTGAATCATTTTTGAATGAGCTGTTTGAATAGGTCTCTCTTTCTACTATACATGGTTTGGATATGAAACAATGTTTATTTATTTATTTATATATATTTTTTGAATGAGTTATCTGAATATAAATAGTTTTTGAATGTGAATTGGTTGAATGTGAGTCACTTATAATATTAATGGCTTATATATAAATTTAGAAATGAATTTGAATTAACTATGAGTTGGTCAAATATGACCAAACTATGTAAAATAATGTAATATGTAATTCAAACAAAATATGACTTGTTTGAATTGTTGAATATGAGTTAAAGATAAGTATAAACCACGTAAGGTTATAGACATTATTATTATTTTGTACACTTTTATATGAAATGAATTTGTGGGAGAACTCGAGTGTTCCAGGCCTCCTCGCCCAACATCAGTGCCTGACCTCACTAAGAATCTTGTGACAAGACTGAATGGACAAATCTCCACAACCATGCTTTAAAATCTAGTGGAAAACCTTCCCAGGAAAGTGTAGGTTATTATAACAGCAAAGAGGGGACTAAATCTGGAATGGGATGTTCAGCGAGCACGTATGGGTGTGATTGTCAGGTGTCCAAATACTTTGGGCCATATAGTGTAAGTGGATTGGCTACACTAAATTGCCCCTAGTTGTGATTATGTGCGTGTGTGTGTGTGTGTGTGTGTGTGTGTGTGTGGTGACCAGGATAAAGTGATTACTGAATATGAATGAATGAATGGTGCACCGTGCTTTTCTCTACCTCTTCAACTCTTAACTCATTTTTACTCATCCCCGCAACTCTTTAGTCATTAACATTATATTCATAACACCAACCCACAATGTTTATTAATATTTATCAGTTGACTTGTGTAATCTTAGAATTATGCTTGGTCTGTCTGACGCAGAATGTACTGAAGAAGATGTACAGAAGGCTCAACTGTGATGGTGGCAAGTTTTTTTTTTTTTTTTTTTTACTACAGGGTGTCCCAAAAGTCTCCATACACAGGGGAAATTAACACAAAAAGACCACAGTTAGTTTATATTATATATTTTTATAGGCTATTATTCAGATAGCCTTTAAGAATGCCTTTGACAAAAGAAGAATGTATTGAAATCATTCTCATGGCTGGATCGGGAAGCTGTCGCAAGGTCACGATGGACTTTAACAGGAAACTTGGAAAGCACATCACACACGACACTGTTGCCAAACTTATTAACAAATTCAAAAAGACTGGAAGTGTTGCGGACCAACCGAGAAGTGGACGTCCACGAACATCCACTGATGAAGGCACAACCGACGTGGTGCTGGTATATATAGTCCCCTATGTATGGAGACTTTTGGGACACCCTGTACATTTTAATAGTATCTGTAGGACTCAGGAGTCAGCCAGGTAGCTTTAATGTACTCAGGTAAATTAGTTATTTCAATGTCACGAAAGCCTGAGATAAAAATCAGCTTCGTGTAGTCATATTAACCTGCATTTTCAATGCTGTCCTGAGAGAAATGGGCTGTGCTGTGAGTAGAAGAGTATTTTCTGCAGTAGGATTGCAGTCTCTTTTCACTTATCCTGTTGAGTTGATTCTGAATTTGCTAGTTAGCATTCGAGCACAAGAAAACTTCACTTGAGTTTTGTGCTGTATGTTGATTAGCCGCCATGAGCCAATCACAGTGATTATGCAAATTAATCTTTTGCCTGACTTACAGTATGTAAAAATAAGGGTTCTTGTCCCCACTGAACTGAAGAACCCATCATATTTTACTTTTCTTCCAGGTTTGCAGGGGTTTGCTTGGGCAGGTAGGAACTCAGCAAATGTACTCAGCTGCAGACCAGAACAGCTGATCCGAGACTGTACGAGATGGTCTCATTCTGCTTCAGAAGCAAAATCTACCATGGTTAGACTGCACTCAGAAAGCGATTTGACCCTAAATCCACCCAATAAAAGGAAGTGAACCAAACATACTGTGTACTGTGTGCCAGTAACATTTTTATTTAGTTGCAGATGCAAGCTGCTAATGTGACCTGCAAGGCTCAAGGGTAGAGAAAAGTTCTGTAGAAAGATGATTAAGGATATCTGGACCAAAACAAGAAAAAGAAAACAAATACTGAATATGGTATGCAAAATGTTTCACACTAATCAGTTTTTTACTCTTTAATTACCGTATGTGCAGTCTGAAACCAAACTGAATTGCAGACAAATCAAAAATATCCATTTCGCTCAGGTTTGACACCACCAACAAATAGAATAATACGTGTGAAATTGCCCTGAAAAACAGAACATTTTCTGAAAAACAGCACATTTTCACACTATAGCCCCTTTAAGATCAACTCACTGATTCTCTCACACTGCGGCATTATCTGGCCCACATCCAAACCTCACCTGGAGGTTCTCTTCTGTTTTAGGAAATTTCTCTTAAAAGGCAAACCAAGGAGAAATCAACAGAGCTGCTAACCTTAACAAATTTTACATTAACATCACTTTAATATCTGCATTTTGACATCGTACACTAGGATGAGGTATTACTCAAAAAAGAGCAATCTTCCTTTTTTCCCTATAGTAAAAACGGCATATGAGCCAATCAGTGTATGAATCTGTAATGACTGACATTTGCGTAGGTGTTTTGAACTCTATGATATTAGCTGACATGCCTAGAAGCCCCGCTTCTTCCCCCATTGCACATTAGTAATCTTTTGGCAGGTGCTGTCATCTCGACTCGATTCTCCCGCTTGAATGATGCACTGACACGAAGAACATGAGACAAGCATATTTGTAACAGGACTGTATTGAAAATGGACTGTCTTATGTTGTTTTTTTTACTGTTTATTTTTTACTGCCTTTCCTTGCTTTGGGCAGGACTATGCATTATTCAACTATGGGGGTTAGCATAACTGAATCAGGCTAAAAATCCAAATCAGGCTAAAAATCCTTTAGCAGACACCCAGGATATAGCATATATTTCCAAACTGAGCCCTCAGGTCCTCTTCATTCCAGTTTTGGGCTACTTATTACTTTCGTTAGCTAGGAAGAGGTGGACATCATTCCTCCTGTAGGAGTGCCGCTAAGTATCTTCAGCGCAGCATTGCAAAAGCCATGATTCAGTACATCATTCTCTTCTGGTCCTGATTTTCCTTCATCTGCTCTCCCATCTGTGTTAGCATGTGTTATTGCAGGCTGGAGAGCAGCAGATGTGCTGTGTGCTCTGTTTGCTGAGGAACACCAACTGAAGTCGTAGACTTTCATCTCACTAATTATGGAAATCCAATGCCATAGATATTCATTATAAAGACCAGTGATGCTGCTTTTTTCCCCTGGTAAGCTGGACCTGGAGACTGTGTGTCCCTCAGACTGAGCAAACTGTACGTGCTTGGAAACAAAATGTCATCGTGACCTGCAGTACAGGAGGAAAATACATAAGCATCGAGACACGATCTCAACCAGCAGTCTGAGTGCACTATCACGGACTATCACGTCTTCATTGCAACAGTAACATACCTCTAATCCATTTTGTCAGATTATGTTTTATACATCAAAGCAGTGACTTAAAGCAGTGGGGTCAATATCATATAATACACTGAAGAACCTATTGAGTGATTTGACATTGTGTGTTAGTCATTAATACATGGCAATTATTAACGCTAACAGGATATTCAGATAGATTTCTATTTCACACAGAGATTTGTCACTCAGTTAAATAATGGATATGTGCTAAATAATGTAAAATTATGGTGCAATTTTTTGTGCCAATGTGTAATTTGCTGGTTAATTCTGCCATGTTGCTATTTTGGTTGGGTGCAAGCCAATTTTTTCACGTTTGTGTTAGTTGCTGTTTGCATGATCTTAAATTAATAATAAAAAATCTGTGGCCATATTTTCTAACCTATTTTGGTCCAAAAACATGTATGCGTTAAACTGCTGAGACCCCTCTGTGCTCCCTGCACCACTGGTCACAAAAGAGACCAAAAATATACAAGGTACCAATATTTTGTTTTTGCGTGTGCCATTAATCACAAAAATGTTGCAGTTGATACTGGATTCAGAGAGTGATGGTTGTGTCAGATGAGAAAGAGAACATCCCGACTTTATTACTCCTCCTGTTCCTCTCACAGAGATAAAGTGATGCAAGTAGACAAGATCTGGCTGCCTTAATAAAATGGAGAGCTGCTCACTTCGTTCTCCATTACTCGCCTCAGTGGCTATTGGAAGACTCTCCTCAGTGGTAAACAAACCAGTTGGTGGTAAACAACAACATCAAAAATAACAAAGCAGAATACTGTAACAGTTTCTCTGCAGCAAGCACTAGAAAAGAAGTCATTGCTAAGAAAGTGAAAGAAATAAAGTCATTGCTAAGAAAGTGAAAGAAATAAAGAAATAAAGTTAGAAAGCTCCATGAACGTTAGTTAGAAGGTTCAAAATACTAAGTAAGTAAGACAGCTGTCTTCCATATATCAGAAAATAACAGACTCAGATCCAACTTGATTTGTCCTTCACCTTCTTTATTATTATCTCATACACTGATCAGCCATTACATTCAAACCACCTGCCTAATATTGTGTAGGCCTACCTTGTGCCGCCAAAACAGCTCTGACCCATCAAGGCATGGACTCCATAAGACCTCTCAAGGTGTGCTGTGGTATCTGGCACCAAGACGTTAGCAGCAGATCCTTTAAGTCCTGTAAGTTGCGAGGAGGGGGCCTCCATGGATCAGACTTGTTCATCCAGCACATCCAAAAGATCGGATTGAGATCTGGGGAATTTGAAGGCCACATCAACCCCTTGAACTCTCTGTGATGTTCCTCAAACCATTCCTGAACAATTTTTGCAGTGTGGCAGGGCACATTATCCTGCTGAAAGAGGCCACTGTCATTAGGTAATACCATTGCCATTAAGGAGTATACTTGGCCTGCAATGTTTACCCCAAGACTTTTTTTTGTTTGTTTTTAAACATTTAGCAGACACCCTTTCCTGCGCAACTTATATTAATTTCCTTTATACATATGAGGGCCTTGCTCGAGGGCCCAGCAGTAGCAGGTCAGCAGTCCTGGGATTTGAGCTTACGACCATCTGGTTAGAAGGCTAACATCTTAAACACTGTGCTAGGTGACTCAAGTGTTTTGTGTTACAATACTGTGTTAGGGGTAAGCATTGGGGGTGATGGTGCTGATGATGATGATATCAAAACCAAAAGGGTAAAAAAAAAAGGACACAAAAATGATTTAAATGATATGTGTTAACATATAGTACATATTGCAGCATACAGACAGTTTAATCCATAGCATTCACCACTTGCTATTGATTTTTACAGTCTTGACTGTTTTAGTATGCAGCCAGCACTACCCTGCAACAGCTAAATCACTGGTTCCCACCATAAATTCATCCATCTCAGCTGCTCTTAACCTAAATGAAGAATGGCTGCTGTAAGCATAAAGACAGTCTCGGATTCACAGTATGTTTACACTGAACATCCTTTCAACACACTTAGTACCGTTTGGCTTTACTCGTCTACACCTAAATACTGTAATGATTTATAATCTCACTATGTGGTGTTACTCAGAAGAGGAGGTTCCCTTTTGGTTCTATTTCTTTTCACGGTTTTCTCTTTGTATTGTCATTGTCTCTGAGGGTTTTACCTTGTCAGTGTTGCTTCTGGCTTGCTCGTTGGGGATCTATGTACAGTACTGTGCAAAAGTCTTTGGCGCCCTATTTTTTTAGTACAAACTTTGTTATAGATTTTTATTTTATCACTTCTACATTATTATTACTGTAAAGTAAAGTATTACGTCAATACAAAAACATTTTAGATTTCCAAACATTAGCTTTCCAGCACAAAATTAAATGTGGAATTAAATGAAGGCCGCTGGGTTTTGCTGCAAAAATAAGAAGCAAGTGCAACAGTCAAAGTCTCCAGAAGAACTGTGGCTGGTTCTGCAAGATGCTCAGTAAAACTTACAGCTCATTTCCTTATAAAACTGCACAAATTGTACCTGAGACTACGTTTTTTTTAAAGCAAAGGGTCATCACACCAAATATTGACTTTGCTTCCTTTATTACTGTTAATGCTCTTTATAAAATTGTTTAAGGTAGAAACATTTTTGAAGGCATCTTTGCTCTACAGCATTTCTTTGCATGTGACTTTGGCCCAGTACTATAAATCTAGATCTGGATTTCTGTAAAGCTGCTGTGTGACAATGTCTGTTGTTAAAATTGAACTGAAATAAGTGTAACTCATGGACCTCACTGTTTATTTTGTTGTCCACTGCCTAGATATACAGTATGAGGGTATGGGCAATGAATAACCAGGTAAACTTAAAATTTCTAGTGACAAAATATATGTTGAAAAAAAATGTAGCAGGGAAGAACATGGCCAACATGAACAAGTAAAAATTATTTTAGTCTTTACAAATACACTTAAATGAGAGTGAAAAATATCCATGCTTAAAACTATTCTTACAAGTGCATTTTTTAATTCCGTTAAGTACGTTGCCCAGTGAAGGAAGTACACTATTGTCCACTTCAGCTGCTCACTATACTACTCACAGCTGCATTCATGTTCTTAAGCACCTCATGCAAAGTGCAAAAGATTATGATCATCCATAAAGGTAATCCCCAGCACTCAGATCAAGAGGATCAGGAAAAGCTAAAAATAATCCCCTTCCCCATAATCTGACTCGTTGATGGAATGAAGCCTTTTAATCTCATAATTTGCAAATTGGGAATAGGGAATAGTGTTGGAGGTAAATCAGTGATATTGCTGTTGGAGACAGAGATGGTTTATGGCCTTATGACTCCTCTGGGGCTTCACACCACTCCATGTTATTGAGGCTGCTGATGGAAAATTGAAAATTGAAGGAATGAAGCTTCATCTCATTCCAGTGTGATTGGGGAGGAGATCGAAGGGGACTATTTTGGTTTTGCGAGCTTCTATAAATTCTCCGGGAATAGATAAAGTCTCAAAGTCAGCTGAGACGAATAGTTTTGGAAGATGAAGAAGGTAGACTGAGTTTAAGACTGAGATGCTAGATTTCATTCCATCAAAAGCATCATGGATTGTTCATTTTTTTTTTTTTTCGCTTCTTTCAACACACATAAAGCCAGGCAAATGAATCTTTTCAAACTGCTGCTCATTTTCTCATTGGAGGAAAGCACTCTCTGCTCTCTTCCACATACAGGAGCTCACAGAGGCCAAAGAATGGCTAGTGTTGCTGTGACTGAGTGACTGACAGGGAAGAGAGTATGCCATCCCTCCCACCCAGAGAGCACAGCTAATTTTGTCCTCTTGGCTTCCGGCCACGGATGGCTGTGGCATCATCTAGATTTGAATTTGCGATCTCCTGACAAAAGGCGAGCGCTTTTCTGTTGCACCACATTGGTAGCCAAGTTGTGTATTTTTTACAACTTTAGTTGTATCTTATTTGTATAATTTAAAATATGATTTGCAACAAATTTTGAATCTGGTCATAAAGAGGACAGAAAAGCAAACTGTGCAAGCTGTGTGTGTAGTACACTAGCTACTTTTAGTGTGAGTACTGTGCATACATTAGGGAATGTCACTGAGATGCAGTGCACAACTACAACCAGGATTTTGTGTCAGAAGTGCCAAAAAATAAAGTGCACAAGTGAGCTAGACACATTTTGGCACAAACCTTTTAGCACAGGGCTTTTTTTTTTGGCGCAAGTTATCATACTGCAACACTGCCAATGCAGGCTAGAAACAAAAGGTTTAGGTGGCCTTTTTAGGTTTCTGAAATGCCATTTGAGAGAGAACACTGCTACACTGCTGAATGCTAGAGATCTTTACAGAGTGCCATTTAACGCTTTCACACCAAAAGAATTCTCACCAAGAGAATGTACCAAAGAGGTTCATGTAGAATAGCAATACATGGCTATTGTAGTCTACATTGTGCAGCACAATGTTTATAACAATGTATTATATTAATACATAGCTAGATTGTAAACCATGGTAAAATTAAGGAGGTTATCCCAGTATCATAATGTAATATATTGCAGCGTTCGCTAGAAATGTAGTACCAGTCGTGTTCTAGATCACTCTGGGTCTTTATTGAAGAACTTACAGCTTAGCTTAAAACTAGCAGGGTTACTGTTTTGGCCATAACACACGCCTTACAAGAAGAAAAGTGTCACTCTCTTTTTCCCTGTGCCTCAACCCATGCTTCCCCCACACCAAGAGAAAAGACAAAAAAAAAGAACTCCCTTCCTCCCACATAACCCCACTCCCCAACATACAGTGGTTACGAACCAGAAACATTACTCTCTAAACCAAACAATACAGAACATCCTGAACATTACAAAGCGTAATGACATTACACACAGAGACATTACACACAGAGAGACAGGGAGGGCAGGGAGTCAAAGTCTGTGTTGTTTTGCGTGACAAGGGGGTGGACTGTTTCTGGTGAAAAGAGGGGGTGGAGTTATCTCTCCATGGAGCTAACCTGTCTCTGTGTAGGGCTACCTTCCTTCCTTTAGGCAGCATCTGTACTCTGTATACCACCTCCCCTATCCTTTCCAGGACCTTGCAGGGCCCCACCCAGTGGCAGTCTAGCTTTGGGCAGTGTCCTCTTTTCCTCTTTGGGCTGTATACCCAAACAAACTCACAGGCCTGAAAGTGTCTTCCTATGCTTTTGATGTTGTAATTCCTCTTTTCCCTCATGCCGGCTTTTGCCAGCTGGTACTTAGCGAAAGCATGGGTTGTTTCCATTTGATCCTGTAGCTTTTTGGCATACTCCACTCCAGGTGGCACAGCTGGCATGTCTGGGGGGTCTGGAGGGGTCAGGAGCTCTCGTCTCAGCTCTTGTCCTGCACTGCTGACCTATAGGCCATAAGGATAAAGGGAAGGTGAATGTCCCAGTTTTGTTGATGGTCAGCTGTAAGGATGGCTACTTGTTGGGCCAACGTCCTGTTAAAACACTTTATTAGGCCATCGCTTTGTGGGTGTAATGGTGTTGTGCGTGTTTTCTGCATGTCAAGCTGTTTGCACAAGGCTGTAAACAGTCTGGATTCAAAATTCTTTTCCTGGTCACTATGGATGGTCTTCGCTGTACCGAAACTGCTGAACATCCCCTCCATTAGTGCATCTGCCACTGTCTCTGCCTCCTGATCTGGCATTGCGTAGACTTCGGGCCATTTTGTAAAATAGCCCATAGCAGCGAGCACAAAGCAGTCGTCTCTCTCTTTCCCATTTGCTGCCCTTTCCATTGGGGCTCCTATGGCCTGCTGCTGAAGCTTTGCATGAGATTGGTCAAGAGGGTCTTTATAGGCAGAAATCCTCCACGTGCCTTCTGTGCTGGCCCCACTAGAAACCCTGACGAAGGCGGCGGAGTGTCTTGGACACGTCAAAGTGTCCTGACCCTGTACTTACATGGCAAACCATTAGAACCCTTTCTCTTAATACTTTGGGCACTACCACCTGCCATCTCTCCTTGCCGGTAGCAGGCTCCTTCCATGCTTGTTGGAGCAGTCCATTGCTCAATCATGGTGTGTCAAACTTTACAGTCCTTTAATGACTGTGGAGCACCCTGCAATGTCCCCCGTGTTGAGTCTCTGCTATGCCTCTAGCCAAAACAACATGGGCTGCAGATATCTGTCCCGTTTCTGCTGCAGCTTCCATTCTGACGAGTCAACCACCCTCGGCATTCCACAGGTAGGCTGCGCTATAATGTCCTCCTGAGCCAGATCCTTCTCTCGAGTCTCTCGCCTCTCACAGTGGTGGCAGCCCTCAGCGGCGCATGGGCATCGAGATGGCGGGACCCAGCTCTATGGCCCACCGTGAAGTCATATGACTGGAGTTCTTCCAGCCATCTTGCCACTTGACCTTCAGGCTCTTTGAAGGACATCAACCACTGAAGTGCAGCATGGTCTGTCCTTACTGTGAATGATGCACCACACAGATAGTATCTGAAGTGTCTCACAGCCATCACAACCACAAGGAGCTCATGCCTAGTGACACAATAGCGCCGCTCACTCTGTTGAACACCCTGCTGAAGTAAGCCACAACTTTCTCTCCATCTGGCACCTCCTGTGACAGGACTGGCCCCATACCGACGTTGCTAGTGTCCGTGTCTAGGATAAAAGGCAGGGCGGTGTCAGGGGAACAAGGACAGGGGCCTCAATCAATGCCTTCTGAAGGGTGATAAATGCCTTCTGGCACTCCTCAGATCATTCGAAGGCACAGTCTTTTTGCTGGAGGCGAGAGAAACCTTTTACAAGAGAAACCTTTTACAAACCTCATATAATAAGAGGCTAACCCCAGAAAACTCTTCAGTTGTCTCCGGTAAGTGGGGGTTGGCCAGTCTCTGATGGTGCAAATTTTGTCCTCTAGGGTGCCTATGCCTTCACCCACTAGTTTGTGGCCCAGGAACCCCACCTCACATCTCGTAAAGTGGCGCTTATCAGGATGCAGCTTCAGGCTGGCTGCCGCCACCCTCTCCAGCACCCGCCGCAGGGCTCCAAGAGCTGCCTCGAAGGATGCGCCATGGACTAGGAGATCATCTAAGCACACAAGGCAGCTAACAGTTCAAACTGTGCTTTGAATGCATCCCAATCTGTCTTACCAGAAAACAATAGTGTCTTAATAGCGATTGTTTGCTCCGATTCTCCAGTGTATCCGCTCCCACATGGGCGCTGCCATGTTTGTTTGCATCACATGCCCCCGCGTCTTTGCGTGAAGGCGTCACGTCGGGGCGTGCATGCACTGTCATGTCGGCACTTAACTGCTTTTTTGGGATCTCACGTGGAGCTATGTGTGGAGTGAGTGTGGCTTCCTTGGGATTTATGTCCACTAGCAGAGCAAAAATAAACAGAACATTTGGCCATATTGTGTCCAAAATGTCACTTACTCGATATTAATTTCTTGTTTATAGAACTGTTGTATAAAAGCAATATTGCACTTGAAGTCGTGCGGTTTTACTGAATATTAGCACAGCTATGATTAGCTGCGGCCGAATCACAGCCATGGCGATATTTAGTATAACCTCATTCTTGCAATACTGCAATATTACTCGGATGCACACAGTCACCTCTCAACATATAGAGAAAAAATAAAAATGCTAGCCAGACTTGAATAATATTATTTACATCCTATGGAAATCTTATAGGGGACTTGCTAACATTTTGTCATTTATTTTCCTAGCTAACTAGCTCATCATACATTATATAAAGGTAAAGGATGGTTTATCAGTAATCAGTTTCCAGTTGCCATTGTCTCTTGTGCAGCGTTATTCCGTTAGGCATCAATTTAATTTAGTAAAGTTGTGGCTTCTGGCACCATAAAGTAATGCGATCATAGCGAGACATTTGGCTCAAGTTGGTGCAGACAAGGTGGAAAAGAACACAGAGTGTTCCTCTCTGCTGGACCTATTCCAAAAAGCATTATTCCATCCTTTTTGCATTATTATTGCTATAAAGAAGGCAGTCACAATTGACCTGGACTCAAAAATGGAGCACTGAAGAGCATTAGAAAAGTGCCGTGTTTTAATACTGCATCCTGATAATTGAAGAGTCATTACATTACTTTCTATAGACAACCCGTAGCCCTTAGAGATTAAGCCAACATCAGTTTAGACGTAACTGTGTCAGTGATATGGCACAATTACCACATTAACTATGTGCCACAATAGCAGATAAATGTGTTTATTAATGTATAAATACTCATTATATTCCCAAAATATAACAGAGCCATTATAATTGGTACAGGAGTGCTAATGGAACTTTACATTTACTTGTTGGCTAGCAGGCTAATTAGCATGACATATAGGAAGCCTATATGATTCTTTGCCAAGTGTGAAGATAATTCAGCATGTGAATCACTAATGAAGGCACTTCAAATACAGTGCTTTGTCACTGAGATCAAGTGTACTCCTGGTAAAAAGAAAATCCCCCCGACACTGAGCTAATTGCTCAGAAGAAATATGCACTGCTGTAAACAGCAATCACATGCATGGAAGAAAATAAAAGATTCTGCTTTGTTATATGTAAATATGTAAGGGCTTGCTGTTTTCACTTCTAATATATTGTGTTATGCTGTGTTTTGTGTGTTTCACAACATATTAACACACAACAGAGAGTCTGGCTAGGCTGGCGTTAAGCTTAGTGAGCTGTGCTAGTTTTGACAGCACGTCTGCTCCAGCTGAAGAAGAGAGTCCGGTTCAAAACACACAGAACAACCAGTTGATTACCACTCAGACCTGTGTGTTATTATTAGGTACACACTCCTGACTTTTTGACATTTTCCTCTCTCTGCTGTTGTGTTGCATCAATTATCCCCAAATCAAACTGAGGTGTGTGTGTGTGTGTGTGTGTGTGTGTGTCTGAGAGAGAAAGAGAGAGAGATAGACAGAGGTTAGTGGGAGAGCCAACAATTTTCAAATCAGATTCAAAAGGATTAATACATTGTATAATTATTGTAGTAAAATGCTGCATTACAGTTTTCTGAGTTGAGGGAGATATTACAACAAACACATGTAACAAGAGACAACCATAGCGTGTAGAGACAAAAACTTTACTGTTCAATTTTAATTCTGATCTACAGCCAAGCAATAATGAAATTTTATTTTATTTTTTGAGTAATTTTGATGCAGCACTTTTCTATAGCTATATGTTTTGTTTGTTTTTTTTTTTTTGTGGATGACCATGAAATAATATTATATGATTAAAACATATCATTTTCTTCCATCATGAGAAACATGAGGCCTAATGCAGTTAGAGCCTAGACAGTCAGAATTCTACTGTTCATATACTATTTAATTTTCAAAACATTGCTTGTAGTGTGCAGCCAAGGGGCTACAATGACATTTTTATACTCTCAGTGGTGAGCATATATAATGAATAGGAAGGCTTTTAGGATTTGGTCTAACCATGTATTGGGGGCTGTAAAATTAATTAAGAAAGTTTTTACCTAATTTGTTAGTGCTGCAATATGATTGCATAGTGTAGCACTACCACTAATATTTGGTCTGTATGTGGAATTAACATTATATGCAAATGCAAGCCCTTTTCATCTTAATTACAAATGATTTCCATTGTACAGTTGACATAACAGAAGGTATATACAGTAAACTATATATAATCAATACACAAAATAGATATTATACAATAACATACACAAAACACATAGTGCAGTACACAGAATCCACCCATTCAGGGCAGTACATTGTACTTTATGCGGGTGAGGTGAGGTGAAAAGTCCCATAAGGTCTGGTGAGTACACGTCCCTATAAGAGAAAAACAGCAGAGCTCATAAAGAATTTCAATTGCTTGTGGGAAATGACTTCTCCTGAATAGCTTTGCGTCTGTTCTCATGCTGTGGTAGCATTTGCCTGAGCGTAGCAGGAGGACAGGCTGTGGTGTAGGTGACTGAGATTTTAGATCATTTTCTTTGCCTTGTCTGCACGCCGTCTAAAATAAATATCCTGCAAATCCAGGGGAGCTTCACCAAGAGTACATTTAGTCAAACATTTTTCAGGACCTTGCAGTCATGACTGATCTAGTTCCCAAATCAAATACGGATGGCTTCTTTCACAGTACTCTCTGTGGTGCTTTTATAAAAGTTTATGAGCTTGTAGGGAGGCAGGTAAATCTAATCAATCTAAAGCAATAAAGCTATTGTTGTGACTTCTTTTTCAGAATGTCAGGGCAGAAGGACTATGTCAAGTCTTTGGAAATCTTAGCACTATTAACTAAACTATTAACTCTTAACTGACATGGCTAACTTTCTGCACAAGTTTCCCGTGGATTACAATGTACATGAATAGACAGATGAATGATGTGCCAACCTTCTCAATCCATTAAAACACAGAACGAATATGGCACAAGCACAAGAAGGCCATCCACCAAAAGTCAGTGATCGTCCAAATAGTGTATTAGTCAGAGAAACAACTAAGAAGTCATTGGTAACACTCAGCATGATACTACCACCACCATGTTTTATTGTGGGGGTGATTAGCAGTGCTGGGTTTCAATCAAATGTAGCACTTTGTACAAAAACTAAAAAAAAAATGATTTTGGTCTCATCAGAGAACCTTTTCCCATGTTTGCAGATTCCAACATGCCTTTTATCAAACTTCAAACAGGATTTGTACTCTTATTTGCTTCTTCCCAACATCCACAAGAACCTTTGTCTTTCTGACTTTCAGTTAAATGTTGCTATCCTGGCATTTTATGCTAGGTACCCTACCATTACCTTGCTACCAAGTAGACTTGTCTGTACAATCACATGTGAAGAGCGAGAATAGAAGGGGACTGAGAACACACCCTGTGTTGAAATTGTATTAACCACATGGGGTTGCCTGATCTGCTACATAATAAGCTGCAGTGTGACGCACAAGCCCAGTCCACTCATTAGGCATGGTGAGTGCAGAGTGCCTGCAGTTACACACAGTGATTCATAAAAGCATTTAGAGAATTTAAACCCCTTAAATAGAGTGATTGGCAAATAAAGGGTTCAGAACCCATAGTCTATCATGTTAAAAGGTGAACCAAAATCAATAATTTGCAAGGATTTGCCGAGCTAACTCATATTTAAAGTTCTAAATAGATGAAAAATATTTGATCATCCATAATAAAAAGCCGTGACTGGGTTCCTGTGTAGCTTATCCAGCCGAGGCACAGTTTTTTATCAGTGCACTGAGAATGAGTTGAGTCTCTGAGGTTCAATTTATCATCTGTAGCCTGGAGTCCCAGAGAATAACTGAATGATATGAAACAACATGGTTTTACAATTTCAAGTTCATAAGAATGTTCACGCTCCGATGTGTGTGTGACGCTCTGAGTGGTTCAGCTTAGGGTAAGAGGCTGGTTGGAGCTTGTAGCTTTAACTACAACTTCAATCACATCAGATACTAAATCATTTCACTCACTCGCATTCTTATGAATTCTTATCATGTTGAGTTGCGACACACTTTTCTTCTTCATCTCCTGCTGTCTCTCTCCAGCTCTGCAGAAGAATGTCACCATCCCAGCACATGCAAATGTCTTCTTTAAACCCACACTGCATTCATCTCTCCCTCTCTCGCTCTCTCTCTCTTTATCTCTCTCTTTCTCTGTCTCTCTGTCATTATCTCTTTCTCTGTGTCTCCCTCTCTTGAGATTGTAAGCAGTGTGTGTGTGTGCGTGTGTATGTGTGTGTGTGTTAGTGTCATGCACCTTAGACAGTGTGCATTTTTATGTCTTTGTGCTTGTGCAAGCGTTGTGTGTTTGCATAAATGAGAAGCTTGTGTGTTAGTCTGTGTCAGCAGTGTGTGTTTGTGTCAGAGATCTTCGAAGTGTTAATAGTCTGTATTGGCAGTGTGTATTTGTGCACCGGTTTGTGTGAATGTTGATTTCAAGTGTGTAGTAGTAATGTATTTGTGAGCATGTGTCTGAAAGCATCTGTGTAATTGTGTATGTAATGGTGTGTGTGTTTTAGTGAGCTCCCTCTCAGCTATGTTCTCTGGCGATATTTCATTACGCGCTCAAACAACCTGCAGTTTAACCCTCAATAATCCCAGACTGTGCATTAATATCTTGAGATCACTCACAACACACACAGAATGCTGCTGATTGTACACAGCCATCAACCTTCTACATCAGGGTTCATTTTTATACACTGCATCAAAATTTCATGCGTGAAATTAAATTCATTTCAGTGGAAATCCTTTGTATACACCACCCTGATTTCCAGTATTCATAAAATTTTGTGTGTAAAATCTGTTCATGTTGAAACTTGAAATTGAAATTTGTTGAAATTTGACACAGTATTGTTATCATACTCCATTAGTAGAAGGAGTGGCATGGTGGCACTGAACATCAGCACAGTAACAAAACAGTACCAAAACACTAATATTCCAGAGTTTCTATTACAATTCATTCAACGGTCGTCAAGGAAACTCAAAAGAACATGTACTACAGACAGTATGCACAGAACTCTATCATATCATATCATCTATCATAGCCTTGCATGTGGATAACTAATAGTTGGATGACTAATGGGCTAATCATTACTTGATAACGCTTTGCATTAAGGTTCCCTTAACGAACAATATTTACTGCATTAGTTAACATTAAGAAACAATAAACATCAGAATTAATACATCATTAGTAATTTAAGAAAGTATAAAAGTAAAATATTAATTGATGTTTGTTTAACTGGTGATGGCGGATGTAATGTTCCGACCTCACTGCTCCAGGGTCCGTGGCTCGAACCTGAGCTCAGGTTACTGTCTGTGTTGAGTATTGCATGTGAGTGTTGCATGTTCTTCCTGTGGGTTTCCTCCGGGTTCTCTGGTTTTCTCCCACATGCCAGTAGGTGGACTGGCTGCTCTAAAATGGCCATCATTGTGAATGAGTATGTGCATTTTGCCATCACTGGTCTATTTCCATCTCATGCCTAGCATTCTCAGGATAGGTTCCGGGTCCGCCTTGACCCTGAAAAGGATAAAGCGCTTACTGAAAATGAATGAATGAACCATTAGTTGGATGCCCTTCATAGAGCAGCAAGTCCAAAATGAAAAAGTCTCATTATAGCAGTGGCTTGGTGTGATATATTATATAACATCTCTTTGGTGAATTACAGGTGGATTTCAGGTTGAATTTGCAGATATAACTACACTATATCTACACATTTTTGTTTTCTGATCTGCAAATGAGCATAATAGCATAATACCAACTTCTGCCTGCACAAACTCCTAATGAACCAAACTTTATTTATATAGGACTTGGTTTAATTCTCCTAAATTAATTCAAGGATCTTAATCCAAGTAGACAAAAGGGAATCAATCATGGAGAAATCTGGTTTACAGAAGGAGCTAAATGCATTCCCAGACACACACACACACACACACACACCTAGCCTCCTCCACAATATGGTTCTCACTGCAGTTCCTTTTCTCATTGCCAAGCTCGATTAATCACACCAGCCACATTGCAGTCTCCATTCCTCCTTTTATTACCTTTTAGTGCCTGAAAAATGCATCACTTTTCAGAAAAAAATGGAAAGAGAGAAGAAATATTGGAGTGAGTGTATGTGATAGTGGTTCAGGACCCTGAAGTTTGTCTCCACCTGAATATTCACAGAGTGAAACATGAGACTCAGCAATATGTGTTAGGATAAATGACTATATACAGTATACTGTATATTAAGGCTTTCAGAATGAATGGTGCTGATAGGATACTATTTCTTTGCTATAATATTTATAGATTCATAAGTAAAAAGTCAGTAGAATGTTTAATAAATGGGGACCCACCTTGAGAACCACTGACCTAATGTATGTCTACTGAAGAGTTTCATTAAAAAAAAAAAAAATCATAATCCTTTTGGCTAAATGACCCTTGCAGCATGCAGCACAGTTTTTACCCTTCATAGAGACCTTGATAGGGTTGTAACATTAAGCTAATTAATTTAAATTGTGACTGTGATCACAGGCACACGCATCACTGTGAAGTTGGCTATTAATCTCAATAAATGTAATTTGATTAGTGGTTGTGGCTGTATGGCTTGTGACTGTATAGCTATAACGTCTGATCTACTGAGTGTAGCTAAGTAAACAAATCTACTATAGATGCAAAGGGGAAAAAAATCCATGTGAGCTATAATACATTGCTGTGAGCATGTGAACATCTTCAGTGCATTTCTGCCACATCAGCATCTCATTATAACAAGAAAAGCATCTTTTTATTATGAAAAACATCTAAGTATTGTGAAAAAAGCATCTCGTTATTATGGATGGAGAATTATTTTTTTCTTGTGTGGCAGAAATGCGCTTCGGCACGTTACATAGCCACACATGTGGTTATATAATGTACTGTAGTTTACAAAGTTCATAGGTCACAAATGGCAGATTTTATCCAAATTACAAGATATTTATTTTAATAAAGCAAGACTTTCTTGTAATAAAATGTTTCCTCAAAATGCAGAGATGCTTTTCACATAAGGCAGAGATGTTTCTTCATAATAATGAGTTGTTTTCTCTTAATGACAAGAAACATATCTCGTATTAACAAGATGCTGATGGGGATTTACGTTTTTCTTGCATATCAAAAAATCTCTTTAGCTAGCTCTTTTGGCTTTAAGCGGTAAATGCATCAGGTCATCAGGTTATCAAAGGACAAGATTGACCAAGTGGGTTCTTTCAACTTGTGATTCATTTCTGAAGTTATTTGGTGTCTCATTTGGTGTAATGTGCCAGATAAGTCAGTCACTTAGGAGTCCGGATCCATTTCATATAATCAGTAAGCTTGGGTGGATGTGACAAGTGATATTGGAATTAGACGCTCACCTTACATGTTAGTGTAATCCTCTAATGCAGAACAACACTCACATTCACTCCCTCTGAGGCCTGCTTCTTTCTTAACTGCTTTCCTGTCTAAATTCATTTTTCAGTCACCTGCCCATTTTATCTGTTTCATCCCATGACAGCGCAGTGGGAGTGGTGTCGTAGTGAGTAGATCAGATTTGTGGAATTAGCCTGCTGCTTATGAGATAATCGTATTGTGGGTTATAATGTGTTTATGCACAGCTATCAGTCATGATGTCTCCCTAAATAGAAATGCCTGGATATTATAATTTCTAATAGTGATATATATATATATATATATATATATATATATATATATATATATATATGTGTGTGTGTGTGTGTGTGTGTGTGTGTAGAGAGAGAGAGAGTGAGTGAGTGAGTGAGTGAGTGAGTAAAAAAAAGGCCTTTTTTTGGTTTGTTTTTACCAGGCAATCAGCCAATGTCAATGTCAAACGTCAGAATGAGTAACAAATGTGATCTCAGTGACTTTGACTGTGGCATGGGCTGTTTGAGTATCTCAGAAGCTGCAGATTTTCTGGAATTTTCCAGCACAGAATGGTGTGGAAAAACAAAAAACATCCAGTGAGTGGCAGTTCTGAGGACAGAAACACCTTGTTGATGAGAGAGTTCAGAGCAGCTCAAAGTAGACTTGCCAGACTGGTTCACACTGACAAGAAGACTACAGTAACTCAAATAACTACTCTTTACAACTGTGGTGAGCAGAAAAGCATCTCAGAACATACAACACACTGAACCTTGAGGAGGATAGGCTACGCATCAGAAGACCACATCGGGTGACATTCCTGTCTACCAAGAACAGGTTACAGTGGGCACAGGCTGACCAACCTGATGTGGTCTTCTGCTGTTGTAGCCCATCTAATCAATCATTCAATGGATAGATATAGTGATAGATCGATAGTGCTGGCTGCACACCTATTATGCACTCAGCTTGCCTTGAGTCACAGATGCTTCTACTTAAGAACAAGTAGACAACCTTGGTGTGTAGTAGATGCACAGCTGGTCTCTGAATATGAGGAACTTTCTCCATGTAAACTTCAGAAATGCCTGTATTTGAATACAGCATTACTTAAGATAACATAATGAGCATAAAGAACATTATGCAGCAGTAGTCAATGTAACCATATTTTAAAGGTTGAATAAATATGGGATCCTGAAACCGTTCTGGTTTCATTACTAATACAAATGTTCTCTTTATAACACATGTATATGGACACAATTTGTCTTAGTTGTTAAAATTAACAAAACTTTACTATGTCGCTGAACACTGTAACAGTATGAGGGCAGCCATCTTAGAAAAGCAGAATCACTTTTGTTATCATTTGACCCTCTATGCCTCATCTCTCAAGTCTGAAGACCTCCAAATTCCAATGCCAGGACTACTTACTCTTGTATAGAAGATGAGCACTTTAATTTAGTATGTGATTAGGAATGAGGAGAAGCAGAGGAGCACCAGGACGAAAAGTTTATTCATCATCCTGCTACCGAACTGCCATTAGATGTGTGTCATTTCTATTTCTATCACGGTTTAGCACTTTAGATTTATCACTGACTGCCGTTACATTTGTACCAGGTCTGTAAAACTTTACCTTCAAAGCTCCTCTGAAAGTAGAGACATGATGAAATAAGAAGTGCATAGCATAAAATGTTTCTGAGCAACAGCAGGTTGCTTTCAAACTTTCAAACCAACAACATGGTTTAGCAGAAATCAAGATTGTCGTACCATCCGTATCCCTGAATCATGTCGAAGTCAAAGTACAGATAAAGTAGCAGAATAAGCAGGGCTGGCTGGTATAAATGGGCTAGAGGAACTAGGAAGAAAAATAAATCAATAAAAATAGGGTTAAATTTTTGCCAAAAAATCTAAAGTGAACTCAAATGGGGAAATGGTCAGGGGTGACGAATGAGAATAAGTTGAAAAGAGTGAACATAAAATAACAAAAAAATAAATAAATTCAAGGCAACAACAATGCAGATGCACAAATATACATGTAATGCAAGCTACACTAATGTAAAGCACTAAATGAATACACTAAATTTAATTGAATTATCAACACAAACATTAAAGTAACATAAATACCACAAAATAACATAAATACAGATATGCAAATTATCCCTCACTCACAGAAGTGCAGCCATGTTATAGTACAAAACTATGCCCTGAAGAAGAATGTGATACCAGGTTAACCCTTTAGCAGTACACTGGCAAAATCATACATTTTCATATAACACATAACTTATCATACATTTTCAATCAGTATAAACAAATTAATTATTTTATCACCGCAAGTCTGTTATAAGATTAGTCAAGACACTGTTGGGTTTCTGTGTGTAGAGTATCATAACTCTGTGTTTAGCTGCTGGTGATCAGGGCGATTGGAAAGGGGAGGGTGTGAGCCTCCTGCCGGGCAAACAATTCACACCTCTCCTCAGTAACATCGGAACAGAGATAAAATGGACAGCACAACTAAAGCTTTTTGATAGTAAAACACTAGACACAACTGCCATAATAAAATTGCAACTTTTAAACCTAGTAGGCTAGGTAAAAAGGAAATACAGATGAAAAACTGCACATTTTAAAAGCTCTGAGTGTCTACTTCCATATGAGCCATTAACCACTATTGTGGAGTGTGACATAACAACTAAATTCAATGCCAAACACGCACACCCCCAAAACAGGTGGAAATTCCATTTTTTGGCCACTGGTAAAATGAGTTAAAGATATAATTAGCACCAAAAAAAGTAATATTTGTAATTTCCAGGCAATACTTTATTTGGATAATCCAGTAAAGATAATATACAGACAGTCAACAAACCATATATAGACCATCAACATCCTATCAGGTGACTGTCGTCAACAAGCCTGTCAATTAATTCAGCAGTAGTTGTTCCTGATATTTAATAGATTTTCTGTAGCACGCTCATCAGCTTGTCCTTTTTTAACTTTTACTTCATTTCAGTAGTCCAGTTTTTAGATCTTGTTTGGTAGATGGCCACATGGCCTCTAGTCCTATCGTATTGTATCTAAATTTGAATTTAATTTTGTATTCAGCTCATATGGACCTAAATTCATATTCATACATTTTATGAAATATTGAGAATCAGTTGTGGTTCATGACAGTCTGTAAATGGCTTGTAGGGTACCTATATTGTACTATCCAAATAAAAAGGAAATCTAGGCTTTCTACCTCCAAAATAAGTAAACAAACCACAATGAGATTAGGTCCTCTTTCATCTTTTACTTCATCTAGAGCACGTCCAAAAAGTCAGCTTTGCTTCATCATATTATCATGTTGTTTGTGCGGCTCGGCCAACAGAACGTTGAGGGATGAGTCATTTGGTGCCAAGCACTGCAATAGAAATTTCCATGGGAGTAGCACAAAGTGCCACAACATGCTCAATCTCCTGAGGCTTACGATTATTAGAATGAGCAGTTTTGCTCAGCTGAAAACCTCCACTGAAAGTCACTCGGCTCTTTTTTGTGACCAATCAGGTCACAGATCAGGGAGATGCGACATTTAAGAGGATGTGATGTACAAGCATTTCCACAAACACTTCTTCCTCTGTTGAGCTAAATGCTGAGAAATCAATCTAATATTCTAAATAGTTCTAAACCCTGTTAGGCTCTATACTCAGATATTCAAGGCAGAAATTAGTGCTAACAGCGCTGCTTGAACCGTTTTTTTTTTTTCATCAGCACAAAAAAGTCAAGTATGAACCCTACCTATATGGCCAAACAAATACAACTGTTTGTGTGTCTGGGCTTCAAATCTGGTTCTACTATTTTTTCCTTACCGTTTCTTTTCTTTTTTTTTGCCCATTTATTTCTCTCTATTTGTTTCTCTGTCTTTCTAGCCATGATTTTCTCTCTCTCTCTCTCTCACACACACACACATACACACACAAACATACACACCTCCTCCACTACATCTGTTTCTGTCCTTCAGTAATTATCACTTAGTCAGGTAGCTCAAGAAGGTCACACCATCCTGCTGTGCTGGTGAACTGCAATCGGTAGAGATAAACAGATACAGGAAGTGATAACAGTCAGGCAGGTGCAGGATAAAAGGATAAAGGGATGTAACATAAATTAATGCAAAATACAGACGTGATAAATTGTGTGACAAAAACAGAACACTGGTGGCCATGTTCTGCTGTGAGGAGCATTTATTTTTGCTGGTTGGTTTGGGTCCACTTGTTCCCTTAGAGTGAAGAATCATTGCAAATCAATACAAAGTTCTTATGATTAATCACCTTTATCCTATGATGACACATTTCTATCCCGATGGGAGTGGGCTCTTTCTCGCTGTCAATTCAAAACATCCTCTTAACACTCCCACGGCTGGACTGGACACCTGTAAGTACTTTAAAGCTTACAAAGCTGCTCGATCCACAGTACTGATCTGCTGCTCGATCCACAGTACTGATCTGATTATGGTACCATTCTATGCTGCTAATACTGCACTACTTTACCCTGATGTCCTTGCATATGTATTGTAGCACTGATCTTCAGGGCTTAGCCTACATGGTATTGATACTCTAGAAAACAGTACTGTCCAGAACATCATATACTGTGAGGTAGATGGAGGTAGGAGTCGGGTGGGGTTGGCCATCACTCTGGTGTTATGTATGCTGTCCTAATTTGTAAACTGAAAATGCTGATGATGCCAATTTCCACCTTGTGAATAATGTAACAAACACTAATGAAAAAGCACAAATTATTTGGGTTGCACTTTTGTTTACTGAATACTGAAAATGTGTGACTCTAAGAGCACTTACTAGAATCAGGGCTGTTGTCAGGATGTAGTCCAGGGTGCAGATGAAGGCCATTTGAGGTGGCTGAATAGGAGTTTGTTGAAATGCAAGTTTATTTAGTGTCATGACTCTTTACGAAAAAAAGACCTCTAATGATGTGTCATTATATGTGTCTCATAGGGAGAGAATCATAACACTGTTAATAGTCTCTAAAACTCACACAAAACGCTGCCGCAAGCCAGAAACATGTCTTAGTGCCTTAATACTAATTAATATTTAACACATGCTCCTTTTACATTCACAGGAATGAATCATTGTTATGTGCTGAGTAACTAATGTGTGTGAGAGACTGACTGGGTGTAAAAATCACAGTGACTGCATTATCAGCCTTAGTCAACTCTTACACATGCTAAAGTATGAATCTGTCTATTATGGACTTTAATACATGATTATAATACTTCTTGCATAACAGCTAAATCCATTGTAACATGATACATTTATACTATTAATTTACATTTGGAATATGCTGCAAATGTGTTTTGAAGGAAGCACATGTTAGTCCTCACTCTGCCTAGCTGGTAGCTAGCAACTGATAGGAGAGACCTAGCTAGTAGGGAAATGGCAAATGATGGTGTAGATGATGGTATTAGCATGAAAGCTTTGGAAGATGATCTGTTTGATCAGATGAGGAGGTAAGAGAGCTGGGCAGACTAAATAATTAAAGCATTGCTTCATCACTGTCTTTGGGCAGAGATAAAGCAAGGGCTAAATCCCACTGGCGCCACTATCAGAAGGTTGTTGTACAACATTACGCATAATGTTCTAAACTGTTAATCAAATTGAAAATAGACCAGTATGTCAATAAAGAAGTTTAAACTAAACACATCAACTCAACACATCAACACATCAGTTTCATTACATCATAAATTTTGGACAATACTGAGGATTACATGTTAATTATATAGATTAATATGCAAGTCGTTCAAAGTTACTAGAAACCTTTAATTGTACAACAAACAGCATTCTTTCATGCCTTAATTATTAGTATTGAATTAACTTTATTGCTAAGTAAAATGTTATTTCAGTGTGGTGAACTGGACATGGCTGATAGGAGTCTCAAATGAACTGAGTTCGTTAGAAAACTATAATTAATATGGATACAGGTGTCCTTATACACTATATGGCCAAATGTATGTGGACAACTTGACCTTGACATCTATATGTGGACCTTCTCCAAACTGTTGCCACAAAGATGGAAGCACACAATTGTATGAAATGTCTTTGTATGCTGTAGCATTATGATTTCCCTTCACTGGAACTAAGAGACCCAAACCTGTTCCAGCATGACAATACCCCTATGCACAAAGAAAGGTCATTAAAGGTCATTAAAAACACGGTTTGGCAAGGCTGGACTGGAAGAACTCGAGCGGCCTGCACAGAGCCCTAACCTCAACCACACTGAACACTTTTTAGGATGAACTGGAACCCTGACTGCACCCCAGACTTTTTCATCTGACATCAGTGCCTGACCTCACTAATGCTCTTGTGGCTGCATGAGCAAAAATCACCACAGCCATGTTGCAAAATCTAGTTGAAAGCCTTTCCAGAAGAATGCAGGTTTTTATGACAGCAAAGTGGGAACTAAATCTATAATAGGGTGTCCAACAAACACAGACACATACAGAGAGATACATGATCTCTTGATTGCAAGTACAAAATCTCATATGAAGATATCGTGATGGGTAAGATGAGGTCAGAAATGGAGCTAAGATCTAAAATTCCTAACATCTGTTAAGAGATGTGGATGCACACAAACACACATACACACACACACACACACACACACACACACCAGTTCAACCCTGGTGTGAGGTTTCAGGCAGCATATGCTCACCGTATGCTGAGAAACACGGTGGCCGCCATGCCAGACAGATTAGACTCAAGTTGAAAGAGCACACTGGAATATAAATGAGCATGCAGTGAAGCGTGTATGCGTACTATATCCTTTCTCTGACGATATATTTAGGGCAGGAATGAAATAAGAAAATTTAAGGGAAAAGATCTCATCTATATTCTCAGGATGTTAGAAACCTATGGAATGAATTTCATTTTAAAAACAGTTACATCTACTAATTTTAATTATACCACAGCACTGTTGAATTCTGAATTCTGATTGGTCAGAAGGTGTTGATTAATTTTCTACAGCAGATCTGAGAGTAATTCTCTAATACGTTATTGTTTCCATAGCAATAACTTACACAGATTTAAACAGATTTAAAAATGTGCCATTATTTGACAAAGAGAAATATATAGTCATTGATATAGTTAAGCTTTCTCTAGGGAAAAAGTGAGGGAATGCTATGACATATGTGATGAAAGTAACTTGTTTCATGGACGTTCTACAATATTGAATGTAACATTAAATGGATCAAAAACACAATTTGCCTTTTTTTTTTAAATAATTAAAATTCGTAACTGTTGGAAAAGTTTTGTGGTATAAGAGGAACAAAATACTTAAGGATATCTGCTGGACCGAGTCACAGTACCATATTATTATTTATTTTCCATTATACAGCAGTTGTTTCTGGTCAACTCATTTTATTGGATGAGGGATCATAAAAAAAAAGAGGGATCATAAAAATTGCATTTTGTTTTTTATTTAGTACTGCCCTGAATAAGCTATTTCACATAACAGATGTTTACATATAGTCCACGAGATAATAAAATAATAAAATAGTAACTGAATTTACACAAATGAACCAGTTCAAAAGTTTACATACGCTTGGTTCTTGTGTTGTTCCCTGGATGATCAATGACGGTTTTTATGTCTAATGATAGTTGTTCATGAGTCCCTTGTTTGTCCTGAGCAGTTAAACTGCCCACTGTTCTTCAGAAAAATACTCCAGGTTCTGCACATTCTTTGGTTTGCCAGCATCTTCTGCATATTTGACCCTTTCTAAAAGTGGATATATGAGTTGGAAATCCATCTTTTCACACTAAGGACAACTGAGGGACTCAACTATTACAAAAGGTGCAAACGTTTACTGATTAAGAGCCAGGGGGGTGTAAAATTTCACCCAGGATGATTGATGTAAATTGTTATTATTTTGTCTTCTGGGAAACACGTAAATATCTTGTACCTTATGACCTTCTGAATGTACCTTCTGAA